>NC_092204.1:20486325-20561460 GCF_043381705.1 Parasteatoda tepidariorum
AATACGCATTTCGAAAAGCATAAAAATTAAGCACTCCAGCATAAAAATTAACTGTCATTTCGGGATCATGCTCTTTTTACAAAAAAAAAAAAAAAAAAAAAAAAATGACGCTAACAAAAATTACTCAACTATTTTAGAGTTAAAATTTATTTCGGAAAAACAGAAATTTATGCCCACTATATTATACTATCACATTAAATTATACTAATACTTTAATTTCATACTGAATTCTTCCCCTCTGCAGAGGATCAAAATTGTGATGGCATGTCTTCGGATCATCCTCAGGGATGTTTCCCAGACCGTCGCCAACAGCCCATTGTGCAGCTCTAGTGCGACGTAAATGAACTACAACAACAAAAACAACATCATACTGAACTGTTACTAATTCCATATTTGAAAAACTAAGGAGGTAGCTGAAATTAAAAAAAAATATCCAGTTAAATTAATAGTGCTTCATTTATGTCGCACTAGAGCTGCACAATGGGCTATTGGCGACGGTCTGGGAAACATCCCTGAGGATGATACGAAGACATTATCATCACAATTGTGATCTGCCGCAGTAGGGTATGGCTCCTCTGCTTTGTTAGCCCGAAGAATCTGCGTGCGAAGTCAATCACTTTACGGTAGAACAGTTTAACGAGGAGTGATACTCCGCATCTTCGGTAACTTCTGTGACAGATCAAAGTGGTCACCCACCCGCTCATTGACAGTTGCCATTGCTGTTACTGGATGATCCGGATGAATATCTTTGGGTATTTACTGGGAACCGTGTCTCACGATCAGTTCAGTGTGGGATCCAGTTCGACTATACGTAAGCCTATTGCTACTTATTTTTTTAAAGCACTTCAATATGTTACCTTGGCAGGAAATAATTTAACTCAGTCAATTCAAAAACATTACGTTGCCTTTAAAATATCGCTTGATCTGAGATCGGAATATAAATTAAAACCCCGCTATAGTGAACACGGTTTATAGTGAACTCCCGGTTATAGTGAACGAAATGTTCCCTCCCGTGCCTTGCTACACACGTATAATGTTATGTTTTGTGGATATAGTGAACCAAAAAACGAGAGGAAGTTGGATATTATGAACTTTCTTCTGTCTTCGACTGATTTATTTTCTTTATTTTTTTGTAGTAATTCTGAAATGTCTATTTTGTTTCTTTATTGAATTGGTTCAGCATTCAAACAAGCTGCAATCTGGTATTTGGACAAATGCTTCAAGTCAAAGCCGATGAATATGCTACGCGATTTGGTGAGACTACTTTAATGAGCTTGAATGCCTGGATAGACAGATTCAAAATTCGAAATAACATAAATTGAGGAAAAATTATCAGAAGTCGGGAAGTATTTCCATATCTGATGCTGAGGATTGCTCATCAGCTGAAGATTACAAATTTGTTTTCTTTTGTAAGCAAGTCGAAGAGTTATAAAGAATAAAAGTTAACGCAATTTTGCTGCTACTTATTATTTTTCAGCCATTTTTATATTTCCTTTTATTCGTCATTTATTTAAATAATGTCACGTAATAAAAGGGCTAATTTGAAACCATTAGTTAAAATTGTTTGGGGAACGGATATAGTGAAGTCCCGGTTATAGTGAACCGAAATTTTGGTCCCTTGAAAGTTCACTATAGCGGGGTTTGACTGTATTAATATTATATATTATCATGAATTGTGTACAAATGTTTTGTTTCTCAGTAATAGATTTCAAAAACAAAATAATTGAATGCTAACTTTAAAAAAAAAAAATATGAATGAGGTCGTTGACATCTCTAATAGGTAAAATTACAAACTGATACAAAAACAATCCTTATAAGTCAAATATATATAAAAATGCAATTAATCTAGTGATATATAAGCTGATTATACATAAATTGAAAGTCAATAAAATTTATAATGATACATACATTTCGTTAAAAAATTGATAAAATGTTAAACTAATGCTGGAAGTTTTCAATTAGTTTACGAAGAAGGAAAGAAAAACGAAATCAAACCTCAAATCTGTAATTTAAATGTCTGTAAATTTTAGTTTGTTCTTCAACTTATTTTTTTATCAGTTTAAACTTTACTTCCATTGTTATTTCTTGATATGTTTCTAATTGTAATATTTTACGTTAAAGAAAAACTTATTTTATTTCGTGCTTTTTGTTTCTTTATCATAACTAATTTTTAAAAAAATAGTCTTAAATACTTTTAGTCTTTTTAACTTATTTTTCTCTTTTGACTAATACTGTATTCTTCTTATTGCAAAAATAATGTTATATAGCTCTTTCTTCATGCAATTAGTTTTAATATTCTATTATTATTTAGATTAGCATTGTATTTTTTAGTATTTAATTTTGTTTCAATTAGGTTGTTGAACTGGTGTTTTAAAAAGAAAAGAGTTATTTTTTTCTGATTAATAATGTATTTGTTTTTACTTCTTTTTTTTAAAGATAAAGAGAGTTATCAAGCTAAATTTCAGCTTAAAATTCTTGAATTTATCGTTCTTTAATTTAAGCTACAATTCATTTTTTTTATCACTTTTTCTTTTTGCTTTTTTTACTGTCGTATGTCATTAACTATTTCTTTTTTTTTTTCAATTTCCAATATTTTAATTTCCGGAGTACATTATTTCAAAATATGTACTTCCTTGACTTGTTATATGTTTCCCTTAATTCACATTTTTACCCCTTTTTTTCGAAGAGAGGTATTTTTTATTTTCTTTTATATTTCCTTACACTTTCAAATTTATTTAAAAAATAACTATGGCTAGCTAAAAACTTTTCTCAATAGAAACCTTTTATACTAATGATTAAATTACTTAACATTAGTAGTATAAAGAGAGCTAGCATAACAAAATGGTGGGCAAAACTAATTAAGTTTTCAATTCTTATAACTAAAACATTAACTTTAACTTTTCACACATTCCAAATGCACGTTTTTCCTAAGGATCTTAATAAAAAATTTAATCAGTTGCAATTTTATTCAGTTTGAATTTATAAAAAAATAAGAATTAAGATTTAAAAAAAATCATTATACATTTTCAATTTGTTCATGACATTTTCTAAAACAAATTAGAACACACTGCTATAGGTTTTTATTAAAAGAAACTATAATAATAACCTATATTTATTATTATTATTCCTTTAGCAACAAACTACAAAACTATCCTAACACTTTCTGTTCTTCATAATTAAGAAAGTCATTTTGCGGACTTGTATTGAATGTATTGGCATGTATTGAATTACAGTTAACAAAAATTCATCATCATCAAAAATAATCAAGTGATTAAGTTTGGATTTATAGCTTTTTTAGCATTTTTATTTCATGCACTAACAATTTATCACCATATACCTGTTAGCATCTTAAGTATGCGTTAGGTAAACTCTTCCACTTAAATAACCATATTTTAACCTACTGTTATTTTAACAGTCTATATTTTGCGGTACTTTAAGTAAACTTTGAGTGTGAATAAACTATTATTCCTCTTATATGACCATGCCTAATTTGACTAACATTAAAAACCTATATCTAAAAGGCACTAAAAGTGATAATGTATTTTCAGTGAACTATTCCTATTATGTAACCAAGCAGCTCACTCAATTCTCCAAATTTAATACAACTTTTGAATTGAATGTTGTAAGTGAGCTTTAAGTGAACTGTTCCCTTTAAATGGTCATATTTAACTCTACTATTATTTTAACATCTATATTTCATGGCACTTTAAGTAAGCTTTAAGCATGAATAAACTATTATTCCTCTTATATAAGCATATTTATCTAATTTGACTAACATTACCAGCCTGTACCTGAAAGGCACTTAAAGTGATCGTAGATTTTCAGTGAACTATTCTTGTTACGTAACCAAGTAGCTCACTTATTTCACTAAATTGAATACAACTTTTAAATTGAATGTTTTAAGTGAGCATTAAATTAACTGTTCCATTTAAATAACCATAATTAAGTCTACTATTATTTTAAAAGCTTATATTCCATGGCACTTTAAGTAAGCTTTAAGTATGAATAAACAATTATTCCTCTTATATAAGCATGTTTATTTAATTCGACTAGCAATACCAGCTTATTTCTAAAAGGCATTTACAGTGATCGTAGATTTTCAGTGAACTATTCCGGTTACAGAACCAAGCAGCTAACTTCTTGCATCGAATTGAATGAGACTCGAATTTTTAAAAGACAAACTGAAAAAGGACCATGTTGTAGATCAATTTCTATCTTAATAAGAAGGGCAAGTCAGTGACAACATCTGCGGCATGGGTCCCTTGCTTTGTCATGTAAAACAAGGAGGTGGGGGAGATTTTGAAAAGATACGTTCAAAGTACGTTCCATGCCACAGAAATCTTGTTTCGTCAAATCTAAGGAAATATCACTAGAGGCTATACGACCGCCAATCAACAAAAATCGATATCTATCGAACATGGTACTGGACAACTATCTAAAATTTGTAAATAAAACAAAAATGTGTGCTTAATAATTTCGTTGCGAATCTTCGTTCAGTTGCAATTTTTCGCAAGTGCCAGCTAGAAGCTAGTACCATTTTCTGAATTAGGTGAAAATAACTTCTTTATTAAAAATCATTTTGATTTTCTGTAACAAGAAAACAAACTTAGAATGGAATATTATTGTCTGCAAATAACTGATGTTATTTTTCTCCCTGTTAAAAGTATAGAATTTAAACCCTTCTCTGTCGGCGTCGCATCTCATACGTTCTGCGTTTTGTGCCTGTATGGTCGACGTCGCATCTCATACGTTCTGCGTTTTGTGCTCGTATGGTCGACGTCACACCTCATACGTTCTGCGTTTTGTGCTCGTATGGTCGACGTCACATCTCATACGTTCTGCGTTTAGTGCCCGTTTGGTCGACGAAAAATTGCATCATAGAAATTGAATTCGTCACTACTTACAAATCTCTTCAAATCCCACGATTAGTTTTGTATTTCTAAATATTGCTAAGAGATGGCGCCGCTAGCCCTATTTTCTTCATAATTTTCGCAGTGAGATATCTCGCCATGAATTGAAATCAAAACCATTTTGTACTTCTGTAATTTCGCTTTCATTAATATTACCGTTTCAGTTTTGTGATAAATATCAGTTTTACGCTCTGATGCTCAAGACTGATTGTAAAACTGTTTTAACTGTAAGGTTGGAAAATTATTTTCCAAAATATTTTTTACCTAATTCTAATAATTATTTCACTCAGATGTTTTTGTTAAACACATCAGAGCAATAGAATTAATAAACATGTTATGACGGTGTTTTTTCATTCGTCATGAACTTCTAGCATTGTAGTGGCACACATTGTGGTAGTTGGAATGCAAATGGAGCAGAAAATAAACATTTTGCCTCTACAAGTTAAGTTTTAACTTTTTCACTACGAGTGAAGTTTTAACATTTTCTGTGCCTTGGAGAGATGCATCACCTCAGGAGTAGGCTGCCGTGGGTCGTATTCTGGTGTCTTCTAATAACATATCTAATCGAAAAATATCACTTAACTTAGCTTCTAGGCTTTTCACTTAAAATACTCGATAAAAAATTTTTTTAATGAATATTTTGTGTTCAACGTTTGAAAATACACTGTGGTCATTTTCAAAACCAAATATAAATATTTATGTTCTTAGTATGTTATGATATGAAAAAATATCTTGTTTTTGAAAAATTAATTTTAATTGAGGAAAATTGTGTGCTCTCCCTTTTATCCTATAGGAAAAGGTATCATATTTTTTAAAAGAATTTTAGACTCTAATGGGTTAAACACTCGTAAATTTATTAAAACATTTTTAATATATTGTTGACTGAAGTGATTGCAAAGTCTTATAAAAAATAAAAATTTTGTAGCCGATCTATTTAAAATTAACAAACACAAGATTTAATTTCTTTAAGGCTAAGAAATTTTTTTTTATTTCACTTTAAAGTTAACACAGTTATCAGTTTTAGAACTAAATATTATTACTTGCATTAACTAATTTACGCGTCAAGAATTTGATACGTAGCACAGTGGGCCAGAAGACTATGATCTTCGGCCAAAAGTCAAAATTAAATTTTCAACTAAAATATGTTTAGGTAGTTTTAATATCGCCCAAATTAAGTATTCATAATCATTCCAAGCATTATAATTTACTTTTTGGACCAACGAAAGTACAATGTAGTGAAAAATATGTTAATTTTTTTTTTTTAAATGTAACTTTTAAATTTATATTTCAGAAATATATATAGGAATTTCAACTTATTGTTGCATTTTTATCAGAGTAATTAGTCTGAAATTATAGTANACTTATTAAACCAAGAATTACAGTTAATAAACTACCACTTGAAAATATTCATTCGCTGTGCTTATGTTAGCTCTTTGCTCCAACAATAAATGATAAGTTGGCCTGTCTAATTCAGGGGCTCTAGTCGCTACTTACACGTTTCCTCAAATCCCGCGATTAGTTTTGTATTTCTGAGTATTGCTAAGAGATGGCGCAGCTAGTCCCATTTCTTTCATAATTTTCACAGTGAGATATCTCGCCATGAATTGAAATCAAAATCATTTTGTACTTCTGTAATTTCGCTTTCATTAGTATTACCGTTTCAGTTTTGTGATGAATATCAGTTTCACGCTCTGATGCCCAAGACTGATTGTAAAACTGCCTTAACTATAAGGTTGGAAAATTATTTTCCAAAATACTTTTTACCTAATTCTAATAATTATTTCACTCCGATGTTTATGTTAAACACTATAAATCAATAGAGTTAATAAACATGTTATCACGGTGTTTTTTCCTTCATCATGAACTTCTAGCATTGTAGTGGTAGTTGGAATGCAAGTGGAGCAGAAAATAAACATTTTGAAACTACAAGTTAAGTTTTAACTTTTTCACTACGAGTGAAGTTTTAACATTTTCTGTGCCTTGGAGAGATGCATCACCACAGGAGTAGGCTGTCGTGGGTCATATTCTGGTGTCTTCTAATAACATATCTAATCGGAAAATATCACTTAACTTAGCTTCTAGACTTTTGACTTAAAATATTCATTAAAAAAAAATTTCATGAATATTTTGTGTCCAATGTTTGAAAATACACTGTGGTCTTTTCCAAAACCAAATATAAATATTATGTTATGCATGTTATGATATGATATGAAGTATCATATATGTATGATATGAAAGTATGTTATGATATGAAAAAATATCTTGTTTTGAAAAATAAATCTTAATGATGAGAAATTTGTGCTATCCCTTTTATCCTTTAGGAAAAGGTATCATATTTTTTAAAAGAACGCTAGACTCTAACTGGTTAAGAACTCGTAAATTTAGGAAAACATTTTTAATGCATTGTTGACTGTAGTGAATGCAGCGTCTTATAAAAAATAAAAATTTAGTAGCTGATCTATTTAAAATTAACAAAACACAAGATTTAATTTTTTTAAGGCTAAGAATTTTTTTTTTTACATTTCACTTTAAAGTTAAGACAGTTGTCAGTTTTAGAACTAAATATTATTACTTGAATTAACTAATTTAAACGTGAAAAATTTGATACGTAGGTATGAATCAAATTTTTGAGAATCAATAATCACAAATATCGCCAATTATATACATATATATTTTCCCAAATTACTTACAAAATTATTTCATCATATCTCTGTATCAATTTTGTTTTAAAAATGATTACACACGCGCATCTTATGAATCGTAAACTTATAAGTAGGGTAATTACATATAATTTCGCGTTAAGTTGTAGAACTAAAAATCATAAAGCAATAAAAAAGTAGTCACGATTTTACTTAAGGATCTACCAGAAACAATCTCATAAATATGGCAGTCACTAATACAACCATAAAAACACAGAATCACGAATTAGTTTCTCGTGAATTACGAGAAAACGCGAGGTTAAAAAAGAGGTAAGTGGCTGTTAAACTTTCTGGATCGACAATAAATGGTATCAAAGAATATAAAGAAATTGTTCGTGATATTCGATTTTATTGTAGAAAACTTGAAATTGATGGATGGTCACGAGATACAACGGAATAAAACGACCCACCAAAAAGACAATTCGAAGAATAGAAATATTCGAATTCTGTACTAGTTTTCTTTATGCGGAAATCCCATCTCCCATCTTGAATTGTCTGAAATTATTATACACGTACTTGTGAGCTTAAAGAATGGTTTCATGGTCTTGCTAAGATAAGATCCATCAACGTCTGCTGGACTCGAAACTAAATTTGATATTGATGTATCTCTCTGCAGAATTGAAAGAAGAGTTTTTAAAATAATGGCTCTCAAACCTGAGCCGTTATCGCTATCTCCGAGATTATGTTGTCTCTTTTGGCAACACCAAGATTTTGTTAGCTGATGTGTGAACAATGCATTTTGTGATGAGAAAAGTTACTCAAAAATTAAGTGCTAGTTGAATGAATATTCTGTACCAAACGTTTGAAAATACTATGTGCTCTTTTCCAAATCCAAATATAAATATATATGCTATGGTGCGTAAAATAAATAAGAAGTAGAAAAAAACTGATTAAATTAATTGATAAAATTTTCTTATTCTTTTTAAGTAAAAAAAAAACTTAGATTCATATTATACTTAAATTACTAATTTTACAATAATATGCAGATAATTATTACAGTGCCGACTGGAATGTATAGGAGTCAGGAAACTGGCCTTGCATTCTGGATCCGAATCCTGGATAAGGCATGAATGTTCTCTCATTCTCTGTACTATCTGTCGTTACTGTGGGAGCAACGTTGGCCCACCTAATATGGTGCCCCTGAAAGAGTGATCAACAAATTTGCCCTAGTATACTTGAATCGACGAAATGTCAACCCTAGGTGGGCATTGTAAAAAAATTAAGTATAAAACATTATTTAATTAATTAGTACACACGTACTTGTGAGCTTAAAAAACTGTTCATGGTTTTTCTAAGATAAGATGTACTAATGCCAGCTAGACTCGAAACTAAGTTTGATGTTAATGTAGAGATCTCTCTCCAGAATTGTAGGACGTGTTTTGAAAATAATGGCTCTATTCTTGGGCCATTATTACCCATATCCTTGAGATTCCATTGTCGCCTTGGGCATTAAGAAATGTATTAGGAGAAAATAAGTTACCTAATCGAAGCTACTTAGAATAATATAAAGCTAAGCAATAAAAAAAATCGAACATAGCTATATGGTTAAAATTGAAATGAAGTAAAAATTATTCGCCTATGCACCAAAAACGCAGTGTTTTTTTTCCCTCCACAAAGACAAAACACTCATTGACATAAAAATGCATTTAGAAATTGGAAACACACATTTTTAAATTTTTATTTTTCTTGTAAACAGTAGTATAAAAAAATAAATGTAAAATAATTAATTACTGGCATGAAATAAAAATCGAAGAATGATTTTTTTCCCCAGCACGTAACGACCATATCCACAAAATGGAAAACGACGTTTGTTTAAAAAAAAAAGAAAAAGATCAATTTAATTTTGTTTGATCACCAGTTTCTGATTCTTCTATGTATTAACAAAAACGATAGTGTTTTCTTCAAATAGCTCTTTTTTTACAACAGATTATATTTTTAAGTAAACTGTGATTTCCGCTGCGTTAATCGAATTATTAAAGATTGAATAAGATTAAAACGAAGTGATAGTTTCATTTTTATGCTAACAAAGGAAGATAATTATTTTGTGTCCATTTATTGTTATTCTTGCTTTAACAAATTTGTTTCTGATTCCTTAAATTATTGTGTAAATGTTTGCATTTTTAAACTTATAAAAACACAAATATTGTATTCCAAAACGATTTAAACGATTAAACGATTTAAACTAATCCATACAATCATTAATATGATTTTAACTGATTTGTATGAATTTGCCACAAGTTTACGTTTAATAATAAAAAATATTATTCTGTGCATTCGTTACTTTACTAATGTTGTTATTGTTTTATTTATTTTTTAAAAGTTTTTCCACCTGTTTTTACATTTTCAAGAACCCTACGAACCCTAGTTACCATTAATATAATTATTCAGAAGATGTGTACTAACTACTACAATAAATAGGTAAGGCGGAAATAACATGGTTAGTAAGACGTTGAGCACATGTCCAAGGGGTCGCGAGTTCGATCCCCGCTGACTGAAGATTCCCCGAGTACAAAATGGTGATTGACGCACGTTTAATCTGTCAGGGTCACAAAGTCCTCCAAGTTCCCATAACAAATCAATACCTCTGGGGATATTAGATCAGATAATGATCGTGCTCTGATTTAAGTCAAAATTACGATTCGTGGATGGATGGTGTGAAAATGTGTCCTCCCTGTAAAACGGGCTATGACTTATACGTGTGGCAGAAACCGAATTCTTGAACATAGATGGCGCCACTGGAAAACAAGAAGAAGCTCCTCCTTTGCCCTTAAATAGGCTTTTGGAATTAGCAAGTGACATAAGACAACAATAGTAACAATAAATCAGTAAGACAACAATTACTTGAAGCTTGTTTTACATTAAAATTAGATATCAATATAAAACTAATAATTTATGACCAATACTTACATATGCGTCACTAGCAAGGGACAACATTTCAAGAATCAGAAGAATCATATCACTTCAAAATAAACTTCTGAATAAAATAGCTAAAGCAAGATAGTTTATACGAAACAGAAATCCAAAAAAAAAAAAAGATTCGACAAGCACGTCGCCAAATTAGACCAGTAATTTTTGAAAAAGCTCTAAAAGGGCGATACAGCAAACTTTAATGATATTTTTTAGCACCAGAACCTTGAAGAAGACAAATACATTAGACCTATTGCGGCGTAGTGTTTCAGCAATATCAACAGTTCAGCAGTAAACAGCCGACCCAATTTTTGGGTTTACAACTCCGTAGCCTTGCAATTTTGAACCAATCCAGAAGACGAGGAAACTCCTGAATCAGTACCTCCAGAGATATTGACTTGTTATGAGAACATGGAGGACTTTGCGACTCGACAGATCTAACGTGCGTCAGTCACCATTTGCTACACGGGGAGTCTTCGGCCGGCTGGTATCGAACCCACGAATTCTTGAACATGGGCCCAGTGCCCTACCAACCAGGCTATCCCGATTGCGGATTTTCAACATTACAAGGCTGGGGAGTTAAACATATATAGTTCTAAACTCAGAATTGACCCTGATTTTCAACGTCGGTTATAAATAGTAAGCGCAAAAAAATTTCAGACATGACTATAAACATGCCTTTCACCTTTGAATAAGCTTCTCTAAAGGAGTTTTATTTCAAAATTAATTTTAACAAAATGGTAAAATAGTTTAACGCACTGAATTTCTTCTCCTAAATACAATTTCAAATATTTCTTATTTATAAGCTTAGAGGTTGAATTTATTTTGAGAGAGTTGTGATGTCTGCCGGTGATGGCGCTGTCATCGCCACGACCCGAAAGATCCATTTCTTTAGTCTCCCATCGTGGTTAAAAGATTCAAAGGTTGAGTTGAGAGATAGGATGGAAGAAAAAAAACTCTTATTCAAGCGTGCTATCATTTTTCAGAACCTACTTTTCCTTCTCGTCAGTTACCATACTTTCAAAACATCATTTTTGGGAACCTCGGGCAAAAGAGTTAACTGACCCTATGCCTCAACTTTGAATGCCCATCTTTCATTTTATTTCCATACCAAGTTTTATAAACGAAACATATTTAAAAATGAATCGTTATAAAAAAATAAAAAAAATTCGTGCGGAAATAAAATAAAAATTCGTTTTTCTCTTTCATATATACCAAAAGAAATTATATAAAAATACAAAATTTGTTTTTATTAAATACAATGTATCCTCGATAGCTCAAAGTTGAAGAGACGCTAAAAAAAAATTCGAGTTAGCAAGTTCAGAACTAAATATTCTAAAATATTATTCTAAAAATTAGAGTCATAAAACGAAAGAATAACTACTAATGGATATGTATGTAATGATAGTTGACTATAAGTCTAAATACAGCTATTATAATTTTATTTTTCAAAAGTAAGATAAATCTAATTATTCATTAAATAGAAAATAATTAGTTTACAATAAACTTTCATAGTGGTTTTTACGAAAAAAATTTACTTTCTATTTCGAAAAAAATTTGATATAACAAGGTTTTGAGAAGGTTTTCGAAATTGGTGTGGCGTAACTACCACTATAAATATTAAATACCAATTCACTAGTATATAACACATGTTAACTAAATTCTAACTTGCGGTAACTTAGGATAGAGGAAGGTTGACGTAGGAATTCAAATTAACATCAGGTGGATAAATAATGCCAAGAGAAATTTGTTTTGTTGACGTAACAATGTTTTCGATACATCGAAGTTCGACCCACTTTACTTTAGTTATAAAGGTCATTCAATAGTATTTACTTCATTTTTCCTTGTAGCGCCTAGCTTCATATTAAACGGAATTTCTTTTTTTTTTTCAAATAAAATTAAAATAGAGTAACCTGATTGTATCATCATTATTTTATTTGTGCAGAAATAAGGTATTTCTGTGTTCAGCTTACCTTATTAAATATTGAATACAGTATACTTTCGATATCGCGAACCTTGATATCTCGATTTCCCTTTGGCACCATATATCCACCTAATGTTAATTTAAATTCCTTTGTTAAAGGGTTTCTCCTCAAAACCCTTACTATGTCGATTTTTTCGAAATAGAAAAGGAATTTTTTCGGAAAAATAACAATGCAAGTTCATTGTAAGCCAATTCTTTTCTATTTAATGCACTATTGTTCTTGCCTTACTTTTAAAAATAAAATTAACAATGTTGACCACATATTGAATAGTAGTTATTCTTAAGTTTCATGACTCTACTTTTTAGAGTAATATTTTAGAATATATTTCTATACTTTTTAGAAGATATTTAGCTATGAACTTGTTGTCTCGAAAACTCGCTAAACCGAAATTTTTTTATCTCGCTATATTGGAACTTTCCCATCAAATTTCAGATATCGAGTGAAAACTTCATTAAAAAAATTAATTTTAACTTTGTAGTGTATCTACCACTACAAAAATATAATTCCAATTCACTAGTATATAAGACATGTTAACTCGAGTCAACGACGGGGTACCTTTCGATAGATGAAGGTTGACATTATCAATAGCAACTCTTCCCACATTGGTGACCTTCGGACGTGATATGAATACGCCTTTCTTGAGAGAAACGCCCATTACAATTTGAACACGCCTACTTGGATGAATGGTCCACATTGAACAGTTGATTGCTACTCGTGACTGCAATATTATCCACCTCCTCGTGCTATTGCTACTCAATTTCGATTACACATAACATACAGCTTATTCACTCGACTGCTAATGGCAACACAGGAGCAACCGTGAACTTCATGAACAGCATTCAAAAAGTACAGTGATTTCAATACAGCTCTCCCGGCTTCTCTCAAAAACAGCAATGAAACAACCATTGGAATCAATAGAACTAGTGCACTCAATCGAATTCTATCACAAATATAATTCTGGTGGATGAGTACCGTAGTGTTTAGATTACGAAAATATAATTCTAATTCACTAGTATATAAGACATGTTGCCGATTCACAATAACCTTTAATCCTTAATAATGAAATGATTATTATAATAAAGTTTGTTTACTTAAAAGATTAAAATTATTTTATTTATTGTTTATCAGAGACTTAGTTTTCAATTCTATATTCATTAATTAAACTTAATGGTTCTGCTCGATAACCATTTACAATTTTTTTAAAATTTTATTTAATTTNTCTCTCTCTGTGTGTTCTATGTCCCTTCTCCTCTGCGTGTGAATGTGACACGCCCTATAAACGGGTTATGGTTGAGTGAATGGCGTGGCAGAAATCTAATTCCTGGCCATAGATGGCGCCACTGAAAAACAGAAACAATCGCACCCCCACTGCCTAAACAGGCATACGACAAAAAAAAAATAAGACATGTTAACTCAATTTTATGGTGGGGTACCTTTTCATAGATGAAGGTTAACATTGTCGATAACTACACCTCTACAAACTTGAAGATTAGTTAAAGTGTTAGTTTAAAGCTTGTTATTTTTCTTTTCATAAACTCAAATTTACTTCTGCCCGTGCATTTTTATACTCTTAATAAACTGCTAGTTGGGAGTTGCATTGGTTCGATTTTCACTCTGTCGAATTCTTCGGAATATTTTATTTCCATTTTACTTCATCAAGAGTTCAGATTCTAAACAGAATTTTCCGAAATACCAATTTGTAATTCAAAAAAGAGAAATATAGAACGAGCGATACGCAATTCGATAAATGGAAATATACTTTTTACCCTTTTCGTTTGTCTTTGTTCTTTCTAAAGGTAACGACAAAAATTTCCAATCTCACCAGCACGTAGGCATAAAAAATTGAATTTTTGATTCAGAAAATTCTTTTACAGTCCCTCTCTTAAGACATATAAAATAAGTGTCGCTTGTAAAGAGAATAGAGTAATATTTTCCATTTTTCGTTGCCAAGCTCCACTGTTCCAATCCCCCAATTTTCATCTTTTTTTTTGTTGTTGCTGTTTTTCTTAGTTTTACACTAAAAAATTGCCTCCCACTTTCGTTCGATTTCCCATTCTTTGGTTTCGCAACGGGCATCCCTGCTCGGGAAAAAGGGAAAAATAAATCTTAGTCCGTTTGCCTCCCACTAAAAATTGCCTCCTTCTATTCTTCAACCGATGTTCATCTTCCACATGATGCAAGATAGCATCCACATTTGGCTCTTTATCTCTCTGAATTATATTTTGTGACGCCAATTTGCTTTCACTTACAGGAAAACTTTTTTCTTTTTTTTGTAGAAGTAGAAAAAAAGTATGTTTGATAACTTAATCTTTTATTGAATAAATTTTATTTAAAGCAATTATATACCCTCCACCACAAATGCTAGCTTAAACATTAATATGAAATGACATTTTTTTCACCGTGGCGATTTTCTACTCCAGTGGCGTTTGATGATCCGCTCTCCTGTTTGGTATTTTCTTAAATTAAAAAATAAATAAATAAATAAAAACTTGATTCTTGACTTTTTTTTTTTTGTTCAGGTAAGAAATCTTGAAGTAAATAAAAGCTTGCATTATAATCACGACCAACTAAATCCAAGACAAATATCTAAGAGAGCGTGTCGTTAAAGGGCGTTGGATTGTAAATTAGCCTCCCGGTCATCTCGTCATGAGAACTGCTATGCTGAAAAACTTAGTATTTAATTTAATAACACATTATATATTGTACACAATTTTTCTCGCTTAACAGGTTCACAGGTTCGTATCCCAGCAGGAGCTGGTTTCTACAAATTCTGCCATCGGAGCCGTGATGGCTCAGGGGATAGAGCGTTCGCCTTCCAATGCGATGAACCGAGTTCGAATCCCAGTCGATACGAATTCCGCATCCTGCTTGCACCGACCGCAGTGCTGACGTGGAATATCCTCAGTGGTAGACGGATCATGGGTTAGAGTCCCCTTGCCGTCAGGCTAACCGTGGGAGGTTCTCGTGGTCTTCCTCTCCATGTGACTCAAATGTGGGTTAGTTCCGTCAAAAAGTCCACCACGAAAACTAGTTTGTCCCAATGCTTGATCCAGGAATTCCTTTTCCTTCTAGGTTTGGCTCAAAATTACAAGGCTTAGTTGACCATTAATAGTCGTAAATTCAGAATCGTGTCGGCGTTCGGCACCAGTTTTTATGAGCGATTTTACGAGATCAGACATAATAGCTTACTTTCTCTGAATGTTCGTTTTATCGACGAATTCAGATTTTTTTGACTGCAAAATAAAGGGTTGCTTCAATCTGAAAAATATGGTTCCAGTAGTTTGGCAGGAGAGTTGAAAAAAATGCCTCTACTATTAAATTTTACTTCACTGAACACTAGGTTTACGGAACGCGTCATTTTGACGTATTTCGAATTTTATAAGGAAAATTGCAAAACCCGTTTGCATTTTTATTTTATCTATTGTAATGACTTTTATCCATTGATCGAGGTAAATTTATATTGAAGTCTATTTTCTTCAAAAGCGTTGAAATATTGAAATTCTATTTTTGGTATACCTATCTCTACGGATGTGTGTCAATTTGACGCGATTGTAATTTAGACAAAATTTTGAGTAAACATGTAAGCATTACATCAATAATAAATAGGAATGTACCGACAATACTTCGATCCGTTATCCAATATCGTTATCTCAAATGAAACAAGCAATAAACAACTGTTGCCGATAAGCAATAACAGAAAGAACAAACGCAGAATGTCAATTGAGGTCTGAGTGTCAGATTTTGAAGGTTTCACTTGCTTGGTTCGAGTATTGAAAAATAAAATACCGGAATATTTCATAAATATATACCTCATATTTTCATTTTTTTATAGTATATAATTACATTGCTTTCTAAGTGCAAAGATGCCAACAGCTCCGGAGTCTGCAAATTAATTAAAAAAACGGTAAATAACTAGGGGAGAGTGGAGTCAATTGTAAAATTTTTAACTAACAAAAAATACAATATATTATTAGTATTAATTGACAGACGAGTAAAGTAGACTATCCTCTACTAGAAAAAAGAAAAAAACCTTATTTTAATTATTATTATATTAAATATTAACAATTTTTGACAGTCGTGCACTTGTTACAATTGTCCCCACTTACGGGGTCAATTGTAACAGTTCATGAATTCAACTAAAACATAGTTAATTATATATATTATCATAGTTGTGATATATTTTTTTATTGATCAAAATAGTAGTGATATTTTAGGAGTAAAAATAATAATGAGCAGAGACCTAAAGGGTTAAACTTTTAACTTTAAGGGGTTAAAAATTTTAATTTATGCTGTGAAAGGTGACAAATAAAATAATGCACATGCAACATAATATAAATGATATAGGAAACTATTGGTGGTTCTTAAAGAGTTAAGTAATGGTTTGTAAACATAAGATTATTTATTTTCAGCTGTTACAATCGTCCCTTTACTTATTGTTACAATCGTCCCCAAGACGCCAATTCAGCTTCATTTGTTAAAAACAATGCTAGTTCATTAACAAAACTAATATTTTTTTTTAAATGTTAATTAAAGTGTCCACTTATATATTCGGTTAATAATTTTTATTTGTTTAAATAAAATTTCTTTGTTACAATATAATATTCTAATACCAAAAAAAGTACTTACGTAGCGTGAAAATATCTTTTGTGATGTAACTCTTTCAAAAGTACATAAAAATGGTTGCCAGCAGGGGTATACATGTAGATTTATTAAATACACCTTCTACGCCACCTAGGAACCAAATCTAGTACCCGACACTCGAAATTTTTGCTCTGTCACAATCGTACTATGTTACAATTAACCCCACTCTCCCCTACTAAGTAAATTTTGCAAATATAAAGTGGTGAATTATATAAGCCTACGAATTATTTAGAAATAGTGGTGAATAAAAACTTACTGAATTGAATTTATTAAACCAAGAATCACATTTGCTAAACTACCGCTTTAAAATATATATTTGCTGTCCGGAGCAAATTGGCATCTCTGTAAGTGCTGTTGTATGTATTCGTTCATGCGTCAAATTGAGGTGTGTTCGTAGAGATAGGTATGTAAGAAACGTCCGTAAACCTAGTGTTAATATAAGATTTTTATATTTCTACAAAATATTTAACCGGCGACCAAAATCGGGTTATTCAAACTAACTCCGATTTCATATTACCTCAAAGTCCAACGACAGCTAATATTTCTTAAGCAGTTTTGGCGACTTTCTGCTCTGATGACAACCCTAAAGTTGTGTTATTGGGAACCCCATACCCCTCATTTGATTATTTTTGAGAGGGTGGTCGGCCGAAGAGATCTCCAAGTCCATGAGGAGGAGACAACTATCACCTCACCCTCACCCACATCACTTTCGAACTTTTTCTTCAGTTCGTTTCCTCTTTTTGTGATGCCAATTTCTTTTCCTACGCATCTGTCCCTTTTCGAATGTTTGGGGGGTTGAGGGAGTGAGCAGGAATGCTATAGGGAATTTCCCTAAGGAGTCCTACTCATACTGATGCTTGATCAGGGGGTGGATTGGGGGGCATTTTTCCATTTCTGTACGAAGATAAAGCTTGATTTCGTAATTTTCCCCTTTTTTCTTTTCTATTTCCTTCATTGATTTCGACTCGTCTGCTTTCAGTTTTGTGACTGATGATCGGGAAGGGGGGAGGGGGAGAGAAGAATGAATTGCTTTAGTTTGTTTTTATTTTTGTACAATTTTAAAACCAATCTTTCATTAAAAAAGAAAAATGGAAAGAAAGAAACTGGAAATTAAATATATGTTAATGGAATCAGCGGAGACATTCCACGTAGAATAATTGATTTTTGCAAATGATCGTGGAAACAAATTAGATATTTGTTTTTATTGTTAAATCGATATTGTTAAGCTAAATGTAAATGATGCATAAAGCATGATATTTGGATGGAGTTTGGTTCGGGGAAGTGTAGGTATTCGGGAAGCAGAATGTGAATTATTTGCTGATATTTTGAATTTATTTTGGAAAGATAGTTATCACGTTGAGCGCCACGTCAGCCATCGGTGGCTGACACTGAAATTACACTTAGGCAGCGTCTGCCACCGCTTGCTGACACTGACCTTTCACATAGGCCGCGAAAAACAGCTGGCTGACAGCGTATAACATGATATAGAACTATAAAATTTACACTCTTTGATGAAATTCCAGAAAATTTATTCAAAATTTACTTAATTATTGTGATTCTTGGCTTAAGAAATTCAATTTAGTAAATTTTTATCCACCATTCTTTTTAAACAATTCGTAGGCATATATAATTCACCACTTTTTTCAGACATGTCATGCTAAACCTTTTATAAACTAGCGAAATTTGTCTATATTTGCAAATTTTTGTTTGTAGTTATTTACCGTGTGGCCAGACGAGAAAGCCATGTAAAATTAGCGTGGCATTCAACGTGTTATGTAATACAGTAGAACCTCGAATTATTTTTATCGATTATTTTTCATATTGCAATTCATAGCGAACGATACGGGAAAATGCCAATTGCTGGTCAACATGAAACATCAAATAATGGCGTAAAATATATGAAAAGCAATAAAGAAATATTGGTCTTGAAAATTAATAAATTTGTAATAAGTTCTCATGGAATCTTTCATTGCAAACGATACGGGAAAACAACGAATGGTGGTCTACGAATCCTGGCCAAATTATTCGGCGCGCTGTAAGATTCCATGTAAAATCTTAGTTATCAGGTAATGTTATACAGTTTTATTGTTTTTACGCTACTGAAACCGGTTTGCATTTGTTTACGTTCGTGCATCAATTGGTTAACATTGTAATGAAATGCGTTAAAAAATAGTTACAAATAGAATGTATATAAAAAATCTACTGAATAAAAAACCCATTATATGTATGTTTAAATATAAAAAAATTGCATAAAAACTCGTCATGTAATTATTAAAACACAATATTATTAATAATTATTAAGCTCATAAAATTTAAATACGCAAAATTTTCAAAGAAAGCAGTAAAAAATACAAATTAGTAACAATTAAGATCTTTAGTTAAATCAGTTAGAAAATAAAAAAAAATTTCTTTCAAAGAAAGCAGTAAGAAACACAAATTAGTAACAATTAAACAATTAAGATCTTTAGTTAGATCAGTTAGAAAATAAAATAAAAATATACAAAATTTTCAAAGAAGGCAGTAAAAGACACAAATTAGTTACAATTAAACAGTTTAGATCTTTAGTTAGATTTGTTAGAAAATAAAATAAAAATATACAAAATTTTTAAATAAAGCAGTAAAAGACACAAATTAGTAACAATTAAGTTCTATAGTTAGATCAGTTAGAAAATAAAATAAAAATATACAAAATTTTAAAAGAAATCAGTAAAAAACACAAATTAGTAACAATTAAACAATTAAGATCTTTAGTTAGATCAGTTAGAAAATAAAATAAAAATATACAAAATTTTAAAAGAAAGCAGTAAAAAACACAAATTAGTAACAATTAAACAATTAAGATCTTTAGTTAGATCAGTTAGAAAATAAAATAAAAATATACAAAATTTTAAAAGAAAGTAGTAAAAAAAACAAATTAGTAACAATTAAACAATTAAGATCTTTAGTTAGATTTGTTAGAAAATAAAATAAAAATATACAAAACTTTCAAAGAAAGCAGTAAAAATCACAAATTAGTTACAATTAAACAGTTAGATCTTTAGTTAGATCAGTTAGAAAACAAAATGAAAATATACAAAATTTTCAAAGAAAGCAGTAAAAAACACACATCACCAACAATTAAACAGTTAAGATCTTTCGTTAGATCTGTTAGAAAATGAACAAAAATTCATAAAAGTTTGGAAAAAAAAATTATACCTATAACAACATGTAAAAAACATGGAATAATGGAAAAAATGTTTTTCAAATTTCCAATTCACAAAATTTTCAGAAAGAAAAAGTTTCATTAAAAGGTTAAATAAACTCTTCAAAAAACATTAAACATTCAAGGAACTACTCTATACTTGGAAATAAAATTCCGTAAAATCATTTTTAACTTAATAAAATAGGAAATCTGGATAAATAATAATTTCAACTGAATAAACAAACATGCAATTGCAGCTTGATTTGCAAAACAATGATTTCTCGGATCTCCGCGTCACTGAACAAGACATCCGAATTTTCAATCAATATTTAACAATCATAATAACTTGTTTCAAAATAAGACAGATCAACATTTGTTTTCTGATGTTTTTAGATTATAATAGAACACTTGAAGGATAACATATTTTAAAACATCTTTAAATTACGGAATACGATTTTATTATTGATTTGCTACCTTTTTTAAGATAAATATAAAAAATCAATTCTTCTTCTTCAATAAAAGCTTCCATATTTAGATTCCATTATGATGATAATTCTCTAGGATAGCAGTCTTTGTTTATTATGTTGTAAAACGATGGATATTATTTTGAATGAATACGAATCGGTTTTGATCTATAAAAATGTATACAATTTGAAAAAAGGAAGGTAAAAAACTTATTATTTTATTAACTTTAATAAACATATCATTAAACAGATTGGATTCCCAGAATGTATTTAGATATGTTATCTGAATGGCAACTTGCTCCGATTTTTAAAAATATATTTTCCCTATGGAAGCGAAGTTAAATTTGTTTTTAGTTTAGTCAATTTTAATTTGACGCTGTTTTTCGAATCTCTGTCGCCAAATAAAATAAAGAAGGCATAGTTTAAGTGCCTTACACTTGCAGCAATGCGATGATTTTAAACTACATATATAATTTTGATGTGAAGAATTATCTGGGTTTTGGAACAGACAAATGACTTAAATATTTAAAAAGTTATTGAGTTATCAAAAACCGCCAATTTGGCGACATTTTACTGCCTAGATGAAAATTATCAAAGTCAGTGGCTTATTCTCAGTTTTTGCAAATTTTTATGAGTCCAGGTAATGCTGAAGTGCAGAAAGTTTTTCAACATTGAAAAATTAGAACACAAATGGAATAAATTAGAATTGTTAGATCTACTAATCACTTCTAGTTACTATGAAATTATAAAAGGCATTTTTACTTATAAAAGTAATCTGTGAAAAACATTTTTGACAATATCTACCAATTCACAATATGAATGAAGATATGCCTATTATTTTTCGCATGCTGTACGTGCTAGATTATCTGGTATTTTTTTCAACGAAGGTAATATCTCAATGTTCAAGACACGCTAATTAAACTTTAAAACCTTATTTTAACCTTTTGCAATCCAATGTCATCTCCTGGTATACACAGAAAGACACTTAAAACATAAAATTTTCATATCTTAATAATTAATAACCACATTATATTAAGAGAATATAATATTACCGCCAATTATATTATTACTCGCCAAATCCACACCAAAATCAAAACCGGTGACAACAATGGCACTGTTCCTGTTTTTTTATTAAAGAACTGGATCAATTAGTCCCGAATGAAGCTGTTTTCAAAATACTTCAAGGACTCAAGACGTAAATAAACAGCAAGCCAACTCCTTCTGATCAATCAAGACTGTTTTTTCGAGCCATTCATCTGCATATGCTTCCGCCTTCTTCTCTGTTTTGTTTACCTACGTAAATCTATTCTTTCAAACTTCCATGATTTTCAAAAATAAGAATTTGAACGACTTAATTACGACGAATTAGCTAATGCCGTTTCGCACCAGCGTACAGAGATCTATGCGTATTTCCAACATTAACCTCTTCATTACCATCCTATTACATTCATAAGGTTTTATCGTAAGCATTTGGTTACTTCAAGTTGTTATTATAAGTGTAACGCTAATCTATTGAATCAAAATTTTTCCTACGGTTTCAAAACTTATCTACCCAAAAAGTATTCAAATCAAAATTTTCTTCGGGGCATTCATTTATTTATTTTTTCCAATTTTTTAAAATATAATTATGGTTAAAGCATTTTCAATTATAATATATATATATATATATTCAATATGCTCACTTTATTTGTTTTTATGAAATACTAAAAGAATTCTCAGTAATTGTTCGCATTGTTCAATAAAAAAAATTGGAAGCAATATTTTTTTTCTTTTTATAAATATAATTGCATTCATCAAAAAAGCCACTATTAAAAAAACAAATCATTAATGCATTATCTTTTATTCATTTTATTTTGGAGAAAAACCATAAAGCCTGAAAAGCAAAAAAAAATCCAGTTTTAAAATAATTTATATAACTAATAAATGGCTTTAAGAATATTCTTTCTAAAACAATTTATTTAAAATTAAGTAAAAGAAATTGGTCTTTTTATAATTCTTTTTTTAATGTTTAAAAAAATAGAAGCCAGTAAAAACAAATACTACTTACATAGCTATTGTTTCAATTTAGACGAAGCTAATAAAGCTTTAAAAAAAACGAGGAAAGAAGCTTAAAAAAAGAAGAATTTTCAAATCATTAAGCCTATTAGTAATATGATATACGTTGTACAGCTTAAACTTAATACCGTAATTTATTTTATTGAATTTTCTGACTTAGAATTGAAGAGCAGACTTCTTTCTTTTTAAGAACTCGTATTTTCTACATTTACAAGCTAGTGAGAAAAAAATATTACTTTTTTCTTCTATTTGGTGCTTTTCTACTAGATATTTTTTCAGTATTGCCAAATTATTCACTGTTAGAAAACTATTTGTATAATACACAAATTGCTGCCAATGTAACCAGTTTTTAGTTGGGCCATTTTAATAAAATATTTGATCTGCTAGTATAGTTTTTGCTTTTGCATTTAAATGTTGGTTTATAAATTTAATTATAATTTTTTTGACCGCCGTAGCAAAAATTATATTTCAAAGATATTTAATTTCGTAATCATGATATAATAATTTCAAGTAATATAAAAATTTATATAAAAATTGTTATTTTAAATATTTTGTATGATTTTTCATGTCAGGGTGGCCCACATTTGGTACAAGTTTAGATAATTTTTTCCAAAAATATTTTGTTATTTTTTCTCGACCATGTCATAAGCAAAACAAACGCAAATAATGAATAATAACTGATAATTAATAATAATAATGAATAATAAATGATAAATGGCAAACGTACGGTCGAATCCATGAAACCTGTAATTTTTGAGCTGGATGAAACCGAGTAGGATTATTTAATTGTTTAGTCGATTTTTTTTTTCTTTACTGTATTGATCATTATTAAGTTTACAGCTTATTTGTTTCTGGTGCTTGTTCCATGAAATGCGTACATAAAGCACAGATGGCGCGTAGCAACAAATATTAATAGTATGTATACGACTTTTGTATGCCTACGAAAAATTAACGCATGCAATAGTATGCATACGAAATATAATAATATGCAAACATTAGTCATTTATTTCAATAATATTTTTCTTTTTGTTTCATATAAGCCATTGAAGGTACATGCAACAAAGGTACAGAGGTTTAAAAATCAATGTAAGCTACAAAAAATTCGATTTTGAGATTTTTATATATATTATCTTTATAAAAATAGCTACATATTGCAAAAAAAAAATTTTTTTTCATTTGAAAATCAGTTTTCTAGCAGTTTTTTGAAATTCTGTTTCAGCATAATTCCGACTAAATTTTTAAATTGTAGACAGAAAATGTACCTAGTAACTCCAAATTACAATTGGAAAAAAAATAAAATAAATAACGTAGCTATCTATTCAAGGTGACCTTTTCGAGAAGTAGAAAAATGGATTTACTTTGATTTNGTTTAACATGAACAAACCATAAAAACAAGTTGCTTTTACAATTTTGGACTATCATAAATCAGTCCGAATTCCTACATTGGGATGATGGTTGTTCATGATCGTTTCAACATTTGGTTTTTAAGAAATTACGATGGAAATTTCTGGTGGTTTAACATGAACAAACCATAAAAACAAGTTGCTTTTACAATTTTGGACTATCATAAATCAGTCCGAATTCCTACATTGGGATGATGGTTGTTCATGATCGTTTCAACATTTGGTTTTTAAGAAATTACGATGGAAATTTCTGGTGGTTTAACATGAACAAACCATAAAAACAAGTTGCTTTTACAATTTTGGACTATCATAAATCAGTCCGAATTCCTACATTGGGATGATGGTTGTTCATGATCGTTTCAACATTTGGTTTTTAAGAAATTACGATGGAAATTTCTGGTGGTTTAACATGAACAAACCATAAAAACAAGTTGCTTTTACAATTTTGGACTATCATAAATCAGTCCGAATTCCTACATTGGGATGATGGTTGTTCATGATCGTTTCAACATTTGGTTTTTAAGAAATTACGATGGAAATTTCTGGTGGTTTAACATGAACAAACCATAAAAACAAGTTGCTTTTACAATTTTGGACTATCATAAATCAGTCCGAATTCCTACATTGGGATGATGGTTGTTCATGATCGTTTCAACATTTGGTTTTTAAGAAATTACGATGGAAATTTCTGGTGGTTTAACATGAACAAACCATAAAAACAAGTTGCTTTTACAATTTTGGACTATCATAAATCAGTCCGAATTCCTACATTGGGATGATGGTTGTTCATGATCGTTTCAACATTTGGTTTTTAAGAAATTACGATGGAAATTTCTGGTGGTTTAACATGAACAAACCATAAAAACAAGTTGCTTTTACAATTTTGGACTATCATAAATCAGTCCGAATTCCTACATTGGGATGATGGTTGTTCATGATCGTTTCAACATTTGGTTTTTAAGAAATTACGATGGAAATTTCTGGTGGTTTAACATGAACAAACCATAAAAACAAGTTGCTTTTACAATTTTGGACTATCATAAATCAGTCCGAATTCCTACATTGGGATGATGGTTGTTCATGATCGTTTCAACATTTGGTTTTTAAGAAATTACGATGGAAATTTCTGGTGGTTTAACATGAACAAACCATAAAAACAAGTTGCTTTTACAATTTTGGACTATCATAAATCAGTCCGAATTCCTACATTGGGATGATGGTTGTTCATGATCGTTTCAACATTTGGTTTTTAAGAAATTACGATGGAAATTTCTGGTGGTTTAACATGAACAAACCATAAAAACAAGTTGCTTTTACAATTTTGGACTATCATAAATCAGTCCGAATTCCTACATTGGGATGATGGTTGTTCATGATCGTTTCAACATTTGGTTTTTAAGAAATTACGATGGAAATTTCTGGTGGTTTAACATGACCAAACCATAAAAACAAGTTGCTTATACTATTTTGGAGCATCATATATCAGTCCGAATTCCTACATTGGGGTGATGGTTGTTCATGATCGTTTCAAAATTTGGTTTTTAAGAAATTACGATGGAAATTTCTGGTGGTTTAACATGAACAAACTATAAAAACAAGTTGCTTTTACTATTTTGGACCATCATAAATCAGTCCAAATTCCTATATTGGGGTGACGATCACTTATGTTGGTTACCATCAAAAATATAACGGTTCATGATGGAATTATTGATGATTACCATCAAGATTATGTTGGAAAAAGCATCAAAAATTTTGACTTGGGCACGACAAAGATGGGAATAATTTTAATATTTCTGCTGTCTATTATGCTGAAAAGTCCCGAATTCATACTTACGGTGGTTTGTGGGATTTAATGGCTGCCGGACAGATTTTAAATTATTTAAATACTTAAAGAACTTCTACAATATCGCCCATTCCTCTTGAAAATAGTTAAATTTGAAATCAAAGTACAAACAGCTAAAGCTAGACGGTGAAAAAATTTTGTTAATATATTATTTTAAACTAATTAAGGTGTTAGGATTAGAGGAGGGATTAAAGAGTTAGAATGTTTAAATGCAGTTCTGCTGTGCGTTAGGCCGTTAAGGTTTAGATCATGGTTTGACCATTAAGGTAACCAATCTGGTGGCCAAAGGCTGCTAGTAATTAACCAAAATTTAAAAAAAAAATCATCACGGAATTGATTTTATATCTTTCAGAAATGCAAATGTTTATATTTGACACTTTTTCTGTCACTGCACTTCATTTTCTGACGTCCATTGTTATTCCGCGCATGCGCACAGTCCTCAGACCATGGATCCTCACATAAGCGGCACGTTTTCCGGATGGTTTGAAAAATTGTTTACATAAAGCAGCAACTCGCAGTGAAGTAAATATGTAATCTGCCTGAGAATTGTTAGAGAGGCATTTCAATGGAGTTAGTTGTTCGCCGAACAATCACACAAGCGTTCGCCTGAAACGAACAATGACTATCACTTCTCTCAGGATGAGATCTTTTTCTATCAAATTAGACACGAAAATGCAAATCTAATAACGCATATAGTGAACGATTGGAAAAGATTCAAGAAATAAATGATCCCTAGTTGGAGTGCTGCAGGGTTTTCTATTTGTTTTTATGTTGCCTCGCCAATTGATTTTTTTTATCTGGAATAGTCATCTGACGAGAAAAACATGTTTTATTCATTGAAATATAGTTTGCGTCTGTGAAAATATGCGAGGAATATAGTTTTTTTGGGGGGGGGGAGTGTTGTTGTAGTTTTATCTGAGCATCAATGCTATGTAAATTAGAAGAGCTTTGAGAAGTTGATGCATTTCATTGGAAATCACTTATTCTCTGCAATTACCAGTTTCCTGCGAAATGCATCATTCTATTTCAAGTGGAAATAAAAGGGTATTGCTTTTATATTTGAATGCTCATTTAATAAATCAAGCTTAGAATCACTTTCTGCAACGATAGAAATTAATGAGTAATCCTATATTTAAAATATATACATGAACGATGCAAATGTTACTGTGTATGACCAAAATTGGTGGTTGTTGACATCCACCGGTGAATGCTGACAATCACAGTCTCTTTGGTAAATGCCCGAAATATATACTAGGTCTGGTTAAGTGTCATTGCCCGGTATACCTTACCTTAACGTTTTTTTAAGGTTCAGTATCACTGCGCGGTGTATATTTGCATGGTACTCCGTACACTGATATTTCTCCTAATCTATCCTCAGCTCATATAAAATATCGAAATAAATATAATAATATCGAATTATTATAAAATACGTTAAAATATCGAATAAATATAATAATATCAAAGAATAAATTAGTTTCAAATCGGATATAACAAATATTTTGGACATTCAACAAAGCGACTTTGACATTCACCGGTGAAAGTCGACATTCTCTTGATTTTGGTCATTCACATTAACACGCACATGTATGTTAGACTTCTGATAATCAGGCTATCAAGTTTTAACCCTTCGACGCAAATGGAATGCGGTGTCAATTTTATATATTTTTTTCTGACGCTCTAATTGTGAGTAGTAACATATTTTGGTATTTTTATATTAGAAAAAACAGTGTAATTGTTACTAAAAAAGTGTTGGATAAACAGAATTATATTTGATCTAGAATATACTATTCAAAAAAGTGGTTTGAGGTTTTTTTATTCATATTTAAAAATTTATCAATAATTGACTTTGTAAATTAAAGAAATTTCAATGATAAACTGTTTCTCTTGCATCTAAATAACTGCAAATAAGTGAAAATTTGAGAAAATTTTGTATGGAAGTAAGCCATGTTTGAAACATTTTAGCGCAAAAAAAAAGAAAAAAAATGCACTGTTGTCTCGTTCTGTATTTCATAACCAAAATTTATCAAAATGCTATTTAATTTTTCAAATTATTTTAACCGAAATTAGAACAAAAAAAAATGAAAAAGGTATGAAAAATATGTTTAATAAAAATTCTGCTCCAAAGAATTAAGTGCTGGTGAATTTTCAAAACACCGGCAGCCTTATTATTTTATTTCATTTTATAACCATTATTATTTTATTATGCAATTTTGGGTTTACGACTACTAATGTTCAACTTCGTAGCCTTGTAATTTTGAACCTAATTCAAAAGACAAGGGAACTTTTGGATCAAGTATGAGAAGATATTTTACCTTCGTGGGGGACTTTTAACCCGTTTTTGCGTTACGTGGTGAGAAAAAACACGAAAATCTCCCACAGTTATCCTGATGGTAAGGAGATTCTAACCCATAAACCGTCTACCACTCCGGATATTTTTACGTCAGCTCTGTGGTCTGTGCAAGCCAGGTGCGGGATTCGTATCGATCAGTCATCGCTGGGATTCGAACCCGGTTCACCTCTTTGGTAGGCGAAATGAATTTAGGTTTGCACTTAGATGGAATTTTCTTTTTTGTTTTTAGCCAGCATATTACTTTTAAGCAGCGTTGAAAAAATTACGTCTCCTAATGGTTCATTGATTTATATTATTTACAAGGCTACAGTGATTTTCCGCTTTTTGCATAAGTTTTTATTAAACGGTAGAGTATTGAAAGTGAAAACTTGAAAAAATGTAGTTTTTTTTCCCGCCAAAGTTCGCAGAAACTTTCCGCGAAAAGGAAGGTACAAAGTAATTATTTATTTGCAGTGGTTTGCAATAGAATTTTTAATGTAGTTTTTTAAATTAAGAATTAATAATACATTAAAATATAAATTGTACTATGAATTAGTATCAGTAATATTGAATTTTTAATCTAGTTTTTTGAATTAAGAATTAATAATACATTAAAATATAAATTGTTCTAATTGTACTATGAATTAGAATCAGCAATATTAAATTTTTTAATATGATATTTCATTCACATTCATCATAAATTGCCAATTTCAAAGAATATTTTTTCAATAATACTACGGGCATACATTATGAAATATTCTATTTAAAAATCACAACAGAAATAAAATAAAAAGGTAAGTTTCATTTTCACTTTCATCTAATGCTGCTGCAATTCGTAAAGGTTGTTTTAAAAATAAATCTAATCTTAAAATATTACAAATTTTATTAAAAAAGAATTTAAATCATGAATTCAGCTAAAGATTCTACGAAGCCTAAATTTTCGAACATTCTCATTCCACTTGCATCTTAGAACAGAATTTTTAGCGACAATCGTTCTCCCTTTTCCCTAGCGTCAACATTCACATAATCCCTATAAATTCGGCAGTAAAAACGCTTTTACAGTCAGAAGGGGAATAGTTGAATTCCCTTTGAGAAAAGCGCGGGAAAAAAGTTCTAGAATAAGAACGGCAGAGTTCCACGTTTAAATATGGATACGAATCCGTCAATCTTGAAGATGGGCCGAGTGGGGTGTTCGAATCCCTGAGGTACAATTCCCACGACCCCCTTTTCTCCAAACTTCAGAGGAAAAAGGGATTCTTATTTTTATTTCGAATCTTGCGCGAAAGTTTTTATCGTTTTCAACTAGATGACGGTCTTATACGTCGTCGGGAAGAATTTTATCTATCCTAAAGTGATCTAGAAATTCTTTTGTCTATTTGGTCATGGCTATTACAGATAAAACGTGCCGGCATACAAAGAAGAATGCTTCCCCTTTTTTCTTTTTACGTTTGCTATAGCGAGCATTGACTCAAAAACGTAACAGGACGCGGCGTTCCGTGAAATTTTGTGAGTCTAGTCGATAAATACGCGTCTTCTCTGGTCTCGTGTAATAACTTTTTGACTTTATCTCATCTGTCACATGAAATTTTATGTTCCAATGCATTGAGTCATAACGCATATCTGCGACAAATAATAATTTTTGCTTTTTTTTGTTTGTTTATTTACCTGGTATTGCTAGAAACAATAGTGACCTGAACGCATTGGATTTTACGATATCGTCATTATTTTTATGCAATAATATCTCGAAATATTCCTATTAAATAAAAATAAGATTTTTAAGTGCGTATTAATTTAATTTATGCCATTCGCAAGAATAAAAATATTAACTCTAGTTCAAAATGGAGGCTTTGTTTACTTAGATAAATAAATAAAAAATAAAATTGAAGAAATTAAATAAATAAAACTGAAAGAATAAATAAATCTTCTTGGATAATCAAATTTTTTCCTCTCATGAGACATTGATAGAATACTTTTTTAATTAGCATCTCTCATAACATTTTTATAAAACAAATTCAAATAAATTTAATAAATTTCTGAAAGCCTGTTCTTAGTAAGAGGATAAAAACTGGAAACAATATTTTTTAATCTACAGACTAATCTACATTTTAAATGCAACAATGCAACAACTTAATGCTAATTCTATGTGAATAATGTGCCTCTTATACAGCTCCTTCCAACACTGACTAGACTAATTTTTTTAAACGAATTTTTGAAATGTTGAAAAATTACACCTAGAACTTAGTGTATATAAGTTTCAGGACTTAAGCATAAATGCTGCTGGAGCTTTACGAGAGATTTGATCATATTCTAACTCTCATATTTATTTATTTATTAGTTTATTTATTTGTATAGGTTCATATGCAGACTTGCATGTTAAGAACAGCTCTAACAGGTCTTGTTAAATTGAAGAAAATATAGCTCAAATTAGAGGACAGCACAAAGATACATCCCGGTTGAATTGGCATTCGAGCCCGCTACCTTTAAGTGAGAAAGCATTTAGCGGAACGGTCAGAAATGCCCTATTTCCTTCCTTTTATTAATATAGATTTATAATTCTCTTTCAAATACTTCAAAGATTTCAAATTTAAAAAAAAATTCCTTTTAACACTAGTAAATAAATATTTAACGTGTTCGCCACCGTTGCGTGAAGACGGTACTTCGAAAATCTTTTAAAAAGTAATAAAATATTCATTATTACCGTTATTACTTTTATACTACTTCAGTTTGTAAGATTTACATTAACTTATTTCAAATGTTAATTTTCAGATTTGAATAACAACTATGATCTAATACTGTAGTCAGTAAAATCTGCTCGTCCGTCCTCAGCCCTAATACAAACCACTCTTGAATCTCTAAAATATCACATAGGACTCGCGAGCCACCATTAACCGATGACTGACCTAGTCAATAATAGAGATTTTTGCCATAATATTGTCTGAGCCGCAGTAGCTCATAGGATAGAGCACTCGTTTGACTTCGATTCGAATCCCAGCTAAGGCAGGTCGATATCAATTCTGCTCCAGGCTCGTATCCACCACAGTGCTGACGTAATATATCTGTGGTACACGGGTTAAAATCCCTTTGCCGTCAGGTAAACTGAGGGAGATTTTCGCGGTTTTTTTCAAGCAGGATAGTTTGTTCCAATTCTTGGTTTAAGAGTCGTCGTTCTTACGCTTCAGGCAAAGTGCATCAGTAAATCAAAGAGAATCCGTCGCATTGACCTTTGAAAAAGCATTTGAAAAAAATTATTGTAAATAAAAACATGCTTTTCCTATCAAAACTGAGAGCAAAGTATTTTTTTTTCAATTTTTAAGCATTCCAAAGGAAATTTTAAAGAGAAAAATTGGTCCATAGTTTTAGCTGCGAGCCACTGATTAAAACAAAGCCAATCAAAGTAAAACAATGTCCTAGAATGCAAAAGAACACTTTTCAAATGGCTTCTGATTGTTTTTAACAACACAACCGAATACTTGAATTTTCTGCTTTTTTTTTAGAAAGTCGGGACAGGAAAAAAAAAACTTGCAATCATCCTCAACTTTACATCCAATCAATTGCATAACGCTTAACTCAGAACAACATAACATTGTCACTTTCCATTTACGTTCGCCGATTTCTTTCCAAGTGTTTTTGCCCTGGCATCTTCTGCAAGTGTTGATGAGGGTAAAAATCTTCTTCTTAGTACCATCGTCTTAAAGAAAGAGAGAGTCGTACAATCATCGTTAATGATGATCAACATCCCTGATGACGTCCAACATCCTTCCAAGAATTCCTAATGTACCCTCCTAACATTTTACCCCTTTGCGTACCCGGACTTTTGTGCGTCCGGCGGGAGACTTAATCCGGAAATGATTCTGCCGCCATTCATTATCGCCGCTTTGGGAAGCATTCATCCGGCCCAGCATTAGGAAAGCTAGGATTCAATTAGGATCGAACTGTCTAACTCTGGATTTCTCTTCGGGATAAATCAGGAGAGTTATTCGTCTTATCCAGGTGAATTCTGGGTAGAAGGACTTTCCTTTTCCAGGTTGTCATTAATTCATTTTTTTTTTATGGGAACATGAAATATGGATGAAATGCATATAGGATCTGGCTTTAGTGGTTTGATGTTTTGGTACTTTTTTTCCATTTGAATAGCAGTATCTTATCACATTAGTTTCCTTTAAGATGTGTCAGTATAGTTTGGCAAATGAATATTTAAATATTCGATGCATCATGTAGTTTTATAAATTAAACTTTTTTAATATTGGACTTTTATTATATTATAAATTATGACAAGCTTTTCCAGGTTGTCATTAATTCATTTTTTATGGGAATATGAAATATGGATATAGGATCTAGTTTTAGTGGTTTGATGTTTTGGTACTTTTTCTTTCATTTGAGTAGCGATATCTTATCATATTAGTTTCCTTTAAGATTTGTCAGTATAGTTTGGTATATAAAGCTAATATTATTTAAATATTAGATGCATCATGTAGTTTTATAAATTAAACTTGTTTAATATCACACTTTTATTATATTAATAATTAGATGTATCATATCATGTAGTGCATCATGCAGTTTTATAAATTAAACTTGTTTAATATTACACTTTTATTATATTAATAATTAGATGTATCATATTGATGCATAAATTAAACTATCTTCTCCAGGTTGTCATTAATTCATTCTTTTATGGGAATATGAAATATAGATGAAATACATATAAGATCTAGTTTTAGTGGTTTGATGTTTTGGTACTTTCTCTTTCATTTGAATAGCAGTATCTTATCATATTAGTTTCCTTTAAGATTTGTTAGTATAGTTCGGTATATAAAGCTAATATTATTTAAATATTAGATGCATCATGTAGTTTTATAAATTAAACTTGTTTAATATTACACTTTTATTATATTAATAATTAGATGTATCATATTGATGCATAAATTAAACTATCTTCTCCAGGGTGCCATTAATTCATTTTTTATGGGAGCATGAAATATGGATGAAATAGTACATGTAGGAACTCATTTTAGTGGTTTGACGTTTTGGTACTTTTTTTCATTTGAATAGCAGTATCTTATCACATTAGTTTCCTTAAAGATTTGTCAGTATAGTTTGGTAAATAAGGCTATCATTTAAATACTAGATGTAGTTTTATAGATTAAACTTTTTTAATATTACACTTTTATTATATTATAAATTATGAAAAGCTTTTCCTAGTTGTCATTATTCATTTTTTATGAGAGCATGAAAAATGGATGAAATAGGCAAAGGATGTAGCTTTAGTGATTTGATGTTTTAGTATTTTTTTCGTTTGAATTGCGGTATCAGGTATTTGAATTAAAGTATTTATCTGAATATGTGGTTATTTCAGATTGGTTTCTTTTAAGATTTGTTTGTATGGTTTGGTAAATAAATTAAAACAATATTAATAATTAGATGTATCATATTGATGCATAAATTAAACTATCTTCTCCATGTTGTCATTAATTCATTTTTTTATGGGAACATGAAATATGGATGAAATACATATAGGATCTGGTTTTAGTGGTTTGATGTTTTGGTACTTTTTTTCCCCATTTGAATAGCGATATCTTGTCACAGTAGTTTCCTTTAAGATTTGTCAGTATAGTTTGGTAAATAAGGCTATCATTTAAATACTAGATGTAGTTTTATAGATTAAACTTTTTTACTATTACACTTTTATTATATTATAAATTATGACAAGCTTTTCCTGGTTGTCATTATTAATTTTTTATGGGAGCATGAAAAATGGATGAAATAAGCAAATGATGTAGCTTTAGTGATTTGATGTTTTAGTATTTTTTTTTTGTTTGAATTGCTGTATCAGGTACTTGAATTAAAGTATTTAACTGAATATGCGGTTATTTCAGATTGGTTTCTTTTAAGATTTGTTTGTATGGTTTGGTAAATAAATTAAAACAATATTAATAATTAGATGTATCATATTGATGCATAAATTAAACTATCTTCTCCACGTTGTCATTAATTCATTTTTTTATGGGAACATGAAATATGGATGAAATACATATAGGATCTGGTTTTAGTGGTTTGATGTTTTGGTATTTTTTTTCCCCATTTGAATAGCGGTATCTTATCCCATTAGTTTCCTTTAAGATTTGTCAGTATAGTTTGGTAAATAAGGCTATCATTTAAATACTAGATGTAGTTTTATAGATTAAACTTTTTTACTATTACACTTTTATTATATTATAAATTATGACAACCTTTTCCTGGTTGTCATTATTCATTTTTTATGGGAGCATGAAAAATGAATGAAATAAGCAAAGGATGTAGCTTTAGTGATTTGATGTTTTAGTATTTTTTTCGTTTGAATTGCGGTATCAGGTATTTGAGTTAAAGTATTTATCTGAATATGCGGTTATTTCAGATTGGTTTCTTTTAAGATTTGTTTGTATGGTTTGGTAAATAAATTAAAACAATATTAATAATTAGATGTATCATATTGATGCATAAATTAAACTATCTTCTCCATGTTGTCATTAATTCATTTTTTTATGGGAACATGAAATATGGATGAAATACATATAGGATCTGGTTTTAGTGGTTTGATGTTTTGGTATTTTTTTTCCCCATTTGAATAGCGGTATCTTATCACATTAGTTTCCTTTAAGATTTGTCAGTATAGTTTGGTAAATAAAGCTAATATTTAAACATTAGATGGATCATGTAGTTTTGTAAGTTAAACTTTTTAAATATTACACTTTTATTATATTATAAATTATGACAAGCCTTTCCTGGTTGTCATTATTCATTTTTAATGGGAGCATGAAAAATGGATGAAATACGTAAAGGATGTAGCTTTAGTGATTTGATGTTTCAGAATTTTTTTATTTGAATTGCGGTATTAAGTATTTGAACTACGTTATTTCTTTGAATATGTGGTATTTCAGATCGGTTTCCTTAATGATTTGTCTGTATGGTTTTGTAAATAAATTAGAACCAATATTTATCATTAGATGTATCATGCTGTTGCTCAAATTAAACTTTATTTATCTTACACTTTCATTGCATTATAAATTTTGACAGTCTCTTCCGGGATGTAATTATTCATTTGTCTCCGGAACATGAAAAATGGATAAAATATATATATAGGATCTTGCTTTAGTGATTTGATGTTTTGGTTTGGTATTTTTTTTAATATTTGGATTGCATTATCTTTTCACATTGCTTTCCTTTAAGATTTGTCTGTATAGTTAGGTAAATAAGTTTAACTAATTTTTAAATATTAGATGCATCATGTAGTCTTACAATTTAAACTAAGCTCAAATATTAAACTAATGTTGTGTTTGTATATAGTTTAGCAATGATTAACCCTGTTCGTAAAGATTCCAACGAAAACGTTTGTAAATCTGAATATAGTAAAAACTGTTCCATTTGTAATATATTCTCATGCTGGTTTCCTTTATACTTTGATTAATGCATTAGTTTCTAAACTACGGTATGCGGGCCAACACCAGCCCAAGCATTCCTACCACTAGGAAAATCTCTAAATTCCAATTTTCAAAAATGATCAATGTTAAAAATAAAGATTAATGAGTACTTCTTGCATAATGTTAATACATTTCATTGCATAGCTGACAACTTTTACGATTTTTACGAACTTTATTTTCTAGTGTTAACCAATTATACGCTTTATTATATTATTCAGGGCTTTAAAAATTGGAATTAAATTTGTTGTAAACACAACAACGTAAAGAGGTTTTTTTAAAAAAAGAAGACTGCTGAAAATTATGTTTCAGATATGTAAAAACCTGACAAAATTCAAAAGATTGCTAATAAATTTTATGATTTTACTCTGATTTTTAACTACCCCTTTAAAAATTATTTACCATTATTTTTCAAAGTTGGCAGCTATGTCATTGCATCTTTACCTATCTCTTTCTCTACGTATAAATGAATAAATAAAATCATAGACTTAAATTAAATCAGGCCAATTTTTAAATTTATTTATGAATTGGGTCCATCAGAAAGTGTTTCTGGGAAGTTCTAATCCAGCCGTCTGAAGTAAATGGTGACTGGTGCGCGTTAAATCTGCCTGATCACAAATTCCTCCATGCTCCCATAACAAATAAATACTTCTGGGGGTACTGAATTGGAGATTGATCGTTCTCTGGTTCAGATCAAATTTACAATCTATGGATAAATGAATGGATGTATAAATGGGTCTGCCCTATAAATGGGGGTGACGTATGGGTGTGGCAGAAGTCAAATTCTTATTCATGCATAGCGCCACCGGAAAACAAGAACAATCTCACTATCTCTGCTTTATCTAGCTCTCAAAAACAGGCGCCCATTTTCAAGATTTGCCAGACGTGAATGAGAAAAACAAAAATGATTTGAAATATAAAACGTGAAGTTGCACTGTCGAAATCGAATTTTAAATAATGTGCAATGCTGCACATTGTTGGTATCTTGGGCATACATTTAATTTTAACGATGCCACCATTATTTCCACCCCAGTCACATCAGCTCATCTTGATATCCGGGAAACTTTTTTCATTCATATGAATGCTGATTCCTTTGTTAACGAAATTAGCTCCTTAGCATTAGCATGTGGCAATGCATTTAACCCTAATTTGCCCCTCTCGGCCACTGTGGTTTTTCTGTTCTGTTTTCCCTTTTTTTCCGTCTCGACTACTTTAGTTTTTCTAGTTTTTTTTTTTTCATTTTTCTCATTCCATTTGTATTTTTCCATTTTTTGTTGGCAACTTTACGTTTTATATTTCGAATCGCTTTCGTTTCATCTTATTAACCTGTGACAAGTCTTGAAAATAGGTGCCTATTTTTTGGGCGCTTGAAATATATCGACTGTTGTTTTCTCTTTCTATATTTTTAAGCGAATGAATTTTTGAATCAGGTAATAAAGTTACTATAAGGACTCGATTATGTTAGGTCTATCAAAAAATTGGGTACGTGAAAGAACACGTTCCTTTGTACACGTTCGCAAAAGACGCCTTAATGAAAGAAAAAAGTGGTAGAGCATATACTTTTTAATGTTTATTTCAGATGTACCGCTTGTTTCTGTCGGATGATTTTGCTACAAACTTGAATATGTATCTGCATGATCTTTTGCGCCATATATGCTGTGTCTCTTTAAGCTAGAACACTACCTTTATTAAAGGGTAAATAGCGTATACCACTTTCTTTTATAAAAGAACATTTTGCATTACTGTAAAAGGAGGCGTGTGCTTTTTAGGGTAACACACTCTGATGCTGTTGTTGCTGTCGGTAGATAGACGGAAAAAAAGGGAAAACAGAACAGGAAAAACCACAGTGGCCGAGAGGGGCAAATTAGGGTTAAATGCATTGCCACATGCTAATGCTAAGGAGCTAATTTCGTTAACAAAGGAATCAGCATTCATATGAATGAAAAAAGTTTCCCGGATATCAAGATGAGCTGATGTGACTGGGGTGGAAATAATGGTGGCATCGTTAAAATTAAATGTATGCCCAAGATACCAACAATGTGCAGCATTGCACATTATTTAAAATTCGATTTCGACAGTGCAACTTCACGTTTTATATTTCAAATCATTTTTGTTTTTCTCATTCACGTCCGGCAAATCTTGAAAATGGGCGCCTGTTTTTGAGAGCTTGAAACATGTCGACTGTTATGTCTACTGTATATTTTTGAAGCAAATGAAGTTGTTAGTCAAGTAATATTTTACCGCTTCATCCTTGGGATTATTTATTTAGTAACTAGAACTTTAACTTAAGAAATCGAACCTGTTACACAACAATGCAGAAAAAATAATAACTAATAATTCTATTTCAACTAAATAAACTATTTCAGAGCGATTTACTGCAGCTCTAAAAGACATTTAAAACAACCGATGAATAAAGAGTTATAAGTCAGCTGTCAAAGTTTTTTATTATTCTTTAAAACAGGAAGAAATATTTTATCGTTTCATGCAAGTGTTAAAGAAAACATCTCCTGCATTTTGATGTTATTATTATTCATAAGAAAAACATTTCTTACACTAGAGATATATATTAAAGAATATGAAATTCGTAAAGTTCTTTTTTTCTTTTATGTGGTACACTGAAAGAACTGACGCCCTGATTCTTTGCATCCTTCTATCGGCATAAATTCTTCGTTGACTAGAAGATTTTTTTAAACAGTATTCCCTCTTCGATTTTGGCAACATCTCAAAGAAAGGCGTTTTTTTTATTATTTTAAATAGTTCATAACACTGAAAAGAGGATTTTTTTAAGGATTTAAGTATGCAGATATTCCCTTTTACATGCACGCATATAGTCGTATATACATTTTCTTTCAAATTTATCTTGTTTTTTTTGTGTCTTCTTCATATTATTATACAAAATATAAAGGTAAGTATCGTAAAGATATGGTATTAAAACTTCCTTAAATAAAAGAATAAAATTTTAAAAAACTCGCTGCTTCATTTTAACCTGTTTTAATAACGCAGACTTGGCAATTTCTCTGGCTTTAAAGCGGATATTTATCTTAAATATTTAAAATGGTAGCAAAAAAAATAAGATTCAATATTTGATGCTGAAACTATTCTGACCGCCAAATGTTAAAACATAAATTTGCTGTTGCTTTTAATATTTAAGATAAATGATGTTGACCACCACGGCATTTAAATAAATTAAAAATTTAAGATATACCTGTAGCGCTTTCGTGTCACAGGTCCGGGGTTCGATCCTCGGACCGGGCAAGGTTGTCTCAGCCATTCATCCCTTCAGTAGGTCAATAAAATGAATATCAAGCATGCTTGGGAATCAAACACTGGGGGGTACCGCCTTCTACTTGCCACGCAACCGGAACATCTGCTCCTGCACCCCAGAGCCCAAGGTCAAAAAACTGAGATGGGTACCGGAGGCCATGGCCCTCTGTGGGCTGTCACGCCACTGAGTTTAGTTATATACCTGATAAATACGTTCAGATATTTTAATGTACTTGCAAAAGTTTTAACACAATTGCGTGCTAATTTGTTATTACACTACCACTATATTAAAGAGAGCTAATGCTTCCTGGCTTATAACTTCATACTTGCAACTTCTCCTGCTTCTAACGGATGACTTTTCTCAAATATATCAATCGGTTTTCTATTTTGTTTTTGATTTGAAAAATTAGACTTACAATGATTTTGATTATTATTGTAAATAAATTATTTAATCAATTAAGTAAGATATGATAATCGGCCTGAGAAGTTTTTAAGTGCTGGTAAAATTAAACAAATTAAGCTAACCTTGATTGCTTCCTCACTACCACTATAAAAATTGATGAAATCTAATACTTCCGAATTGGTATGCATGCAAATTCCAATAACGCATAGCAGAGATGCCAACTTTCTACAATTTTTGTAAAAATTTATTCTAATGGTAGCTAAGTTCATGTTGTAATGTATTACTTTTCTATTTAATTAAACTTTTTTTTTCTTCACCACTAAATACAGGGATGCCAACTGTTCCTCTTTCTGTAAAAGTTTTAATAAATTAAACAGTAAAACATGCAGAATAAGGATAATTACCCCCTACTCTTTACAAGAGTCACCACAATATGACAGTAATAAAAGCCCATTTCATATGATACTTTGAATTTTTAATATGTAGTGGTTGAAAAAATGACTTAAAATGAAAAATACTAAACTAAATATAAATTAAACTTTGTTGCCACTAGAAAATATTTTTTGCAAAGTGGAGCAAATTGGTAATCTGCAATAAATGATTTTATTTTATATTTTATAACCGTCGTTGAACAACCGACCCAATTTAGAGTTTACGACACTACCTATGTGCAAGTCTGTAGCCTTGTAATTTTGAATCCAATCCAGAAGACAAGGGAACCCTCAAATCAAATATTGAAAGAAATTTTGCCTTTGCCCTTTTTGAGGGAACTAACCCACATTTTCGTTACATGACGAGAGGGGGATTCTAACCCATGACCAGTCTACCACTGAGGATATTTCACGTCAGCTCTGAGGTTGGTGATAGCCGGGTGCGGACCAGTCATTGCTGGGATACGAACCTGGTTCGCCTCATTGGGAGGCGAATGCTCTATCCCCTGTGCCACCATATTAATATTACTTATTTCATTCATAATATGTATTTTGCTCTGCAGAATTACATTATTTAAAATCATAAAGAATTAGTGTATCTTGCAATTCAGAAACTTTTTAAACTAAATAAAAATGATAAATATTTATTAAAAATTACTTTTTACGAACATTAATCAACAAGCACGATTTATCAATATGATTACGAGCATTAATTAACATTAATTATGAAATTTACATTAACACATTATTTAGCAATTCGTTTTTGTGGTTAATTTAATAATCGACATGAATATTTTACAAAGCCCCTCGATCCATCTATTCATCGAGATTTCATGTAAGCAAATTATCATTAAATAAAAAATAAACCTATTCTCTTTTTGTTTACTTTACTGTACATTAGTTATTTAAAAAGTTTTCCTGATTCCTTTTTATGCATAAAATATATTCAGCCATACATATAATATTAAAATAATAGTTTATTTCAGCCAGCATATGCAATAATACCCAAATATAAAACAGGCAAGTCCATAATTTTTAGCTAGAATGAATAACTGCTTTCAGTTTTAAATTTCAGAAGAGCTTTCTCTTTGGTTCGAAATATTTCGAATACTTTTCTTGGCAAGAATGAGCCAAAAACAACAACAATTTTACAGACCGAGGTTGGAATGCCCCCTTTGCTTTTGACAATGATTGATCTGCAAAATATTCAATGATTCAATGCCATGAAAGCTAACTCTCTATTGTTGCGGAGGAAAAGCTGTCCTTCAATGCGCAAGAATTTATTTTCAGTTACAGAATTACTTCCCTACACATTACTTATTCGATAGAACATCAGGCATTATTTCAAAATTTAGATTATGAAAATTATATTAAAATATAATCAAGAATTATACTTTTTAAAAAAATATATTAATTTGTAAAAGTTTGTTCAAAGACTAAAATCAAGTGATTTTAACCTAGAAGAGAGAAGGCCTCCGCACAAGTTACCACAAACAAAAAATTTGATCTTTTATAAGTTCAAATGCAATGTCATTTTTCGTATTTCCCTCCCCCTGCACAACTTAGTGGGCCGAACGTAAGTGACATCTTTTTTATTTCACCTCCACTGCGCAGTTTATGTTCGTTACGTCGGACTACTAGATGATCCATGCTGAGGCTTTATCTCTTCTAGGAGGTGTTGTTTTTACCCATTCAGAATGATTGCATCATGTATGATGTAAAGTAAAAAGTAGTTGACGAATCTCCTAAATTTGAACTGGTAGATTTCTTTTTGTATTTAAAGAGGTGGCAAAAAGTATACGTTAATATTTATATTTTTATTTAACATGTTGAACACCATGCATAAAAATAATTATAAATAAATTTTCAGCAGTTATTTAAATCAGAGCTGTGATGGCTTAGGAGAGCGAGCTCTCGCCTCCTAATAAGTGAACCGGGTTCGAATCCCAGTGATGGCTGGTCGAATTAAGCATCCGCCTTGCACCGACCACAGTGCTGACGTGAAATATCCTCAGTGGTAGACGGATCATGGGTTAGAGTCCCCTTGCCATCCGACAAATTGTAGGAGGCTTTCTCTGTTTACTTCTCTATCTAAGGCAAATGCGAGTTAGTTCCACCAAAAAAGTCCTCCGCGAAGGCAAATTTTCCCTAATAGTTGATCCAGGAGTTCCTTCGTCTTGTGGATTGGGTTCAAAATTGCAAGAATACGGCATTGAATATTGTTTTTTAACTGTACGAGCCAAAAGCTTTTAGTACCCCTCTCTTACATCCTCCAAAAATTCGCAAGAAACACAGTTCTCTTAAAAAAAAAAAGAAAAAAAAAGGTTTTATTGCAGACTAGTGTAATATCAACTTAAAATAAAGTTTAACTTACATCAAAATCTTGAAGTAATCTGCCTAAAAAAGTTTCAACTTGCTCATCATTTAAAATTCACATGATTCAGAATAAGCAAAATGTTTGATAATCTCTTAGAAATTTAAGAAGATTTTTACGAAAGATAGAGAAAGGTTTTATTCTGTAATAAACCTTAAAAGATTGCTTTACTTTGCGTGAAATGTGAAATATACTATATTCAGAAAACTAAACCATGTAGTAGGATTCCAAATGTATGCTTATTTTGACTAATATTGGAAAAAGTTCGTATTTTATCTTTCTTTATACGAAAAAGAAAAGACTGTTTTATGAAAAATTCCAGACAGTGTCTGGGTAAAAGATGCATGAGAAATCTTTTATAAAATTTTTTTTAACCATCAGTTCTTCAGAGTTTAAATTGTGTTTTTTTTGTGTTTTAATATTCAGTTTTTGTTTGCAATTTTTTTTTAAGATTGAAGAGAAATTTCCTTAAAATTGAATTATTAGACAGAATAAAGTACAATTTTAAATGTATTGTTAAAAAAAAAAAAGATTCATAAAGATTTACATCTGAAGCAAATATAAAGTTTTAAATTGTTATCGTTTCCGTAAATCATAGTATATATCTGTAAAAGTCATCTAGTATAATAAAAGGAAGAGATTGAATGTGTGTCTGTGTGTCATTTTTATAACTCCAGATCTGTAAACAGCGAGTGCTATACAGGGCAAAAATCTGTGAACCTAAACATTGATAATTAGAACCTTACAAGTAAAATGTACAAAAATAAATGAAGAAAAAAAACGAACTTATTTAAGAATTAGCTTAAGGCATTGCTGTATTACATTTGTGCGATCATTGCAAAATGCTTCGATTTCATTTTTTTCAATGATTCACTACTACGTTTTTTACAACTTTTACGTTTTTTGGCGTGGGTAATGGCGCTCGCCTCCATGGCTTTGGACACACGGTGCTCACCAGGCAAAACAAAATTATCAACACTTCCGGGCGAAGAACTATATATTAACGTTTTTTTCTTCCTTTAACCCCTTAAGGACGGGTGATTCAGAAAAGCATTCGTACAAAATCAGGACGTAATTAAATCAGGACGTAATTAAATAAAAAACGGTAACTTAAATGTAGTCGTTTCTAATTTGACAGGCTTACTTTGCTTTTACTTTAATTATTGTAGGTTTAATCATTATAATCAATGTTAGTTCAAAGTATAACTAAAAAGTTTTATTTTGAACAAAGTAATGGTGAATTAAATAAATCAAACAATTATAAATCCGCCCACAAATAAACTGCTAAAGAAGTACTTTGATTACCAGTTTTATCTTTTTACCTTGATTGACGCGGTTTTATGCTGGCACGTATTTGTGACAGTCGGCGGGAAAGGGTTAACGGCCACGTTAAAGGAAAAAAGACGTTTTTGCAATATATTTTATAGAGTGGCAGAAAATCAAAAACTAAAGCTTTCAGAAAATTTTGACATTTTTCCAACGTTTTAAAAGCCTTACCACAAAAGAACTTGAAGAAGTGGAAAAGTTCATATGAACTTGTGAATTACTCACATGTAGTGGTGTGGAAAACAACATTAAATCAAACTTACTGAGAAATGTATGATACATTAAAACACAAACTTTGCTACCACTAGAAGAATTTCGTCCACAAAGCGTAGAAAGTTGGCTCCCCTGCATTTAAAAGAAAACATTCGGGATTTTTTGCTATTTTGCAACTCAATTTAATCAGAAATAAGCTTGACAGGAATTTTTTTTGTACTTATTTTATGGTGGGAACAATCAGCGAAAAAAGTGGTGTCCTAACTTTTTCATTATAGATGAACATATCTGCCAACTGATGTTCTTTCTGAGAATGGATTTTCTAAGTGGTGGCAAAGCAATCCTCGAAAAACAAATTTACTCAAAAATATACTTATACTTTGCCCAAATTCAACTTCGCTATCGTACAGACTTACTTTTGTACTTACTTATCGTACAGAGATACTCTTGCATATTTACTGAAATTATTTATATGCAGTGGTGGCCAAACTCATATATAATTATTATTATAATTCAATAAGTTTAATGGAATTAACATGAGTTTCGCTACCATTTCAAATATGAAAAAAATCATCTTCCAGGGAAGACGGAAGTATAATATCAGATTGCTTCCACTTTTGGAAACTTTCAAAATTAAACAAGAATCTCTAGCTACTATTCTCATTGACTGCACCAAATATTTTTCTTAAGATCTTTTAATCAAAGGTCAATAATTCATTTTCATGTAATTAGGTTATTTCCCAGCATTCTCTCCCATGAAGCAGAATAGATCGAATATGTGTTTTATCGATATTTTCCTTAAGATTTTACAATCAAAAATTAATAATTTATTTACATGTAATTAGGTTATTGTCCAGCATTCCCCCCTGTAAAGCAGAATAGATCAAATTAGTGTTTCATCGATGTAAATTTTTGTGTTTAAACTTTGAAGGTCGCAGCAAACTCTCATCTTTTTAAACTTAGCTTCAAACTATCATGGCCGCAGAAACAACTGAGATTTCAGTTGTTTTCTGTGGCCATGATAGCATTTATTTGATATGGTGAGCCTGTTGTCTGGTCAAATCATTGTTATTAGTAATGACGGTTCCAAGATATTTAAATTGTGAAACTCCTTCAAATATGTAATTCTTCACAATAAATTACTGTGGATGAGATGTATCCAGTTAAGTCTCTATGAATTTCGTTCATTTTTTAAGCCTAAGTTATCAGCCTCTTCAAATAAATTGAATGCCTCTATGACAAATTCTGGATTTACCAACTAAGGCGATCTCATCAGCNAAAAAAATCATCTTCCAGGGAAGACGGAAGTATAATATCAGATTGCTTCCACTTTTGGAAACTTTCAAAATTAAACAAGAATCTCTAGCTACTATTCTCATTGACTGCACCAAATATTTTTCTTAAGATCTTTTAATCAAAGGTCAATAATTCATTTTCATGTAATTAGGTTATTTCCCAGCATTCTCTCCCATGAAGAAGAATGGATCGAATTTGTGTTTTATCGATATTTTTCTTAAGATCTCCCAATCAAAAATTAATAATTTATTTTTATGTAATTAGGTTATCGTCCAGCATTCCCTCCTATAAAGCGGAATCGGTCAAATTGGTGTTTTATCGATGTCAATTTTTGTTTTTAAACTTTGATGGCTGCAGCAAACTTTCGTCTTTTTGAACTTTGCTTTAAACTATCATGGCAGTTGTTTTCTGTGGCCATGATAGCATTTATTTGATATGGTGAGTCTATTGTCTGGTCAAATCATTGTTATTAGTAATGACGGTTCCAAGATATTTAAATTGTGAAACTCCTTCAAATATGTAATTCTTCACAATAAATGACTGTGGATTAGATGTATCCAGTTAAGTCTCTATGAATTTCGTTTATTTTTAAGCCTAAGTTATCAGCCTCAGCTTCTAATAAATTGAATGCCTCTATGACAAATTCTGGATCTATCAACTAAGGCAATGTCATCAGCAAATGCCAAGGTTTTGAGCCATAGTAGCTCACAGGATAGAGCGTTCGCCTTCCAATGAGGTGAACCGGGTTCGAATCCCAGAGATGGCTGGTCGATACGAATTCCTCACCCGGCTCTCACTAACCACAGAGCTGAAGTGAAATATCCTCAGTCATAAACGAATCATGGGTTAGAGTCCCCTTGCAGTCAGCTTAACCGTGGGAGGTTTTCCTAGCATTCCTCTCCATGTGACACAAATGAGGGCTAGTTTTATCAAAAAGTCCTACACGAAGGCAAAAATCTCCGAATACTTGATCCAGGAGTTCTTTTGTCTTCTGGATTAAGTTTGTCAAAATTATAAGGACATTCCGCTGGACATTGGTAGGCGTAAACTCAAAAGTGGGTCGGCTGTTCAACGACAGTTATAAAATAAAATAAAATGCCAAGGTTTGTAAAGTATTGTTGTAGATGGTTCCTCCAGCTGTGTAACCAGAGGCTAAGATAGCTCTTTCTAGGGTCAAGTTGAACAGTAGGACGCAATATCCTTTAAAGTGTAGTTTTTGCCAGGTTAATTGATTTAGCTGGTATATCAAATTCTTCCATCGCTTCGTAAAGTTTCTGTCGAATAATGCTGTCATACGCAGCCTTAAAATCGATAAAGAAATAGTAAGAATAGATATTCAATTCTTTCGTTTTCTCCAGTATCTGTCTCTAGGTATGTAATTAATCAGTAGTTGAACTATTTATTAAACAAAAATAATTTGTGAATGGTTAACCTTTGTTACTTTCAGGATAAATCTTTTATAATTATCTACGGAAATTCCGTAGAGATTGCAGGCATTGTTTCACTTTAAGTATATAATTTGGATCTTAAGCAAATTAGAGGGTAATAATAGTATTACAAATTGAATACAAGGGGAAAAAAGAACATACAGTGCGCAAAAAAATAAATAAAAATAAGCGGACCACCCTGAATCACTTTTGATTTAATGATCGAATCTTCAAGTTCTAGGACTCAATCTTAATGGTTTGGGAAGGTGATCACAAATATGTTAAGTAATTAAGTGCAATATAGTAATGTTAATTAAGAGCAATATAATAATTGGTGCAGACGATAATTTAAGTTACAGGCACAAAAACGTATTTCCCCTGAATATACATACCTTTGCACGCAATCGCAAAACTCGTTTATCCAAAGATCATGCAAGAAATAACTTTTAGTAAATATTTATTATTTTAATAAAAAAATAGACGAAATTTTTTTATTATTATAAGGTTTTCAGTTTCTTACTTATTGATAAAGAATGCAATTTTATATGGCAAAGTACGAAATTTGAACAAAATTTATCGAATAATTCCGGAGAAATTAAATTTTAAATATACTTCTTTTTTAAAATTCGATTTTCAATAAAATAATCAATAAAATTCATCCGTTTTTTTGCGTTCAATACAATTAAAAAGAATGCTGCTTTTTAATTGCTTTTTTACTATGATAAACACCAAATATTGTTCTCCCAAAAATTTACTAAATGAATATTTTTGAATTCATTTATCTTTTGAAAAAATTCAGAACCCCTCCGCATAAATAAAACATTCCAACAAAGCTACTAACATCACTTTAAATAATACATCAAATTTAAGCACAGTAACCTCAAATAGAATTTTGATAAAACTGCCGTTTTTATATTCTTAAGTATTCATGCATTTGAATATTAGATGCATAGATGTACTAAAGAAAGAGGGGGGAAATTTTCATGTCGCTTTCAAATGCCTGAAAGAAAAAGTAAAAAATGACAAAAACTCGAATAAAGAGGGCGGAAAATACCTCAGGGAAATTTTTTGACATAACTTCTCTACTCCAAATGCTTAAACTTGACGTAGGAAAAACAGAATAAAAATCCAAAGAAAGAAAAACGCGCATGCGGAAATAAATGCGCAGTGTACGAGTCTGACTTTGGAACCATCAAATGTCGTCCCTATATCCAACATCAATTGCAGACGATTTGCATATCTTTACGGCAAAGAAACGCTGAACCATTTCTCTGGAGGAACTTGGAACGCTTTTCGGGTTCCGAAGAAAATAAACTTAGGGTATTTCAGAAGAAGAAGAAAAAAAGAAAGCAAATGAATTTTCGCCAAGGAATTTCTACTCTGACAAGTTGTTAGGTCCAAAGATTTTCTTCGCAAATTTGTTGCCAAAGTGGTCTTAGAACTATTACCGTGTTACCGAAGGAAGAAATCGTCTGCTGGAATTCGAATAATTGGCTCCCGAATAATTTGATCGTTACCCTTGAGAAGATCTAATCTGAGAAATATTTTCTTGAGACGATAAGATCTTTTATTTTTAGTTTGATGGTGCGGAATTGGTGGTGATCTTATTTAGACTTGTTTTTAAAATGTATAAAGTTCAGATTTGAGAAGAACAGCTCAAAAAGTTCACTCCAAAGTTTAATTTTACGACATAATAAAACTGATGATATGAGTTACAACAATATTAAATTTCGATTTTAAAATAGTACTAACACCCTGTTCGCTACCGCTTACCAACTCCGACGATAACCTAGCAATAATTGTTCTTTCCCGGCAGAAAACAGTTTTACCACTAAAGTTAATATTATTCACTTAACATATATGTACGAAAAGGAATTCTGTTTGCTAACGCTTGTGCCTCCAATTCCCGCTTGCAAATATTATGTATTAGTATTATAAAAATTTAGATCTATTGGTGAACAGAAGTAATTTTTATAAGTAATCATTTTTTAAAACAACATTTATATTTTTATAACATTATATAACATTACATTGTTTAAAATTCCCTCTGAAGAAGATCAAAATTGGGATAGCTTGTCTTCGGATAATCCTCAGGGATGTTTCCCAGATCGTCGCCAATAGCCCATTGTACAGCTCTAGTGCAACGTAAATAAAGTACATACCTACATACATTGTTTAAACAAATTTCATGAGTTCTCAATCGTAATTTAATATTTTCGCTTAGAAAACGGGCGAATATATTAAATACTATTTTTGCTCGCATATCATTGTCCATGATCGTTCAGTTCTAAATAATTTAAGAAATCTCCTTAACTGTAATTTACAACGGTATAATAATGTTGTTTGTACAAAAATAATAATTGTAAAACGGTTAATAAGATTAGACCACCTTTCTAATTAACTTTATCTAAAATGTAGCGCAGAAATACATTATAATAATAATGAAAAACAACAATTCTCTTAGTTTTAAAGTATTGAATTAAAAGCGTAATAATAGCAGTACAGGAAAATTAGGGATATAAGAATATTTATGGAAAAGCAATACCTTTATGACTTTTTATTAATTTTATGCTGATAATAACTAAAACAATATGGAAAAAAATGACTAAAAACTGGATCCTACCACGTGGTTTTTTCGGTCAGTAAAAATGTACGTAAAACATCGGAAAACTGTGACACAATCATTAGATTTTCATATGTAAGATACTATCTTAGTCTAAATACACAATATTTGCAGACGTGCCGACTTAATTGGCCTTGTAGAAAATATTTACTGATGGTAGCAAATTTTATGTTTAAATGTGTAATTCTTGGATTAGAATATTTAATTAAAAGCGATCTTTCACCAATCGAGAGCACGCATGAAAAATCATTGGATGAAGACTCCAGCATCATCCACAACCATCATTTACTATTCCCTTATTGACTGACCAAGAGCAACAGGCATGGATTCACGAAATTTCATACGGCATCTGTATGACACAATGCATGCGCGTTAGCGTGCTTGCATTCAAAATCTGGTGGTTACACCTGTTATTAATGAACCAGAACTTTACATATGAAATAGTTTTTCTCTTAATTGTATTAACCTGTGATCTTGAAACTTTAATCAATTAATTATGTTACTCAGACAACGCAATGCCGAAATTTCATTACTTTACAATAACTTTTTCTTGGTGTCGGGACATTTTCCCATTATATATATATATATATATATATATATATNAAACTCATGAGTAATAATCAGCCGACTCTTTTATTTAATCAGGCTGCTCGCTCCGTTGCCAACATCGATTTTCTAATAAGCCCCGTTGTAATAAATTAAATTCTTTGTCCTTTGCCATTTTTATTATTTAGTTTTTGATATTTTTTTTTCTCGCTCCGTACTTTTTCTTTATTGCGTGCTAACAGCTGCGAGGAAGAGAGAAAAATGCGGTAAAAAATGCGATAAGAAACGGAACAGAATGCAGAATTGGGGATCGCAGATGGAATTTTAATGGTTCACTGTGCTACGCCAATGTATATTCTATCCCGTTGATGTTTATTCCTTGTTAAGTGTAGAGGAAACTAAATTTCTGATTTTCATTTAAAATTAATCGGTAGCTGTATATAAGAGATAACTCCCAGCTGTGACAATGAGATAAATATGTGTTTTCTTTTTAATCGCAAATAAATTCTTATGAATAATAAGATTCCAAAAGTGCAAAAACTAAAAATTACAAATAAGTATGGACGCTTCAGAAAAAACTAATTAAAGCTAATCAGTGCATTTGATTGAAAAAACAATTACTTGCATTTTGAGAAGTATTCAATTATTTGTAAGCATAAAGATTTAAATGTTATACAGTCAAACCTCGATAGCTCGATCTTGAAGGGAGAGGAGAAAAAATTCGAGATACCGAAAATTCGTATTATCGAAAATCGCATGTTATCGATGGTAAAATAAAGAAAAATGCTCTTTACATACCTTATTTACTTTTCCATATTTATTCTAAAAACACTTTATACTCTTAAAAAGATTCAATTGTTGTTTGCTTTAGAGATGTGTAAGAAAGTTTGTCTATAACACTTTCTAAGAGGACTATGGCTTTAAATTTCTCCTCTGACGTATTCAGCTGCCTCTCAGTAAATCTCCTTACAGTGTCCAATGCAGAAAGTGTTTGTTTGGGAATTGATTATGATTATGAGAATTGGCTTTCTATTCTTAAAATATTTTTTTGGAATATTTTTTTTAAGATTTAGACAAAAAACTACACTATTTATGGAAAAAAAATTCAAGTTATCGAGGGATTAAAAAAATAAATTCGAGAAATCAAGGTTTTTTTAACATTGAGTGTATAGGAAATTTGAAGGGAATTTTTTTTTCTTCGAGATATCGAAAAATTCATGAAATCGAGGTTCAACTGTATTAATTAGTTTTAAATGTTATATAATTTAAATGTTAAAAAGTGAACATGAAACACTCCTTATTACCACAATAATTGGATGATTCAAACATATATATAAAGAGTTATGTTATGGATGAAGTCAAAAAAATTTTAATGATATTTTTACATCCAAAATGAATTATAAAGGTCAGCCTAATGGTTGCTCATTCTTGCAGCGATGCATCTTTTTTCGAAAATGCTATGCATTCCCTTTTACTTTTCATTCTAATTGGCACTCCAGTTACAAGAAAGTTCCACCTTAAAGCCAAAATGTTCAAGAGGGAAGAAAAAGGGACCGTAAACGGCCTTAGGCGCTTAAATAAATATTAATTGTGATGATGGGGGGGGGGAGGAATGTGTAGAATATCAGTGGTTGCTAATCCAGGTGAATTTTTGCTGCTTTGGTGATAACCACTACTATAATAGACAGGGCTAGTGATGACGTAGATTATACGTCGACCATCATTCACTCCATCTCCGCGTTTCAAACATTGTCTTGAACTGAATCCTTAATATGGCGATTCCCATTATTGTAAAGTGATGCATATTTCTGGTCAAATTTGTAAAACTAAATAGTTCATTTAATTACATGAAGGAGCTAGTTTGGATAGAAAATAACCGATTCGATGCAATAGCATAATCGATTTTTAGTTTGTAGACGATTAAATTCAGAAAAAAAGTTGAGGACTGGTTATTAGTTCGAAAGATTGTTTCGACTTTCTACAGAATTACGATTTTTGTATAAATTATCATTCAATTCAATAATATTTGATTGAAAGAGATTCGTGAAAAGTTAGCTTTGATCTTAATACTTTTTATCATAAATTAAAATGTGTATTTTATTTTTTTTTAAATTCTGGAATTTATTTAATTTTTGAAAACATTTTTACCTACCTGAGTTAAGAAGAAATTTTTAAGGCAAAAATTCTAATGCGAAGCTATAATACTGTATCTAATACTGTACCAAGTAGTTTCAACGTAGTTCCAAGTAGTTTTGCTGAACTTTATTTCAGCTGTAAAGCTTTCTTGTTAATTATGATTTAGAGTTTGGGTACAATAGTACGATGTGCCCTGCCCTTTGGAGCTGCCCAACCTCTAAATCTAAATCTAAGTAATTTCAATGTACTTGAAATAAGACTTGCACTGACTGAAGTATTTCTTTAAAGTATGTAAGTGTGAAGTTTATTTTAAACAAGCACAACTGTTTTTAAAACATTAAATTATTTTTCACTAAAAACTTTATTATTTCTAAATTTAAAAATGGAACATTGTAATTATTTTGATTTTAATATTTTTGCTTATTTCATTATTATAATTATTATACATCAAAAAAATATGGTATCAATCTTCTTTTTTTTTCATTGAAAATTTTAGGATACGAAAATGCTTATTTAATGGTTCCTCCTAAAAATTTTTTTACAAAAGTACAGCACATTAAGTTTATTTATTATCTGAATATCTCAATCTTTCTCTTAAATACTAATTGTGAAATATTAAAAATTCTGAAAATAAGACTGTATGAGATTATTTTTACGGTATGAAGTATACTACAGCATCCTGAAGTCTAAAGACAGTAAAAAAAAGTTAAATTTATATATGAAGTACAAGCGAACGGAAATTAATTATAACAATTAATTAATTTATCCAGTAAAAATTAGGTTCTTTTAAAATGTAATAAGTTATAGAACGCATTTTTTTAAACAAATTACTTTCTAATTAAACTGTTATACACCACCGATTGCACTGTTACAAACTAGTTTTAATTATAACAATTAATTAATTAAGAATAGTCTGTAACAGTGCAATCGGTGGTGTATAACAGTTTAATTAGAGTGTAATTGGTTTAAAAAAAACGCGTTCTATAACATATTGCATTTTAAAAGAACCTAATTATTACTGGATTCTCATTTGCAGTATCAAAATGCGTTATCTGAAATACAATAACAGACTGAGGACGGATAACATTTTAACCAGGCCTGAAAGCGAAACGGAAAAGAGAAAATACTGGTAGTAAATACTATTTCAATATTAGATAATATTCCAGAGGATTTAATCTATTCTTAACAACAAGCAATTCACTGTAATTAAATTTATCTTGGCGAAGAAGCAATTCAATATAAAAATTGTATCCGTTAAAAACAAGTGGTAATTAAAGATTTTTATTATTCCTGAAAAAAAATTATAAAATGAAATTTATTTGTTACCAGTTTTTACTCTTTTCCGTCTTGATATATATTGGCTTTCAGACCTGATTTCAACGGGCTATTATTTAATTCATATCAATTCCACTTGGACTGCTGCATATTGCAATAATTTAATCCATTAAAGCATTGCAGTCAGACTTGTAGACAAACAGCAAATTTTTTATTTTAGTCGATATTCATGTACAATATATGAGATTTTTTATTTTATTTATGTGTAAATGATTGACTAATTCCTTAGAATTCTTCTCTGGCTATTATCAATTCCCAGTAATATTAATATATTAAGAGTTACTAAGTAATCAATTTACAAACACATACGAAGCATTATGTTGTATTTTACTACTCTATATCAATTTTAAATATTTATATATATTTCACTTATTGTTGTTGCATTTCACAAAACTGTAATAAGAAAAAAAAATGTGCAAATATAAAGTTAGTAATTGACAGTAAGAAAAGAGTAAAGTTAGAAAATATTATTAATAATAAACTGTTTTAATATATTACATGCATAGAAATTTTTTAATAACATCTAAATGTTTTTAATAATGAAAATCGTTTATAAATTCTTAAACTCCAAACTGTCCCGGAATTGCCCTTATTTTCTCGCATAAGAATGGTTTGTTATTTTTACTGATAATTAATGAAGTTTTTATTTTAAATTGAGTATTGATTATTATACTAGGTTAGTAAATTGCGCTTTTTTTGTATTCTATACAAAGAATCAGTAGAATTCGTTTTTTTTTCTCATTTACATTAGCTTGCAACCCCTAATATTCCTAATTTGTAAAAATTTGGATAGATAATAGAAAAGGAGTGGATAATCATGCAGTCTTTAACTGTTAACTAACTTTATTCTAAAGAAAAATCTCCATTATTATCATTATTTTGTGTTTACATTGTTAATTATTTTCTGTACTGCAAACCCACATGAATAGCTTCAACAGCTTTTTCGTCTCACTTAATTTATTTTGGTACATTAACACAAAGAAAAAATTTAAGCCGATAATAAATTTGACGAAAAGCGAGTCAGTTTAACCTATCATTTTTTTTTTTTTTTTTTATAATTTACCAAGCTTTAAACTTAAAGTGAATGATGCTATTAAAAGAAACCGATAATTTTCTATCCAAATCAGATCCGTAATGTAGTTAAACAAACTATTTTATTATTAAAATTTAACGGTAAACATAAGTCTCTATATTTTCAACAGGAAACGTTATGCGAAACTTCGCTGTCATTTTACTATTTTATTTTATAACCGTCGTTGAACAGCCGACCCGATTTTTTGGGTTCATAACTGCTGATGTTCAACTCCGTAGCCTTGTAATTTTGAACCCAATCCAGAACACAAGGGAATTCCTGGATCAAGTATTGGGAGAAATTTTCCTTTTGATGGAAATAACTAGTGAAAACCTTCCTCTGTTAGCCAGACGTCAAGGAAATCCATAACCCATGATTTATCTACCACTAAGGATATTTTGCGTCAACAATGTGTTCGGTGTGAACCGGGTGTGGAGTGCGTATCGAGCAGCCATCGCTGGGATTCGAACCCGGTTCATCTCCTTGGAAGGCGAACGCTCTATCCCGAGCCACCGCGACTATCATTTTACTATTGGAACACTTTGGGGAGGTGTTTTTGGTGACGTCGTGAAGTGACGTTGTACACATTGGATGTTCTACAATTCACTGAAATTCTAATACACAGTATTAAATAGTATAGAAAGTTTCATAAAAAGTTTTTTCTGGTTAACTTAGGAAGGGTTAAGGTGAATTCGACTTCTTTCGGCGTGTTTCATCGAATTTATTCGAATGATTCATGACTGCTAACCCTCAAACTAGGGTCCGGAGCCCCAATCTGAAAAATTTGGTTTTGGGTGTTTAACCAAGTGAGTGATTTAAAGTTAGGATTGCATCATAATAATTTATTGTTTGTGTATATAGTACCTGAATTAAAACTATTTTGTGTTCAGTTATATCCATTTGAAAACGCTTCAATTACATTGAATTCGTGATTAAATAGCACAAGACTCAAGTAAAACATGATAGACAAACCGAAAAATTATACATAGATCAAACGTCACTGGTGCATCATAAAACAAACGAAATGTATAAAATTCATAAACAGCAAATTAAGTCAGTAAACTAAATGGCTATTTCATTGCTGTCATATTTTAAAAATGACTAAACTTTTTTACTCAAAGCGATGGCAAAAATTTAATTGGTATTTCATTATTTGGTTACATTTAGAATTATTTTAATCACTCCGCATACGAATAAATTGAACTTCAAGAAAAATGCAGTTTGAGTTCCGGTCAAATTTTTCCGACAATTGATTTTTAATATTTCTTGTTTATATATATATTTCTTGTATACAAGGTATTTGTTACCTGATTTATTATTGTGTTTACAATGAGTTCTAAGTCTAAAACTTGTAATATCTCTTGCTTTGTAGCTTAACATTTGAAAACTTAATACTTGAAAAAAAATCGTTATACTACACTTATTTCCTTTTCAACAATAAACTAACTTCGAAATTCAAACCTAAGTCATAATTTGTAAAATTGACTTAGTCTCGTAGCTTGAACACTAACGTATGATGGTAAACGGCTTGCAACAAGAACAAACAGTTATAAACAAGTGGAAAGCGAGTTCTTTCTAAATCTAGCAACTATGTTATCTTTTTTAATTATAAATCTATAAGCAACAAAAATAAATTTTTATTTAAAACTCACTAGAATCATTTAATATCATTAATATCTTATTAAATACAGCAGATTTGAGCTCAGAAATTATACAATTTATTTCTTTTATTGAAAACAAAATAATCTGTCTAAAAATATCGCCTCGCGGAATAAGCTCTACTAAGCGGCTACAAACTTCAAGAGCTCGAGATTGTTGTTGTTTATATTTATATTGAAAACATCATCCATTGGTCAAATGACTCCTTTGAAATTCTGTGCTTCGTCGACTTTCGAGTCAAAGAAATGAAGATGCAGAAGATGCTCTTTTTAAATTGTTCCATCAGAAATCTTTGTTCCTTGGTCAAAATTGAGCTCGTTCGTAATTTGTAGAATTAGTCAGTCGTCTGTTTCTCTTACTTTTCTTCACAATCCGCTTTAATATTCTGTCATCACGTTTTGACATTTTCTTAGGTCTCCTTGGTATTTAAGCTGTCATGCTACTTTCAGTTTAATATGTTTTATTTATCCTTATTATGCTTGTGTGTGACATTTTAAGTTGTTTTGAAATGTCAGATATTTTGACGCATAGACACCCATCTGCCATCTTTTTAAACTCACTAATAGCTTTCGTTGTTGACATTGAAAATCAAAAACAACCAGTTTTACAAAGCTCAAACAGTGTTGTTTACTTTGATGTTAACTTTTTGTTATTAGGGAATGTTTATTTATTTACTGTCGCTCCTACAAGAATCGGGTAACATATTAACACTATGTAAACAAACTTTCTTTTAGCAACCATTTACAGCCTGAAGCCTTATTCAGAGATCGCTTTGAAATTCAAAATTTAATTTAGTCCAAATTAGGAAAAAGTACTACAATTTAACGGATTGATTAAGAGTTGTTTGTGAAAGTCATGAAAACTAGGAAACAAGATATTTCTGATATATGCCTAGCAAATCATCGATAGCATTTAAAAATTAATCCGTAAGATATATTATTTACTTCAAAAAGCAAAGTTTATCAAGATTATTTCATATGTAGTTTAGGGGGAAGACCCCTCACATGTTGGTGGTCCTGGCCACGTGCCCGAATGCCTTTCCGTAAATCAGTTAATCATCATGTATCAGTTTAACAGCTAATGCTTTGGGGGATTTTACATGACAAAAACTGTTGACACAATTTGAAAGATCATGATGATCAAGATTGAAATTCGTGTCATTTTTACCCATGCGGAATTTGCATCTACCAAAATGTGAGTTGGAATTTACAAGATCTTTTTCTTTTTCAATATCGCTATAATTAAAAAAGCATTCTAATATGAATATTGTAATTTTATGAAAATATTTATCAATTCGAAATAGCTGGTATTTGAACTAAAAAAAGTAATTGACTTAATCTCCCGCTGGTTATATGCAGATTTTTTGATATACAACTTATAAGTCTTGGTCAAGTTAAAGAAGCATTTTCAAAAAATTCCATTTAAAGGAAAATAAACAATTGAAAAAATTAGTCAGCGACAAGTCAACAGGCCACTCTGTTCACTCTTTTCTGTTAGCTGCCACTTTAGTTATTAACGAAAACATTTAAACTATGAATATTGATTTTAAACTAACAAAGCTCTTACTGGTTTACCAAAATGTTTACAGTTGTAGAAAAATTGATGACATAAAATGTTTTCTTATTTATTTATCTTCTATTCATTCGTTTTTTACTCATAAGTTTCGGTTCACCCTAATATTTATTATGGACAGAGCTACTATGCCGACTGGCCTGTGTAGGGTGCAGGGAACTGTCCTTGCATCAGAAAGGTCCTGGGTTCGAATCCCGGATGTTTCCTTCTCTCTCTGTGTTCTATGTCCTTTCTCCTTTGTTTGTAAATGTGACCCGCCCTATAAACGGGTTGTGGTTGTGTGAATGGCGTGGCAGAAGTCGAATTCCTGGCCATAGATGGCGCCACTGAAAAACAGGAACAATCGCACCCTCACTGCCTAAAACAGGCATACGCCAAAAAAAGAAAAGAAAAGAAAGAAACAGAGCTGCTATAACTATTGCGCATTTTGCAAAATATTTCATAGAATTTCAGAGAATCAAAAACTAATGCTTTCAGAATAGTGAATAATTTCGCTAACGTTTCAAAAGTTCAAAAGTCTCATCACAGAAAAACTAGAACAGAGTTGTTGATGTTTTTTTTTTTTTTTTTTTTTTTTTTTTTTTTTTTTTTTTTTTTGAATTACAATGGCTGTTAATTATGGCTGATTTTCGAAGGCTCCGTCGTATTATGAAATGATGCTTTTTTACGAATAATATGCTATATTTATAACTGCTGTAAATTTGCAACTGTTATTCATGACTGTTAGGTCAAGTTTAGCCTATCTAAAGTCAGCGCTGTCTACGCTTATTTTGAAAATAGCGCAAAACTTCAATATGTAGAAAAGTCACAGTTTTGTGAAAATAAAACGCGTTCGTGGACTAATTTTTTCCACTCAAAAGAAAAATATGTATCTAACTCGATTCTCAAAATTACGTCAAAATGAATTTTTCTATACAAATCAGTATTTTTTATTCGATTACAGTAAATTTTCGGTAGATGCGTCGCATAACCAATTAGAATTGGATCCAAATAATATAAGTCTGAAACAAATTATCGTAAAATAGTTTTCTATAGGGAAAAAATCAATCATAAAAAATTGATAAGATTTTCGAAAACTGGCGTATACTTTTGATATTTGCTAATTTACTGGTTAATATTTTGAAATCCTTAGAGACTTGGACTGAGATAGATCTCGGAGTGCCTGTCCGCTAAGCGGACAACTGAGTCCTTCCTCTATGATGATGTCCTTGGGCGACTGGAATATGACAGTAAGCAGAACATGGTGAGAGAACTGCAGAGGTTATAAGTCTAAACGTTTACGTTTCGACATTAGGAACTATTTGAGGTTGGGCGAAAACCTTCAACATGAATATTTAATATTTAAAAAATAAAAATTATTTAAATTAATGTGGTTTCAGAATTATAAAAATTTCCTCTTTTTTTTTTCGATGATTAGTTACTACCACTTGGATACTGTTAGCAGACCTTTGAGATGCTTGAACTAATTATGTATCATGATAAACACAAATGTTTTGATACCACCAACATTAATAATACTATACTTTTAATACCAATTTCCCTTAACCCTCTCGCGCCGACATTTCTGCCAAATTTCACTCTTTTCGAGAATGGATTTTCAGAGTGGTTGTAAAACAATAAACGAAAAACAATCTGACTCAACAATATAGTTATATTTTGATCCCGCTGATATTCACTTGTGCAGAGATTATTATGATTTTATATATTTATTGTAATTATTTATATGTAGTGGTGGTCAGACTCATTTATAATTATCATTATAATTCAAAAAGTTAATTAGAATAACCTGAGTATTGCTACCACTTTAAATATGAAAATAAAATCTTCCGGAAAATCCGAAAGAGTTGGCAGGTATGCGCTGACTGTCACAAATACGTGCCAGCATAAAAGCGTGTCAACCAGGGTAAAAAGATAAAACTGGTAATCTAAGTAATTCTTTAGCAGTTTATTTGAGGGCGGAGTTATAATTGATTGATTTATTTGATTCACCAATACTTTGCTCAAAATAAAATTATTTAGTTATACTTTGAACTAACCTTGATTATATATATGATTAAACTAACAATAATTAAAGTAAAAGCAAAGTAAGTCTATTAAATTAGCAACGCCTGCATTTAAGCTATCGTTTTTTATTTATTTACATCCTGATTTTGTACGAATGCTTTTAAGAATCACCCGTCCCCAAGGGGTTAACTCTTTCCCGCCGACTGTCACAAATACGTGACAGCATAAAACCGTATCAATCAGGGTAATCAAAGTATTTCTTTAGCAGTTTATTTGTGGACGGAGTTATAATTGTTTGATTTATTTAACTCACCATTACTCTAGCTCAAAATAAAACTATTTAGTTATACTTTGAATTAACATTGATTATATATATGATTAAACTAGCAATAATTAAGGTAAAAGCAAAGTAAGTCTGTCAAATCAGCAACGACTACATTTAAGTTACCGTTTTTTATTTAATTACAACTTGATTCTGATTTTGTTCGAATGCTTTTCTGAATCACCCGTCCCCAAGGGTTAAAGGTGTATTAGAAGTTATACTTCAAATCTATAACTGGGGATATCGACAAAAAACACGAACTAGAAAATTAAAAAAAATCTGTTGAGAATACTTTCACATAGTAATAATAAAAATTACCAACGTTAAAAATTAAATAACCCGAAATAATGATCTTAGCAACATGCTTTACTCCTTAATTTCATTTTCGTTCTACTCCATCCTCTCACCTGCTGAGATTCCTTTCACAATATTTCATTAATGGCATCCCCATGTAGCCAATCAAAATGAATGACATCATTTTGACGTCAAGAATTTCATTACACCCCGGGATCCATAGCTTCTGGAATGCTTTCAGTACTTTTTTGACGTTTTCATAAAAGTAAAATGTTTTTACGTAAAATGCTTGTATCACTCACTTATGTTAGAATTTTTTTTCTTCCCCAGTAGCCATTTTTATTTTACGACAAAGAATGAATAATGGATAAGCTAATTATACATTTGGTTGTTGCGCAAGCCAGTTTCAAAAGAAAACTGATTTCTTAAGTTTTTGACGTTACCTTTTTTTTGCGATTTTAATAAAAGATTTTGAGATAAGTTTTTATGAGAAAAAACACTTATCGAAATCAGTGTTTTATGAGTAAAAGCATTGTTAAAAACATGTTAATTCTATCGACTCGCATCAATCTCAATAAATCTAATCGCTGACGTTACCTATTTGAATAAACATTCTGTTGAGGTTGTTCAAGTTTTTCACGGCTTTAATCCTTGCATATTTTAATTAAATCATATAAAAAATTAAAGTAGAATAAAAAAATATTTCAAAATAATCATATCGACCACAAAGATGAAAATGAAATTAAGCGCTTTAACGCCACTGTTTCATTTTTGGAAGTGATCTCCTTTTCAAAATGTTAAAGACTGGTAATTCTATTATTTCATTTGTACTGGAGAAGTTGAACTTTCCTATTACTTTAAATATATTAACTATATAAAAATCTATATTTGCTTCTAAAATAAAGAAGTTGTTATTCTTTTTAAAAAATAAACAGTTACAAAAGAAAATTTTAAATTGATTTATATGCAAACTTGCTATCACTTCTTTCATAGAAGCACATTTCCCATTACTGCAAGGTCCCGCAGTGGACTGACTGATCGTTAAGACACGGTTCCCAACCGAAGTCAAGCATCACTGGCTGCGGTCAGTGTGCGGGTGGGTAACCATTTGGATCAGTCTGCGTAGGAACCGAGGGTGTGCGGTATTGGTCCTCGTTAAACAGTTCTACCGTAAAGTGCTCGACTTCGCGTGTAGGTAGTCAGGCTACCGAGGCGGGGGTGCCATCACCTCAGCAGAGGATCAAAATTGTGATGGCATGTCTTCGGATCATCCTCAGTGATGTTTCCCAGACCGTCGCTAATAGCCCACTGTGCAGCTCTAGTGCGACGTAAATGAACTACAACAACAATCCATTAATGCAAGCTAAGCGTTCGGCAGATAAAAAAAAAAGGGGGTATCGCCTGCCAAACGCTGTGTGAAGCGTGTAGGTGGCGAGTTCGAATCCCACCGTAACACTGTATGCAATTGTTCTTCGTGATGTACTTCTCTAAATTGTTCTATCTGTTCATATGCTTGACAAATGCTTATAAGCCTAAGCCGAGCACACAAGCTTGCAAATCTATGTCATTTCAATAAAACAGGTAAACGGTGAAAAAATTAATTGAAAAATTTTAAAAGCTACGTTTTTAAGTGGACAAAAATAGAAAAAATAATTTTATTTTAGTCTGACTCTAAGGCGCATCATTTTCGAAAGACGAAGTTAGGAGAAATTCTCATTGTTGATCCTAAAGATTTTCATTGCAAAGGTTACACGCCATTGCGTTCAGGGTTACCATTTTATATCCTTCTTTTTGGGAAAATTTCATCTGGTGGTAGATAAGTTTATGTTTTTATGTATTATTCTTTGTTTTATAAATATGATTTAAAGTTACTTTCCACACCACTGCATGTAAATGATTAAAAAGTTTATATAAAAAGCCACACATCATTCTCGTGATGAGATTTTTAAAATTTTGGCAGAGTTACTAAAAATTCTGAATGTTTTAGTTTTAAATTATCTAACAAAGCGGTTTCGTGAAGCTCTAGGGTTCCGTGGAAGGGTCACAGGGGTTCCAAGAGTTAGGACATCTTTAATCAGTTACGTTTTTCGAAACCTGTCGTTAAATTTATATTCAAAAAAATCATCCTTTATTTATTTAACATTTCCGTTATATTTATGAACTTATTTAAATAAAATGCTTCTGAAGAAATAAAAGTAATATTAACAATAATATATTTTCTTATAATAGCATAAGATAAAGGCTGTGCATTTATGAAAGTTTGCATCAGTATTTGCATCAAATAAAAATAACAATGAGGAAGTAGGTCTTAACCATTCTGAACATTTATTTCCGCCATTTTTAGTTTTTATGCTAACGAAAACTTTATTTTAGCTATTTCATTTTCTGTTTATGCTCACACTAAAATCAAACTAGGAATTAAACCAAATGCCTCGCCAGACCTGTAAATTCAACTGTCTGACATAAAACCCTATGTTAAGACTAGTATTGATAGTATGATTAAAACATTTCATTCATTCATCAAAGATTTTGAAAATAACTAACAAAATTTCAGTCATTTAATATTTTCAAAATAGTTAATAATCTTTCTTTGATATATACACAGCTGCTAATGGAATTTATTGGGCTGTGAAAGTCTGGTTGGTAGGGCTCTGAACTTACGTTCGTGAGAACGGCAGATCGAATCCAGCAGGCCGAAGACTCCCCGTGTAGTAATTGGGTGACTGGTGTACGTTACATCTGTCGGGTCACAAAGTCCCCCATACCCCCATTACAAATTATACCTCTGGGGGTACTGGATTGGAGAGAGATAGTTCTCTGATTCATGTCAAAATAACGAGCTGTGGATGAATGGGTCCTCCTTATAAACGGGTATGACGCATGGGTGGGGAAGAAGTCGAATTTTTGGCCATAGAGGGCATCACTGTAAAGCAAGAACAATCGCACCGACAGTACCTTGATGGCCAACGACAACAACAGCAACAGTGAAATTTATTCATTAAGTCTCAGTGCTACGCCGAAAGAAGATTGATCTTTTAGGATTCCGAAGCCGAAAAGAATTGGGAACCGTAACACCCAATAAAATATTTATCAAAAAAGGTAGTAGTTAGCAGCCCTGTACGTTTAGTGTGAGATTAGAAGTCTTTTTTGCTATAATATCAGGAAATATTTTGCTTGTAGCAGACAAGAAAAAATTGCACCATGTAATGTCATCCAGCACTAAGTTTTAAAAAAAAATTTGAGTACTTTTGCTATTCAAAAAATTGTGACGATCTTGATTGACGATAAATCCTCTTTTGCTAAAATAAAGAGATAAATTCTGCTTGTAGAAGTTGAAAAACAATTGCACCATGCATTATCCTCCCGCACAAAGTTTCAAAAAATAAGAGTACTTTTGCTATTCCGAAAATTATGACGATCTTAATTGAGGATACTTTTTGGTATAATATAGCGATCAATGATACTTTAATCGGTCAAGAAACAATTTCAATTTGTAATATTATCCAGGGCAGAGCTCCAAAAAAAGTATGAGTTCCTTATAGCTATTCGAAAAAATTTTGGAATTGGCGAAAATATCGAAATTAACTTTCACTGCCAGCGTCAGGCAACAATTTTAACCTGAGTTATCATCCGGCTCTTATGGCTTCTAAATCTTAAATTTTGATTTTTTTTTTCTAAAATCAATCTCGGTCCAAAATTTATTTAATTTACCACATTTGAAAACAAATGCCCCTTGAACAATCTTCAAAGACCCTTATGATAGTCATAAGATGCGTATGGTTAAATAAAAAAAAAAATTTGAGTGACATTATTCGTGAGAAAAATTACCTAATTTAATTACATACCGCTAAGGGTTTTTTTAAAATTATTTTTTTAATTTATAATCATGTAACTCTCATCGAGCTTTCCCTAAATTAAATCAATAAAAAAAAATAAAAGTAAATTTCTCGCTGAAAATGATCTGAAACCTTTCAATTCCCGACTAATGTCAACATTCCCTCTCAACTTAATTATTTGCTCGACTGGTTGCAAAATGAAGCAAAATGTAACTTGAATCTTTCTTTAGTGTCACACAAGCATGACGAAAACCACAGAAACCCAACTTTGGCTGGAAAAAGAAAGAAAAAAACTCCTATAAATCCACATACGGCAGGGCATACTCTTCAAACAATGAAATGTTCTGGTCTGGTGCGGCGCCCCAGTGACTTGATGAATTCACATAGATCACGTAAGCACCCCTTGGCGCAATGCTGATGGTTGGTTACCCTCAAAGTAACCGCTTGCTTTAACCCTGTAGTTTGAAAAGCGGAAGTCCATCCCGATGGGGGGTTCCCTCTGCTGATCGAATATGTATATTCCCATCTCTAATATCTGTTCTGAATCAGTCTGTTTCTGAAAGGTTGGACAAGAGTAATGATATCCATCAAAATTATAAATAATGGACTTAAACAAAAATGAGGATCAAAATTTAAATACAATAAGTCAAAATGGAAAAGCGCTAAAAGCAGCAGGAAAACAAAATTTTCTTTATTACATAAGTTAAATAAATATAAAGAATTTAAATAAAAGCCAAACGAAATTTCAAAAATAAGCATGTCAGCAAAAACAGCACTTTTTTAGGGGACGCACTGCTTTGCTAGCATGCTGAAGCCTTTCTGTAGACCAGTGTTTCCCAAACTTATGACTTTTATGTACCCTTTCTAAATTTTTTGTAATCCTGTGTACCACTAATTAAAAAATAAAAGCATTTTTTACTATAAAAATTGCACAAAAGTTAAAAATCACAACTGATTGTTGACGCCACTAATTATTAACTGTTAACTCTGCAAAAAATAGCCAATAGAAAAATACGTAATCGTAAATTTTCTTTGTTTTCAAATAAATTTTTTTGAAATTTTCGTTTGTTGCAAGTTATTTCGCATAAGAACGCGTACCCTCGCTAAACTGTTCCCGTACCCCTGCGGGTACGCGTACCACACTTTGGGAAACACTGCTGTAGTCAGTGGTTCAATCTTAAACTGACTGCGCCCAGAGGCTACAGAAAGGCTCTAGCATGTCAACAAGGCTGTAACATGTCCCCCGAAAAAGTGCTGTTTTTGCTGGCAGGTTTATTTTCGAAATTTCTTTTGGTTTTTATTTAACTTCTTCTACATTAATTTAGTTTGTCAAGATAATGATATTTAATATTGTGAAGAAATTATACCTTTTGATGATCAAAATGTTTCAGATTACTCTGAAAAGGATTTTAGGGAGAGCTACACACTCCTGTACGATTTGCATGTCTGCCAACTTGAAAGGTCGTCGATACGAATGTCTTAAAGGTAGCATAAAAATATCTTAAATGTCTTCTAGTGCATAAATACCTGTTTTAAAATTCAAAAAAAAAAATTGTTCGTCATGACAATTCAGTATTTTCATCATATAAAAGATCTACTTATAAAACAGCAAAGTTTTTGAATTATATTAAACTAGCCTAATTTTCCGAAAATTGTTCGTACTTTTATTGTTTTTTTTGTTTAAAAATCTTTTCCCCGAATATCGATCAATTGGCAGCCATGAGAATGCGAGAAAGATTGGGCATCCAAAACTTTACGCACAACTAGAAGAAAAATAATTATCTCAAATTAAGTAGAGGGACAATATATACATATAAAAAAATATACAGTTTAATGCAAAATAACAAAGTTACACAAAAAACAATGAAGTAAGAAATAAATGCGCAGAAAAGCAATTAAATACTAATTAAAAATAAATAAAACATAAGAAGTTTGTTGGGATATAGTGGTAAAATAATTCCATAAATGATCAAAGTAGCAAAATCAGCACGAAATTGTAATTGTTATTACATGATTCAAATTTACGGACCCATTTTTGTATTTCGTAGTTTTAAGACACCTGTTCAATATTCCAAACTAGCATTAGATGACCAGCATAAGATGATCTCTGCACGACAAAGAGACGTGAAAATACAAAGGTTAGACATAACACTTCAATACTAACTGTATGTAAACATTAAACCATATTTCTTTCAGCTGCAAATGTCTCATAAGGAGCCGTGGCGGCTCAGGGGATATAACATTCGCCTTCCTAAGAGGTGAGCGGGTTCGAATCCCAGCGATGGCTGGTCGATACGAATTCCGCACCCGGCTCGCACCAACCACAGTGCTGACGTAAATATCCTCAATGGTAGTCGAATCATGGGTTAGAGTCCCCTTGCCGCAGGCTAACAGAGGGAGGTACTCGTGATCTTCCTCTCCAAGTAACGCAAATGTGGGTTAGTTCCACCAGAAAGTCCTCCACGAAGGCAAAATTTCTCCAAATACTTGACCCTGGAGTTCCATTGTCTTCTGGATTGAGTTCAAAATTACAAGACTACGACGTTGAAAATGGGTAGCCGTAAACTAAAAAATTGGGTCGGCTATTCACCGACGGTTATGTATTAAAAAAAATGTCTAATAAAGATTTTGCATGATGACATAACTCTTAGCACAAATTGAAAAATCATGGAGATCATCAATAACCAAATAGAGGAGCCTTAGTGTAAGTCAATGCATTCGTATCATAAAGAGGAATTTAAGTACGCCTCTCATTGTACTGCCATCTGCTGATGACAGAGAGAACCTCCGTCAGGAATAAGGAGAATAGGACTTATTTTGCAGGTGAAAAGTACTGCTTTCTACCATAATATTTAATTAATGAAAATATTTATAATTGGATCTGAAATCTATATTTTTAGGGTTAACATGGTAGAAAAATATTTAGTTATCATAAACAAAGGAATATTCCACAGTCGTAACTTTTTTTCAAATAAGTGTTTTCCATCTGTAAACCGCTATTTATAGTTAGACATTAATGCGTTAAGATAATACCCAGCCGTAAAAATTCCATTATATGTTAAATAAATCTCCAAATTTTCCCTTTCATAATAGTTAGTAATTCTTTCCTTGTATGATTAAATTTAAAATAAAGAATGCTTCATAATCAATATTGGAAATAACAAACACTGGACTGGTCTTGCATTTTTAAGAAATTCTCTTTTAAAAATTCCCGTCTCTTGAAATAAGGATATTAAACTTTTCCAGAAAATGTAATGCTCTACACGGTATTGACATTTGCACTATGCCATTTCTTCCTAGTAACGTCTAGTAAGATAAAAATCTTTCCTTATATCGCTTATCTCGAGATGACAAATTCAATCTTGCAAGACCAAACTGTCTAGGGATATAAATGGAGATTCATCCACAAAGTCTTGACTTCATTCATCGTTAAATATGAAAGAGTGCCTGAATTACAATAAGAGGTATTTCCAGAAAAATATGAGGCTCCTGTCTTTTAACCCTTTTGAGGTACGACGAAATAAGACATTTATAGTTAATGAGGAAAAGGATTAATTGGCGCAGGAAATGAGACCACTGACTCGAAAAGACGGGCTATTTCCTGGCGACATTTCTGAAATAATAAACACATTCTTAATAAATAATTTCTTGCGCTCGACTCGCACGCGTAATGGTCGCCAGCTGTTTCGCCAAGAGGAAATGAATGGCACGAAGCCCATAGCCGCAAAAATAATAAGGTTGTCGGAAATATTGAGTGGGTTTTAGTGTTGGATTATTGAATCTTGTTATTGTGAAGTAATTCGGAAAATTGATGAATATATCCCATGTCGTTAATTAATTTTCAGGTATGGTTGCTATTTACATTTGTTTTTGAGGCAGCAACACGAAGGAATACCACAGGGAATTTTTTTCAATAAGAAAACAAAAATAGCATATATGTGTATCCTTTTCTGTTGCTGAGGGCACATTTGAACCACCTAGTGAAGTGCATTACATTCCATTATTAACACTTTGATGCAGATGACGCAAAACTATATTTTTGTATTTTTTAATAATAAAAAAATAATCTTATAGGCATTAAAAAAATAAGTTATAACTGGCGGAATTATATTTGTACTATAATATAAAATCCGAAGAAGTAGTCAATTTTTTTTCTTAAATTTTCATTCATATTCAAAATTTTATCAATAATTGAATTTAGGCAGGGATAGCCTGGTTGGTAGGGCACTGGGCCCATGTCCAAGACTTCGTGGGCTCGGTCCTCGCCGGCCGAAGACTCTCCGTGTTGTAAATGGTGTCTGATGCACGTTAAATCTGTCGAGTCTCAAAGTCCTCCATGTTCCCATAACAAATCAATACCTCTGGGGGTACTGATCCAGGAATTTCCTCGTCTTCTGCATTGGTTCAAAATGACAAGGCTACGGAGTTAAACATTAGTAGTCGTAAACCCAAAATTGGGTCGGCTGTTCAACGACGGATAAAATAAAATAAAATAATTGATTTTGTAAATGTGCGAAATTTTTAATGATGAATAACTGTTTCTCTTAGATCTAAATAATTGCAAATTAGTGCAAATTTTTTAAAAAAAATAATTTTGTTTGAAAGTGACATGTATTTCATAACCATAGATTATTAAAATGCAAAATATGATATTTTTCACTTATTTTGACCTAAATTGAAACAAAATAATGAAAAAAGCATAAAAAATATGTTTAATAAAATTCCGCGTCAAAGGCGGGTTAAACTTTAACATTTTGCATCTTAAAGCTTTTAAATTCATTTTTTTTAAAGTTAAAAAATGATAGATGCACCATGACTTTAATTTCAGAAATAATTAACCACACTAAAATTAAATTCGAACTACAGTGTCGGGGGAAAAAATATACNGGGGGGGGAGATACACAGTTTTAGTTAAATTGTCTTTGTCAACACTTTTTTGTTGGTACCTTATACTACCGGTGTAGTTTTTCTTTCTTTATTTTTATCGCTGCCTGTATTGATGAAGTAGTGCTAAAAATAATGTATTCATTGCACACGTATACTCCAAACACTAAACGAACGCTAAAAAATTCATTAAGAAAAAAATCAACATATATCCTGTATAAATCATTCCACCCAAACCTACTAAATATTACAGCCTTTCAAAATCTCCAACTGAATATAAAACTCCAATTAACACGACACACTCACTATTATACAATAATTATGTCACATAGATGTCATTTATTAGTGAATAAATTGTATATTAAGTCACCCTCTTGACCTTTCATACCATTTGTCTTGGTGATATCACAGCAATCCACATCCCCTTAACCTAAGTGTTAAATGGGGAGATTGGAATTATCAAACTTATATTTTTCAACGTCATTTTGTGAAACTAAGTGATTTTTCCCAAAAAAAGATAATTGGTCACTCAATTAATTAACTTTTAAAATTTATCATGTAGGAGCAAGATTTTCATATCAGCCAAAGTATGTTTAATGATAATATAAGAATCTATATTTGATTCAGAATTCAGGCCGTTTCTATGCTTTCAAACCATAATGGCAGCTAATTGAAGAAAGCGTTTATTTATTTTAAACGCAAATATAATTTCGCTGTTTTTTTTCATTCAAGCAATTTTCTCGTCATTATAAAATAAGAGTTTAGCTAAAAAACGTTAATCAAATACATAATACATAGACGTCAATTTGTGAGCCATTTAAAAAAATTTTACAGAATGTATTAAAGTAATAATTGAAGTAGGAAGAATTTTCTATAAAATTAAGCTACTAATACCTAAAAGCTTAACTACGTAACTAATAGATCTATATATACGTTTTAGTTATTGATTTGCCGCGAAACAATTACCCCCACAAAGAAATATTTTTTTGGTGATCATTTTGATTGCTATGATAATCGGCGTTTCCGTGAATCAAAAAATGTAACAGTGATAGTATATTCATATCTATGAATAGGCTATCACTGTTACGCCAACAAGCATAGATACCAACTTTTGGGTTCCAGCACCCCAAAACGTTTAAATGATTACGAAATAACAAAAAAAAATTTCATTTTTGCGAGTTGGCTAGCTCTTAAAAACTTCGCTGCGTGCCTCGCAGGTCGTATATATTTGTTGCTTGGTTATCGTGTTTTGGACATGGAAAATATATCAATAAGACACTATATAGGACCGAAGGTCCTATACACTGCTTCAGCTATATCAAGACAAATGTCCGAAAAAATGATTTTCTTGTGGACAGTCACAACTCAATTGAAAGGTGATGTACCAATTTTAAAATTTATTTAATTATATATTTAATTAGTGATGTGTACCAATAAGAAATATCTTAAAATTAGTGATGTTGCAATTAAAATATATTTTACAAAGGAATGGGTAGTAAAACTTGATAGACGTATCCAGTCGATAAAGTTTAAGATCATTAAAGAAAAATGAAAGATTAATTAAATAACAAATTTTGATGATAAATTTGGAGCATCCTAAATTGATGGAAAGGAAAGGCCGAAAGTGATCGNCGATCAGAAAATTCGACGGATTGAATCGATCCTCTTGGTCTGGTACCTCCGCATCGACCAATCCGGTTTGGGAAACGCTGCCAGTAGCAAAGCTAGCCCCAGCACAGCTCTTATTATATATTTGTTCAAGTTGATATTTAAATTGAATTGTTGACTGATTTGTTCAATTTGATATACAAAATCATTTTTATGAAATGTGTTAAATCAAAAATAAACTCGTGAATTTTAAAATTTACACCCACTTCAAATATTAAACAGAAATTTCCCGCATAACGGAAGAATCTGTTATGCATCTTCTAGTTAAGGATTATCGTTTTTTTTAATACTACTTAAACATTTAGATGTTTGGTAAGGCAAAATTTCCATCCAAATTTATTTTCATAACCGAATGACATATATGTATCAAAATGTATTAAATATTTGAGTTTGACTCCTTTTCGTGATCAAATTATCGTTTATTTTATTTCCTTATAACCTCAAATATGCAAGTTCGGTAATTTTAGTGGAACAATGCAAACTCAATCAATGATCTAGATCTTCCAAGTAAATCTCAGTACTTATGAAGTCTACTCAGTGCAGTATGAAGTTTAGCTTATCGAGTTTCAAGTGTGTGTTTTGATAATCGTGTTCATGAGCAACCGTTTGATTTATTACTAAAAACTAGATAGTAAATTATTCAAGAATGCCAGAGTAATTAATCTGACATAAGTAATGCAAGAATCGAACACATATCTCTGGTTCAAAACTAAAATGACACTTCTGCACTGACTTCTCATGTCATTTGAATGAGAAGTGACTGCAGAAGTGTCGTTTTAGTTTTGAACCAGCGATGTGCTCCAAAAAAGATTACAATACTCTTTAAAGAAAGTGTTAAAGAAGAATACGGTAGGAAAAAAATACGTATAACTATGTTCTCTTTAACTCATTACTTTAAAAGATGGTCAATACTTCAGCCTTTAGCATTCTCTCTCCACTAGCGAGTGAAACTTGCATTGATCAAAACAGACAAACAACCAAATTTCCAATGAGTTGGCTAATGATTCTACACCCAAGATTATAAAATACTATAAGATTTTCTAAATAAAAAACCGAATCTGGTTTCTGATTGAATTCACTTAATCGAGTTTTAACTGCTTGTTTTTTATAGGCGCGTTCACACGAAACTGTTTCAATCCAGTCCTCTAAGAACTCGGATAAAAAAACAACCCACAGATGGAAAATGATGAATTCGTTTCAAGCGATATTCCAAAGATGCTCATTTAAAGAAAAATCCAGAAATTCAGAATTCTAAAATGCCGATTTTAAAAAATAATCTGAGCAGAAATAGGATGGGGAAAAAACTATATGTAATATCCTTAACTCATTGATCAAAAGCGTGGAAAATACTTAAGCTTTTTGGAATCGTTCCTCCCTTGTGAAACTTACATTGATCATGACAGACAAGTAACCAAACTACCAACGAGTCAACTAATGATTCTACACCCAGCCTGCGAAATAATTTCGTTTTAAACGTAACCAAATTTTTGTGGATTTACTTTATTTTTATATATTAAATATACCAATGAAGTAATTTTAAGAAAATGATGCAAACTCAACTAATACCTAAGATTTTCTCAGAAAAAAAACCGAGTCTGGTTTCCGTTGGAATTGACATATTCAAGTTTTAACAAACGAGATGATAATTGAAATTATATATTCCAAAACTAATTACAATGCTCGTTTTAAGGAAAAAAATTCCTGAGCAAGAATATTATAGGAAAAAAAAACTACACATAATATCCTTAACTCATTACTCAAAAACATGGAAAATACTTCAGCCTTTAGGAATCTTTCTTCGCTGGCAAAACTTGCATTAATCATGACAGACAAATAACCAATGAATCGGCTAATGATTCTCCAAATTCTGAGGGATTGAATCAATCTTCTCAAGAAAATTATTCCTCCAAGACCTACACCTAATCAATCAGTACTAGTGAAAACATTTGGTTTTAAAAGTATCTTGGTGGCTTTTAATTATTTATTTTTTAATAATAAATATACAAATCAGATAATTTTGATGAGATGAAGCAAACTCAACCAATATTTAATAATTTCTAAGTAAAAAAACCGAATCTGATTTCTGTTGGAACTCACCTATTCGAATTTTACAGCGTGTTTTTAATCAGGGTGCGTGGCCAAATCTTTCAACAAAAAGTAAGCACCTTTTAAGTACTTTTTAAGCACTCAAGAAATATTTTAAGGCACTATATGCATTAACAAAATGCAAAATAATTTTCAAATAATTTTAATTTTCAATTAATTTTTTTTAAGTTTCTGACTGTGTAACTCTTTTCTTGATTATATTAGCCATTATAAGAAGAAAGAGATTTTTCGGTTTGATTTCAGAGGGAAGCCGGAAAATGAAAATATTTTGCAAAATGCAGCAGAGTTGCACACGAGAGTGCAATAATCTCACCGAATCCAGATCAGTCGACGCAAAATCGACGCTTTCATACGCTATGGACCAACGGTACGCTGAAATGGATTGTGATTGAAGGAATTGTGAGAACGTTGAATAGAACAATGAGAAAAGCACGTTTTTACATGTTGCGTGGCTTAAATCGACATGGTAAAGAAAAAAATCTCACTTCCGAAAAGGGAAAATTAAGCACTTTTTAAAAACACCCTTTGCACTTTTGCACCTTTAAGGGCTTTTAAAAAACAGAAAATCGAAAATAAGCACCTTTAAGCACTTTTTAAAAACGCTAAGCACCATGTTAATAATCGTGTTCATACGAAACTGTCTTAGTCTGATTTTCTAAAAACTCAGATAAAAAATAACCGAAGGAAGCAAAATAATGAATTTATTTAAAACGAACACGGGTTTCCCAAAGATAATTACAATACTCATTTAAAAAAAAAAAATTCTGATCAAGGATCTGATAGGAAAAAAGCTATATATAATATCCTTAACTCATTACTCAAAAACGTGGAAAATACTTAAGCTTTTTCAGAATCTTTCCTCGCTTGTGAAACTTGCATTAATCACGACTGACAAATAACCAAATTACCAACGAGTCAGCTAATGATTCTACAACCTTCTCTTTTCCGATCAGAAAATTCGGCGGATTGAATCAATCTTCTCAAGAAAAAGATTCCTCCAAGACCTTCAACTAGTTTCCCTTTTGGTTTGGGGTGACTTTCACTGTTTTTACTAGTGCCAAGTGACCTCTGACCCAGCTGATTGATTGCAAATTCATTTTTCATGTCCGCAGTGTCGGGACAAACACCCTGCAGCAATCCATCAAATAAAAAAAGGCTATTTTCGATTGGACAAAAATAAAAAGTGAGAGTCAGTGATTGGTTCATCGTGTTATTTCGATCATATTGATTGGCTATGTCGCAACAAAAACTTTTTTGGTGGTATAAACATGGAGATGTTCGTAGATTATCGTTTGCATTAGAAGCTCAATTGACAGTTTGAAAAAGTGCTATTTTTTGTTAAAATGCTTGAGCTGTTTTTTTTTTAAAATCACTTTATATCATAATAATTTTATTTCAAAAATATTGAATAGTTATTAGAATGTGAAGCACAAACTTCGATACCACGTTTAAATATATTTATATACAGTGGTGGCCAAAAGTGTGGACACTTTTTGAAAGTTTCATGTTTTTCAACTTTGTGTGCTCGTAGAATATATTAATTTTCACTTAAATACATACGTTTGAAATTGAGGGTAATTTAATGTAGAATTTAATAATAAATAAATACAGTATTACAATATCTGTATTACAAAAAAGGTTATGTAACAAATAGTCAGATCTATCTTAGATTTGCATTTTTTTTAAATGATACTTACACAATCAATACTTAGTAGGATAACCCTTATTTTTTAAGACAGCTTCACAGCGTCTTTTCATCGTGTGAACGAGTGTTTGGAGTTTATCTTTCGTAATCACATGGTGCCAAGAATCAATTATAGCTTCAATAAGTTGTCTTTTATTGGATGGACGTTTTTTTCGTACAAGAATTTTCAAACGTCACCACAAATTTTCATTCGAATTGAGATCAGGACTGTTTCCTGGCCATGGTAATATATCTATGCCTTTATTTTGAAACCATGCATTTGCATACTTTTGCTGTCTGGCATGGAGCTGAATCCTGCTGAAAAATAAATGGTGCGTTGTTGGAGAAGAGATCCCTGATTGAAGGTATCAATTTTGGCTTCGGGGCAGACTCGACGTATTTTTTGGCATTCAGGATGCCATCAATCACTTGAATTCGGCCCACACCATCTGCAGACATACATGTCCAAATCATGACATTTGTTGGATTTTTTGTAGTTGCTTCAATGCAATCAGGAAGAAGCGCTTCACCTACTCTACGTCTCACGTATTTTCTACCATCATTTCCAAAAAGCGATATTTTACTCTCATCACTCCAGATTACTTGCTTCCATTAATTTTCTGACCATTTAATGTGTTCTTTTGCCCACTTAACTCGTTTTTTGCGTTGCTTTTGATTTAAATATGGTTTTTTCCTTGGAATTCTAGCTTGTAGTCCAAATCCTGATAACCTTCTTCTTATTGCTCTTGAACTTACTGCAATACCAGCTGCATTCATTTCACATCTAATGGC
>NC_092204.1:20561553-20612032 GCF_043381705.1 Parasteatoda tepidariorum
AAAGAGTAAGAAAATGAGTATAGTCATAGAAAAAGTTAAAATTATAATATAGTATTTATCAGTTAAAATAAAACTTTTTGTTTAAGTCATTGTTAACAATTCAAATTTCTCCGAAGCAATTCTAAACCTTAATTTTGTTCTAAATGTCAGTATTCAGACACACAACAGAAGTTTAATATGAAGTTGTAAAATGCAAATATATATATATATATAAACTTATGCTTATGAACATTATCAAAAGTATTTTTTGTTATAATATAATTTTGTGCAAGTAGAGAATTCGGATTCCTAATTGAAAATAATATTCTATTCTAATTAACGATGCACATTTATAGACTATGTATCAATTAATCAATTATACCAAATTCTAATATAGTTATATCGGCTCGTAATGTTTAGTTCTGATGATACAATTCGAATTTCACAGTTTAATATCGTTTTCGAAAATAATTAGAAATATCTTTTCCTATTGTCGTATTCAGAAATAGTTAGAAATGCATTTTTGATATTGCCTTTTGGCAAATTTGAAATACTTGTGCAAATGGATATGGCATTGTTATTTATTTATTTAATAATATGTTGTCTTATGAAATTAACAGTTCTGACATTTATTTTTAGAGTAGTAAATTGTTGCAAATACAGTTCTCAAACAGTTAGAATATTTCTTATTTACATCGAGTCCGGAAATGATACAAAGATAGTTTTCTAACATGTAATGCGTTCTAGTGTATATGCAGTGGTCGCAGTGCTTTTTAAAAAATTTAATGTGGTAGCCAATTTTTTTGAGACTATGTAAAATTCTTTTAATTTAGTTAAAGCTTACAACATATTTAATTACTTTATTGTTTACATGATATAGTAATTAAAATAACTAACCTTTTCTAAAATAGGCAAAAAATATCATAATTTTCTACCACTATTTTAGTTTTAATATGATGCTGCGACCAGTGAATATATCATCTTTTGAATACATTCTTTTCGAAGTTCCCTTTTCTGTAAGAACATGAAATAGAATAAGAGAACAAAAGATTAAAAAATGGAAAAAAACATATTTCTTTTGAAAAAGAAAAGCAAATTATTTATTCGAATTGTAACTAGTTACAATATCTTTTCTAAAGCGTTTTAATGGTATAAATAAAGTACTTTTCATCAAGTTATCGCTTGTTTATTAACTAAAAACTTCTTACACTATTAAAAATCTTTTAGAGTTATAAATCACAATCTGTCACAAATAATTCTCGACATTTTTAATTGCTGGAGAGTCGCTGGGCATTTGAATATCTTAAAAAAAAAACTAGAAATTTTTTTAAAAATTGGGGTTTAGGCCCAACATGGAAACCTGAAATTTGCCCCCTTTTTCGATGTGAGCTTATTAAATTTAATGAGGGTTTTTATAGAGGAAAAAACTTTAACATCACTATCTGGTCAAGTGATATGTTAAATGTAAAGTTTTCTTTTTTTACCAAAGAGAATGACACACAATTCAAATACACAAGTTTAATAGCTCAGAAATTATAAAAGATTTATTTTGTAAGTATGACATATAAAAATGTACAAATTTTGATAATGCATATTTTTCGTGTCCGAACTAGCTTTCTAAACAAATAAGTTATTTTTCCTATGTATTTTCTTTTGCTGAATTGGATAAAATTTAAAGAATATGAAAAAGCAAGTGATTAAGCTATTTACTTCAATTTCATTCAATTGACAATATCTTGTGATAAAAGTAATAAAATCGTTTAGATCAAGAAATCGCAAGTATTTTGATGTAATGAAAAACTTCTATCATCAAAACATCTAATGTTCTAAACTGATATATTCTGTAACGAATAATATTTGACATATCTATAAGATGCAATCTTATTTACTCAGTTCCAATACAAGCAAAACAATAAACCAATCAGCTCCTATACAAACATAGCAATAAATGAAAAAGATACTTTTAAATAATACGAAAAAGCAAGTGATTAAGCTATTTATTTCAATTCCACTTAATTGACAATATCTTCTGATAAAAGAAATAAAATCGCTTTCCTCAAGTAATCGCTAGTATTTTGATGTAATGAAAAACTTCTATCTTCAAAACATCTAATGTTCTAAACTGATATATTCTGTAACAAATAATATTTGACATATCTAACAGATGCAATCTTATTTACTCAGTTCCAATACAAGCAAATAAACCAATCAGCTCCTATACAAACATAACAATAAATGAAAAAGATACTTTTAAATAATACGAAAAAGCAAGTGATTCAGCTATTTACTTCAATTCCACTTAATTGACAATATCTTCTGATGAAGGAAATAAAATCGTTTTCGTCAAGTAATCGCTAGTATTTTGATGTAATGAAAAACTTCTATCTTCAAAACATCTAACGTTCTAAACTGATATATTCTGTAACAAATAACTTTTGACATACATAATAGATGCAATCTTATTCACTTAGTTCCAATGCAACAAAACAATAAACCACTCAGTTCCAATACAAACATAACAATAAACGAAGAAAAAAAAGAAATACTTTAAAGAATATGAAAAAGCAAGTGATAGAGCTATTTTCCTTAATTCCAAGGAATTGACAATATCACGGTTAAAAGTACTCATGATAAAACGAATAAAATTGCTAATATCAATTTTTAGTTTGTGACGTATCTAATTGTTGCAAATTTATTCACTAAGTTCCAAGACAAACATAAACAATAAAAAATACTTTAAAGAAAATCAAGTGATTGATTCGTCTAGAAACTGTTTAGCTCGATTCCACAGAATGGACATTATCGTGATCATAAGTGTTCTTCATGGAAGAAGAAAAAAAAACACATCGAAAGTGTTCTTTTTTTTATCGTTTGCTTCAACTTATCGACTGATTCAGAATAAGTGTCATTCTTGCTAAGTCGTTCGTGACGCTGAACAAGCTCTGAATCGATTTTGGAGCGCGAATTTAATTGCTTGTCCTTCTGTTTCGCCTACTTTGAATTGTTGATTTGAAGAGTGAACGCACGAACAAACAATAGTAGAAAAGGAAACAATTCCCTTTTCAAATTGAGAGTGTATTTAATTCCGAGGAACCACCCTCCCTTTTCACTTTTAAATTTCGATTTCTATGGACTTTTCTCTTCATTAAACTGGTTACATCTCGTTGTTCACGGTTATTTTATCTTTTGTTTCGAATTTCTCGAATCGTGAAAGAAATCTAGTTTAGCGCATTGTTTCTTGCGAATGTCCGTTTCTGGAGCGTAATTAAAGGAATGAATGAGTTTAAAATTGGAACTACCAGTTTTTTTTATTACTTTTACTGTGACTGATGTAAAATGTTAACTGTGCAAAATGAAACACTTAGTGGAGTAATGGGATGAATGGACTAAAATAGATGATTTTCCTCTTAATCCATTGATTTTCGAAGACTTCTCTGTTTCTCCTTATGAGAGTAGAAAAGGAACCATAACATCAAGGTTTCATACATTTTCCATGCAAAAGTTCCTTGTTTAATAAAATCAGGGCTGCCAACTTTCTACGCTTTTTCTAAAACTTTACTCTAGTGGTAGCTAAGTTTATGTTTTAATGTACTATTTTTTATTCATTTAAACTAATTTTCCACACCACTACATATAAATGGTTTAAAAGCTCATATGCAACTCCTCTTTGTTACAGCTCCATATCTAGAACTCCATTTGCTCCTCATACTTTAATTTTGTCATGTATGTTTCTTAGTTTAATATCAAGATTAAGGCTCCTATACTATCAGAGCTGACCTATCAAGCAATATTGGAGCAAACAAGTTCGCAAGTTAACGCTATGTTTGTATTAGTTATGTTGTTGCAGAGATGTCTACTGCCATGGACACGCCAAAATAACTTAAAAAACGGTAAATAACAACGACGTAAATTTTGCAAACAGTTGACAATATTTGCTTGCTTTTAGGAACGTAAAGCATGTAATAAGTATTATAAAGTGGTGAATTATATAAGCCTACGCATTGTTTAGAAATAGTGGTGGATTAAAATCTACTGAATCGAACTTATTAAACCAAAAATTACAATTAATAAACTACCATTTGAAAATATTTATTCGCTGTGCTTATGTTAGCTCTTTGCTCCAACGACAAATGATAAGTCGGCCTGTCTAATTCAGGGGCTCTAATCAGGATGAATGGGAAAAGGGCCGTAAGGCCTCAGACGCCCCGTTCCACTACATCGAACGAACGAACAGCTCCATACCTACCAACTACTGCGCTTTTTGCAAAATATTTTATAGAGTGGTAGAGCTTAAAAACTAAAGCTCGCAAAAATTTTAGTAATTTTGCAAGCATTTTAAAAACCCTACCATGTGAGAGCTGTAACAAAGAGGAGTTGCATATGAGCTTTTAAATCATTTATATGTAGTGGTGTGGAAAATAAGTTTAAATGAATAAAAAATAGTACATTAAAACATAAACTAAGCTACCACTAGAGTAAAGTTTTCGTAAAAGCGTAGAAAGTTGGCAGCTCTCTCATGGTAGCGCTTTTAAAATGCTTGCAAAATTAATAAAATTTTTGCGAGCTTTAGTTTTTAACCCTTTACGAGTACCGAGATCCTTAACCTTTCACTGCGTTCATTTGCATATCTGCAAAGCTACAGTTTGAATTGAATTTTCTGACCAGGAATTTCTAAAATTCACTTGAGTGATTACTGAGTTTCCCCACTGCTCAGCTACATAGGAAGTTGTAGGAAGAAAGCGATAATGTATTTCAGATTATGATGTGATACGGTTAGGCCATATACTTTTTGGCTTAAGTGTTATTTTCAAAGCAGCAAAACAAGTGTATATCTATAAAATACATGTTCTTTATAAACTCGTACATCCAGATAAAAATATGAACTAAAACGAATATACCATTCCGAAAAAAATCTGCAGCTTTCGGAACTAAACTAATTTCTGGCTTCCGATCCCCACATCCAGATTAGATAAGATAGAGTACTTGTAAGAGTACTCAATCTTATCTGACGAATATTCTATAAGTTCTCGATCTTATCTTATCTGCTCGAAGTGTATAGTGGTAGCAAATTTTATGTTTTAATGTATAGTGATGTAATTAAGGGGACAGTGAAGTAAAATTCTCTCAAAAATTTGATTTTTTGAATTTGACATCATCTATTAGCCTATACTTTTCTGATTAAGAAAATATATAGGTTTACTAATTTTCATAAATTTAAAGTGCTTTAAAAGTATAAAAACAAAAGTAAACTAAAGTGCCACGCCCACATTTCAAAGTTTCGTTTTCTGTTTACTTTAGAATTCTACTGTTTTTTTATGTTTTTTTACAATCTGCCTTGCGCCTAGAAACGAAATAAAGAGAGAAGCTCTTTTGTTGATCGTTAGTGACGAAATCTAACTTATTTATCTTTTGCAGAAATGGAATCAAAAGTTCATAATTTGTTTAGTTTCATTCTATAGCGATATATGCGATTCGAAACTTCTCTTTTTGATTTTTAATTTATTGTTTTCATTAGTTCTTGTTTTTTATTTTGTTTTTATTTCGTTATTTTTTTTTGTTACGTTATTTGTTTTGTTTGAAATGCCTCGAAGAAAGTCTTTTGGAAGAAAACAATTACAGGGAAATCAGCACACTGTTGTGTCAAAAAAAGTTGACAACTTTACGCCTGTTAAAGATATTTTTAGCGGCCAAAGTTCTTCTAGCCGTAAAATTTCTGAATTTGAGTCCAATGAAATATTTGATGGTAAAAGTGGTAACATTATTGTGGATGTAAAACTATTAAGTGACTTAATTAAGCAGTGCACAAAATGTGTGCATTGTGACACAGTTGATTGTATGTCAGCTGAAATGGGAGCTACTGGGCATAAGGGTTTGTCTGTCCCTTTGGTTATTAAGTGCAAGAAATGCAATAATTGCACAAGCACAATGACATCAAAAAATTCAAAGCATTTCTACGATATCAACAGTAGATTTGTTTATGGAATGAGATGCATTGGTTAAGGAAAGAAAGCTGGGAATGTGTTGACTGGAATTTTGAACTTCCCTCCACCTCCACAACGATTTCAAACTTACCAAATCGACCTCTTTTCCAGTTTGAATGTTGTTGCTACCTCTTCAATGAAAAATGCAACAGACGAAACAGTGTCTCTCTCAGGAAGTCGCGACATCGCAGCAGCATTTGATGGCTCGTGGCAAAAGAGAGGTCATACATCTTTAAATGTAGTAGTAGTTTGCACCTCTCTCGAAAATGGGAAAGTGCTGGATTTTGAGTGTTTATGAAAATATTGTTTTAAATGCACTACATCATCTGGCTCTCATGATTGTGATAAAAACTACACAGGTACCAGTGGAGGTATGGAAGTAGCAGGAGTGCAAAAATTGTTTCGGTGATCGGAAACTGAACGTTTTGTTCGTTACTTGGATTACCTGGAGGATGGTGATTGCAAGGCCTATGATCAAGTGGTAGCAGACAAGGTATATGGTGATGTGCATATCGATAAACTTGAATGCATAGGACATGTGCAAAAGAGGATGGGCGCAAGGCTGCGTAAATTGCGAGATTCCTTAAAAAGGCAAAAGTTGTCAGATGGGAAAGGGATTTCTGGCCGTGGTCGTTTGACAGATAAGGAAATTAACCTTATTCAGTCATACTATGGCCTTGCTATCAGGAGGAATGTGAATAAGCCTGTGTCAGATATGTCGCAAGCTGTATGGGCAATTTATTTTCATAAATTGTCCACAGATGAAAACCCGCAACATGGCCTGTGCCCAAATGATCCCGATACATGGTGCAAATTCAATAAAACAAAGCACACTAATGAACCATATACACACAAAAATTCTTTGCCTGAAGCCGTATTATTGGCTATCAAACCTGTTTTTAGGGCACTGAGTGACCCTAAGCTTCTCGTGAAATGCACTCATGGAAAAACACAGACTCCTAAAGAGTCATTCAACAGCTGTGTATGGGATCGACTTCCAAAAACATCCTTTCACGGATTAAAAACCCTTAATATTGGAGTAATGGATTCTGTAATTTGTTTCAATGAAGGTGCTCAAAAGAGAATGGATGTTATGAATCATTTAGGCATTGATCCTGGTTATTTTATGCTTAAGTCTATGAAAGCGATCGACGTACAGAGAGTAAACGAGGCCAATTTGGCCACAAAATTAGCTTCCAAAGAGGCTAAAAAGGCTAAACAATTAAAAAAAAGGAAATGTGAGGCTGAAGAAAGTCGAGATAAAACAAGTTATGGTGCTGGAGAGTTTTAAATTTATGAATTATTTTTAACTATATGTTTTTTTACCTTTAAATCTGTTNTCAGAAAATAAAATTTGATGTAATTTAATTTAACATAAGTAAAAGTCTACTGTGAAAAGTTCAGTGAATTTAACTTGAGAGTCTTGGAAATAAAAATAGAACTCACTGTGATTGAGATGTTTCCCCGATGATATCCCGCAGAAGACGTAGCACTTCTTCATTTTTGAGCAATTCCTGTAATTCTTTGATTAATGACACTAATCGGTGAGCAAGTTTAGGCGTTGAATTTGATGTTGCTCGAGGGCTCCTTCTGCTGGGGCGGGTCTCGCACCCAGTATAGTTGACTGTGTGGTTTTTGTAACAATTACAACATTTTGGAGGTGTTGTTCTGTCTTTGTTGCATTCATGAGACCTGTGGTTTTCAGCGCATTTTACACACCTTGCAGTTGCATTGCAGTGGCTTTGCGCATGTCCATAATTTTGGCAGTTGTCCCATTGTATAGGTACTCGACCTCATCGAAATCGTTCGATTTTGATCGGGATGTTGTTGACTTCAAATATTCTATGGTGATTCTAAGCTGATGTTAGGATTATGAAAAAAAGTGGGAAGAGCCGATAGGTCTCTCCCATTAAATTCTTAAACTTAACTATTTTAAAGGTTTCAATATTGTTTTTGTAATTCTGTATTGATGGCATCTGTATTAAAGCCCACAGGCAGGACCCGGCCAGCAAATGTATGTTGTATATCAATAAAAACACTGAAATCGTATACAACTTAGATGAAAGTAAAGTAAACTGAAAATCGGAATGTTTTAGATTTCAGTTCTCGAAAATTTTCTAGAATTTTCTTAAATCCGGAGTATTAGGTATATATGTAAATGATCCACTTGATTTGGCGAAAGCCCGACTATGTTAATTAAGTATATCAAGACAATTAGTTAATGTATTAACGCATTAAGGACTGCTTTATTCTGAAGATATATGATTTCCGTTAAAATGAAAAATAAAAAAACGTTATAAACGTTACGTTTTTTTGTTGTTGGTAAGTTTCGTAAGTTCATTTTGATTTGAAACACGCAACAGGAAATACTAATGCATTTTTTTTAAATGCATGTCCCTTTCATTAATTATTCAATACATTGGGATCAGAAAAATTATGTATATTTTTAAAAAGAAAAATATTGTCATTTCTTTTTATTTGGCAGTTTAAATAATTTCGAAATATTATGTAAATAATGTATTATTGATTAGATCTAAATATAATTACAGATTTCAAAAATATTTTTAAAGAAGCTGTCCTTACTCTCGGAATCCCATTGACTCTTTCACGGAACCCTAGAGTTCCGCGGAACACCATTTGAGAACCACTGATAGTTAAGATACTCTAAATCTCGTAATACAAACTGTGAGTCAAGTTTTTTGAACCCATACAAAAAAGTCAAACGGAAGTAAGTTTTATTTCTTGAAACTTAAAATAGAAACTTAAAAAATAAAATTAATTGTAGTTTGTAAAATTCAAGGTGTTATTTAGATTTCTATATGAAGCACATAAATAAGATTTTATGGGCTAAATAATGTTCAAAAACAACATTTTGCGAACACAAATTTTGAACTAATTATGTGCAATTGAATTTTTTACTTTGATTTATTTGAAATATTATATCTCGAGATTTAAGTATGAGAGTCAATAGAATTATTAAGATTTTCATAGCATTTTCAAAGCTGTAATGCCGTTGATGAAAACTTATATTTGTGGTAACATAAATATTAGGACTTCCATAGCATTTTGAAAGCAGTAACGCCGTTGATGAAAACTTATATTTGTGGTAACATGAATATTAAGATTTCCATAGCATTTTGAAAGCAGTAACGCCGTTGATGAAAACTTATATTTGTGGTAACATAAATATTAAGATTTTCATAGCATTTTGAGAGCTGTAATGCCATTGATGAAAACTTATATTTGTGGTAACATTAATATTAAGATTTTCATAGCATTTTGAAAGCAGTAATGCGTTGATGAAAACTTATATTTGTGGTAACATAAATATTAAGATTTCCATAGCATTTTGAAAGCAGTAATGCCGTTGATGAAAACTTATATTTGTGGTAACATAAATATTAATATTTTCCTGGCATTTTGAAAGCAGTAACGCCGTTGATGAAAACTTATATTTGTGGTAACATAAATATTAAGATTTTCATAGCATTTTGAAAGCAGTAATGCCGTTAATGAAAACTTATATTTGTGGTAACGCAAATATTAAGATTTCCATAGCATTTTGAAAGCAGTAACGCCGTTGATGAAAACTTATATTTGTGGTAACATGAATATTAAGATTTTCATAGCATTTTGGAAGCAGTAACGCCGTTGATGAAAACTTATATTTGTAGAAACATAAATATTTAGATTTTCATGGCATTTTCAAAGCAGTAACGCCGTTGATGAAAACTTATATTTGTGGTTACATAAATCTTGGTATTTAAAGATTAAATAGAATCGTTTTCAGAGACGCCAACTTGCTCCGGACAGCAAATATATATTTTAAAGTGGTAGTTTATCAATTGTGATTTTTGGTATAATAAATTTAATTTAGTAGATTTTTATCCTCCTCTATTTCTAAATAATTCGTAGGCGTATATAATTTACCACTTTATACTACTTATGTCATGCCTTTTAAAAGGCAAGCGTAAATAGTCAAATATTTGCAAAATTTACTTTGTAGCTACTTACCGTTTTTCAAATTATTTTGGCTTGTCCGGAGCACTTGGTATCTTTGCGTTTTATCCACAACGTTAAATTAATAATTCATGTATAGAAGAACTTTTAGTTTGGCTGTTATTTAACCCTTTTCGCTGCAGTTATGCCATTATGACAACGCTAATTTAACAAATGTTGCAATCTAGTAGAAATGTAAAACTAATTGCTTTTAAACGTTTCGCAACCATTATTTTTCAGCAACCAAAAGCTGAGAAACCATGTATATCGATAAATAAGGTGACTTTTCAAACCCCCAAACTTTCACGAAAAGCAGGCAGTCGACTTATACGCCGGTAATAAAGTCGGACATTTGTTGATCGTGTAGTATCGATGCATTATAAACAATAAGTTAGACATGAACATTGATTAGACATAACATTGTATCAATTTACTCTTTTTTTAAAAAAAAAAAATTAACCCCTTGTCTGTCGAAATAAGCTAAATACAAAAACAGTTTTTTTAAGGTTATTTTCATTCTAGAAATGTCTCATTTCGGCTAAAGATCACATACAATTATATAATCTGTACTGTTTTCTTGTAGCAGAAAATTTTCATAGGATTGTGGTTTATCGTCCTAGTGTTACAAGAAAGTACGATTTTGCAACAGTAACTGTAATAGTTAGACTTAGCGTAATGTTACACAATATCTATTTACTAAACATATTTCTATCAAATATTCAAATGACTGTCAAACATCGTTATTTTCTTCCCCAGGGTCGAAACTGCTTTCAAATGGCTATTTACTGAGTTTTGCCTGCTTAGGTTGGTGTACTTGGATACGAGGACTTAATTTTAATCGCATGCTTACGTCAGGTAGCATTTTTGAAACGGTTTTTTGTATTGGATAAACATTCGATATTAGATGATTGCTGCATTAATACTTAAAAAGCAAATTTGGAATAAAAAGTTGGTACTAAAAGGTAATTGGTATTTTCTTTTCTATAAACATGCATACTATAAAAATTAAACAAAGAATTAATGTCAATGCGCCAAAAAAAACGTACCACGCTGAATAACTTTTGATCCTCACATCGGATCTTCACATTCTAGGTCTCAAACTTCATGGGGGTGACTCAAATATGCTAATTAACTATTGAAGACGACATTATAAGTTTCGAAATTAGGCACAAAAACGTACTTTCTCTGAATAAACATTTTCTCGACAGATTCGGATTTTTGATCCCCAAAATGTAGGGGGTAGCTGCAATCTTTAAAAATGGTCCCAATAGTTTGATCAGGAGAGCGATCCAGAATTTGGACCCCATAATGTTAATTTTACTTCGTGCGTATTTCGCCATATCTCAAGAACTTTTAAAGCGAATTGAGAAACCTTTTTCCTTTTTTTATCCTTAAATTATTATTTATTAAAAATTTTGCTGAAAACATACCTGCCTATTGTTACGCATTTGGCGTAAAATTTTATTTCTACATTTAAAGTGGTAGTAAAATGTAAGCTTTCTATATATTCCTTGTATTGATAAACTTAATTTGTTATCGTTTTGACCAGTTCCTAAGCAAAGAAGAAGTAGACAGCTTAAGCTTTTTCAAAATACAGCGTATGTTTCTGCCTAAAATTGTAATTCATATTCCATTTTACTACCACTGAGGAAAATCATTCTCGAAAGGATTAAAAGTTGGCATCCTTGAAAATGGAAGAAAAACCCTTTTAAGTGCAGCAAATTTTAGACAGCAAGTATTTCAATAAACAGATATACTTAAATTTCACATTCTTAAAGAAAATGGTGGTTGCTTAAAAAACTGTGAACCTTTAGAAACAGACAAATTTACATGTTTAGTGTCTTTCAATATTTTTGGAATAATTTCCAGACTGGTAACACTTTACCAGAAAGCGTTAAATGATCATTTACAGGGTATCTACCGGAAATTTTCGTGAACTTTATTCCAATTTCGAGTAATTTGACCTAACTGTTTCTTAAGAAGCAATTTTTCAGGCGAATTCTAAATTGCGCAAAAGGAATTAACTGTAGCAATTAACATAACCTTAGCATAACATAACATAAGTTATGGCAATTAACATCCTAAATATAACATAACATAAGTTGTGACAATTGACATAACTTAAGCATAACATAACATAAGTTGTGGCAATTAACATAAACTAAGCATAACGTAAGTTGTGGCAATTAAAATAACCTAAGCATAACATAAGTTGTGGCAATTACCATAACCTAAGCATAATATAAGTTGAGGAAATTAGCATAACCTAAGCATAACATAAGTTGTGGCAATTGACATAACCTAAGCATAACATAAGTTGTGGCAATTAATATAACTTCTGAGGGAGATTTTTATTTGAAATTCTTGTGAACGGTAGACACTCTGATTTGCACCCCCGCTGTTCTTAAATGATAGGGATGCCATGGACAACTAAAAATGTAAGTAGTGGTAGAACCTCAATTCGTTTCCATATATTTAATTATTTCATTGTAACTACCATCATGACTTGCATTGCAAATTATTCATATTTAAAATAAAAATATTTTGAGGCATTCATTTTCAGTAGTATGCCAAAAGAAATATGTCAGAATTTTTACTTTAATCGCTTTTAAAAAATTTCTATTTTTCACCTGTTTTTACATTTTTTAGTCGCCCAGATATCAGGACGCTAGCACAAACGGTTCTTGAAAGATACTCAAAGATATAGAAACTTCTCCTTTTGTCTATTCGGAACATCCTCCTGGTTTCACAAAATATTTTTTTATGATAGAAAAGGTAATGTATTAAAATAATGGAAACAATTCTATACTTACTCTAAGTAAAATTTATTTTTTAGCGGCAATTGTTGACAAGAGATTTAACTGTGCATAATTGGGGGCACAATTTGAAAGATTATGCTTCTAGCTTATAGAAATGGGATCGTTTTTTTATCATGCAAAATGTGGATCGACCAAAATGAGCGTATGTATGTCTGAAAATAATCACCCGCCATGTAATCGGGGGATAACAAAAGAAGGTGGTGACTGAAATGAAATACACGGTCACTTTTTCACATTGTTTAAAATTGATTAAAGATAAAAGTACATCAGTGAGCTGTGGTGGTTATGGGGATATGATTTTTTTTATTTTTATTATTACCACTTTTTTATTTTTCCAGGTGTGTATGAACCCCGAATAAGAAATAGTAAAGTATAAAATTTTCTACCACTTAAAATATTCATAAAAAAGTTTGATATCAATTGGACAAGGTTTTTTACTTAAAAAAAGAATATTGATAAAATATTTCAAAATGGCAAAAACATTTCATTCTTAGTATTAATTTTGCAAAGTCATAAGACAAAACTCTGGGAGTCACAGGACGACTCAGTTAAGTTTAAAGGCTCGCTCATTTACTGGATTAGCTAAACCCAAACATGAACAAGTTCTTAATTCAACGCTTCTACTTCACCAAAACGGTATTTTTACCTAACAATATATAGACCAGTCTGTTGCTATCGCGACCGTCATCAGCAATTTAGGTGTCGGGAGCTCATCTCGTGATTGTCGGACAGTAACTAGTACAGCTAACTGTTACTGACTTAAAGCAATTTAAAAAAAAGCATATTATTTGCTAAAAGGCGCTATTTCATTGGGCGAAAGAGGCTTCGAAAATTTTCCTCCATTTACAAGAAATTTTTCCTAGCTAAAAATCGTCCTGATAATCCTAAATAAAACTACAGTAAAGATAATAAATCCTATAATTTAACCTAAAATATAAGAAAATATAGTTTTTATAATCACGACACGCTTTGCAAGTTTCTACAACACAATCCATATTAAATATATAATGCAAATTCAATGTGTAATACTTAGATTCAGTTTTATAACTCCAGATTAACCTTCAAATAATTTTCTTGTCTTAATATTATGAGTTACCTTTCAAATCCATATACATAAATACATTTTTTAAGCTCGAATAGCTACTTCTTGTTTATTTCCTTCAATATTTCAGACGAATTATTTCCGTTAACTCAGTTAGTTGTCGAAATCTTACACTCGTCACAAACAAATGCTGTTTAAAAAAAATTTTTCAGTTACTGCTGTAATTATTTTGAGTTTTCGTGTTAAACAACGGTCAATTTGAGGAAAAGTAGGCTGTTTTGATACGCCTCAAAATGGCCTAGACCTCCTTTTTTTAGTTTTCTTTCCTTTTTTTTTATCGATCCACTGACCAGTTCCTCGTGATTTTAAACTATGCGTGCAAAAGTGTCAGGCACAGTATTTAATCGGAAATGAAACTGTTTTATCGGCAGTTTTCTTCATTTACTAGTTAAGAAAACATTTTAAGTTCCATGTTATGCAAATGTAATGATCTATTTAACAGTATAAATGACCTTTTAATGCATAGATTGTTTTTCTACGTAAACAGAAGAAATACTTTTATATGAATTTTTTTTACCCATTGTTGTTAAACATTACGTTAAAGACAAAATGTATAAAAGTATTAACTAATGAAGTATTTAAATATTTAGCAATAGTTTTTTTTTAATGTTTGTTGTTTTATGGCTATTACCAGTGGAAACAAATAAAAAAAGTTTTAAAAGGACATAATTTTTCAACATATTATTTTTTAAGCTGTGTTACATTAAAATTTTTTCCAGAAAAAAAAGCAAATACACTTAGTAACAAAAATTTATTTTAAAAAGTTGCCTTTTTTATAATTGTTTGTCAAAAAGAATATTTTTCATTTTAGCATTATTTGAATAGTAAGAATAACAACAGCAGCAAAAGTATGATTTTAAGATGTATTTTAATAAATTATACAAGGATGCCATAGGAAACTAAAAATGCAAAAAGTGCTGGCTAAAAGAATTCAAAATTTTATTAAAAGAAATTAAAATTTGCAGCTTTTTATTGCAAATTTTATTCAGTTTGCTACTGAAAGTTAATGCAAAGGATGATTTTATTATGAATAATTTCAAATGTAAGTCACAGTGGAAGTTACCATTGAATAGTTAAGGAGAAAATAAAAATTGTATTAGAGAATGTTTATGGTGTAAAACACCGTGATTTCGATATAGTAATGAAATGTGTCTTATCTAATAAAAATACTGCAAATTATTCTGAGAAACGGTTAGGCGTTTAACTTTAGTAAAAGTGTATGACTTACAACTATACTGCAGTGTAATTGAAAAAAATTAACGTAAGCGGTAAAAAATTCAAAAATAGGATTATGGTATACATTTGTTAATTCAAAATTAAGATTTTTATATGAGTAGATTGTATTTGGCATCTTTATATGGTAAACTACATATATTTAATAAAAAATATAAAAAAATTTTCTGTTTTTTTTTTTTTTTTTTTTTTTTTTTNTTTTTTTTTTTGAAATTCCAAATCAATCGTGATGCACTTGCGTTGTTTTTTCCATTGCACGGCAGTACACTAACCCACACCCTTCAAGTCAGTTAGACCCCAGTTGTAATAAAAATAGGAGGGGGCAAAACAAGCCTAAAGTTTCATCTCAAGAAATTTACCGAAACTAACTATGATTAGTGTTTCTAAGCTAAAAACATAACATACAAGTTTTTTCAAACTTAATATACAAGTTACTTGAGATCTGCTTGTGGAATACGGGTGGATTATCCCAGCCCAAGAAACTCCAGATCCAACGATCAATCTCTAAATATAATATCGATCTCTTTGTAATTATGGAAGCTAATTTGACTGAGTTAAGGCAATGACTTCGGTCTTCTTTCTTTGTTATCCTACGCACATTTGTATTCGTTATTTATTTCATCTTTCTATTTGTACCTTTTTGCCTTGTCATTGGAAATGAAGAAGAAAAAAAAAGTTTTTTCAAAGGAATGAAAATAAATGAAGTGATAAGTATGCTTCTTTTATGAAAAAAAAGTGCTGAGAATACAAAATATTTATCTTCATTTACATTTTTATTCTGCATTTCTATATCTTTTTCAAAACTAATTAACTTTCCAACGATACACTTTGACGCCCCATAAATTTGTCTGTGGTATAATTACAAAAGAAATACTATCCTGACCACCAAAACTTGATCTGAATGCAGAAGTATGGGTCCTAATTTAAACGGCCATAATTAAATTCCTTTAACGGGTTTGAACATCCGGTCATTTTCAGTCGCAGAAGTATCACCTGAAATGATGCCAAAAGATGTGAGTCCGAAAGTGGTGACCACTAACGACTTCAATATTTGACGTCGTGTCCAATGATAAATGCTAGTCAGTGAATCGCATTAAATCATTAACAAAGACACCTTCTGCCTCGCCTCCTGAGAATGGTAATATTCATTACACGGAACAGCATAGGTAGTTTCCGCTTTGCACAGTTCTCATTTTAGAATAGCGCTCTCCGGATGTTCGGCAATGGCACGCGAACTGTAATCAGACTAGTTAATCGCCATTTTAAAATGAAGTCAGTCACTCCTTTTGTTCAAACAGCTGTTGCCACCGCTCAGAAGGAAATTCAAAATGCGATGTCATATTAAATTTGTGCGTAATATTGGATTTTATAAAGGCACTTAATATTTTTGTTTCAAAAAAAGTTACAAATTTTTTACGCATAAAGCATTATTACAAGTCAATCTTTTTTTATTTTATTTGATGGTAAATAGTAACATTATATTAACGGGTAGATGAACAACTGGATTTTCTAATGTCTATAAAATATATTATCATTTCAACGTTTATTTTCAAAGTCTATTTTCTGAGCATGTAAATTTTCATTGAGAAAGAAAAGATTTGCAGAAAAAAAATAGTGCGTGGAGTGCCATCGCGCGGAAGAAGTTAAACTTCGCAACTTGCGACGTTAATTGTAGAAGAATCAGCAGTCGTAGAAGGATCACTAGTTCTATTCAACAACTCTTTTCCCTGCTCCGCTCGCTTCCGTGCTCTGTAATCACGGTAATATTGTGCNGAAAAAAAAAATAGTGCGTGGAGTCCCATCGCGCGGAAGAAGTTAAACTTCGCAACCTGCGACGTTAATTGTAGAAGAATCAGCAGTCGTAGAAGGATCACTAGTTCTATTCAACGACTCTTTTCCCTGCTCCTGTCGCTTCCGTGCTCTGTAATCACGGTAATATTGTGCGTTTTTCTCTCGTGGACCTCTTCAACCAGTGGAAGTGCTTCTGGTTGCCTCATCGTCTCGCCCTGGAAAATGTACTTGCATTAATAATGTATGTGAATGCGTCATAATGTACTTTCAGAAGAGAAAACCTAACAATCAATTGATATTCACAAGAGACGTACCTTGACATAACCTTAAATCCGTCGCATTGTCCGTGGGATTGTTTTCACTCATTTTTTACAATTGTTATCCACTAAGTTTGAAAATAAAAAATACTACCCTATTTAATTATATGTGTATCAAAACAAACTAAAAAAATATTTATAGAAAAACAATACTTTTATTATTTTTATGCTAGTGAGAACCAAAACAATATGGAGATGAATGAGGGAAAACTGGATCCTACCACGTGATTTTCCCGGCCAATAAAAATGTAGCGTTAAACGTTTAACGCAACCTTGTTGGAAGTCGCATATGAAGTATAACTTCAAAAAAATTCATTTACAGAAAAAATAATTCAGAAAAATTCATCATTTTACAGAATTTTTTTTTCTTCTCAAGCACTTACTAAATAGTATTAATATTTTAGCAAGTAACTGAACTTTTTTTTCCTCCAATGCCCACCTGTGTTAACATCCGTCAAGTCAGGCATTTACAGGGCGATTTCGTTGGCCTCTCTATCAGGGGCACCATATTAGGTGAACCAACGTCGCTCCCACAGTGAGGACAGATAGCACGGAGAAGATCCATGCCTTGCCCGGGATTCGAACCCAGGACCTTTCTGATGCAAGGACAGTTCCCTGCCCCCTACACAGGCCAGTCAGCGTAACTGAACTATACTGTTTCAAATTTTAGAACATTCTGAACCGTAATATAGTTCAAATTTATTGCAACCTTTTTACTGAAAATTATTTACTATGAAATGTATGTTTTATTCTAAAAGAAAATAGGTGGAAAAATTTAGAAATGAAATACACACAGTGATTAAAACAAGAAAATTGAGTTGTTATTATTATGACAATTAAGGTAGATCCAATTTTTTTTTTTTTAAAAGTAAATAGATACAACAATTTTGATTGTGAGTAACATGGCTATTTCGTAAATACCAGTTAGGAATGTAACATCAGTCCTAATTTTGTGGTAAATAGTGTGAGAAAAATTACATGCACTTTTTCCGTCTTCTTTTTTTTTATAAGTGGTGTTTTTTTATAACCAATTTTGGGCTTAGAACTACTAATATTAAACTCCATAGCATTGTAGTTTTGAACCCAATTCAGAAGGCAAGGGAACTCCTGCATCAAGTATCGGGAGAAATTTGCTTTCATGGAGGACTTTTTGATGGAATTTACCCGCATTTGCGTTACATGGAGAAAAAAACCTCTAGCAGTTATTCTGAAGGCAAGATGACTTCTAACCCATTATACACTGAAGATATTTAACGTCAGTACAGCGGTCGGTGCGTACTGGGTACGGAATCCATATCGACCAACCATCGCTGGGTTTCGAACCCGGCTCACCTCATTGGAAGGTGAACACTCGATCCTTTGAGCCACCACTGCTCTGTCTCCTTTAATTTCATTCATGCGTCATTGTTTAACATTGAAAATTAATTATTTCACTTTTATCTTTGTCCATATTTTTTAAGCACGTACTTTCATTAGCAATATCCGAGTATTTTCATTAGTGTCCATTTTTTAAGCATTGAATTCTTGAATTCTCCATATTTCTTACACGCATTTCTTGATTTTATCCATCTTTTAATACGAATTTCTTGATTTGTCCATTTCTTAAAACACACATTTCTTGATTGGTCCTCTTTTTTTCAAACACGCATTACTTGATTTGTCCCTTTCTTTGAATCCGAATTTCTTGGTGCGTCCATTTTTTTTTGAAAAATTGCAAAATTGGTCTATTGAAAAAAAAACGCATTTCTCTTTTTTTAAGCACGCATTTTTGGGAAAGTTGATTTCTTTAAACCTACATACGTTAAATTTTACCATGAATTTCAATCTCAGTCAATTTTCTTAAACCTGAAATCTTTTAATTTTTCGCCTTTAACCTCGAGGTTCAATCGTTCAAATAAGAAATTGAAAAAAGAAATAATCGAAAGGAAACATACATTTCTCCAAAAAATAATTTTCCCTAAATCATAGTAAAAATACCAAGAGCAATTGTGCCTCAGTGTTGGAACAGACATACACAAATAAAATATAGAACCTTAAAAAAAAAATTGATTCCGTCAAAATATTAATTTTCAAATAATTTCGATATAAAGATAGATTTCCCTCAGGGCATTCCAACTTGTCAATCTGAATTAAATTTTCAATTATATGGCGTCATTTTCGTTTAGGAACTTCGAGTCAACCTTTCTGAAGATTGAATTCAAGGAGCTTCTTGCCTTTTAACACAAACGACGCGTGGAGGCGATGAACAATTCCAAATATTCGGAATGGTTCAGTTATTGGAGATTCGTTTATTTAGTTATGCTAATGATATTCATATTCGTGTTGGATGTAATTTAATTTTACGAACGGGACCTGTAAGGAGTCTTATGATTGGTTCAGAAGATGAAGGTAGGAAGACAGTTAAAGTTAATACAAATTTGTCGAATAAAGTTGAATAGGATGAATCTAAAGATGTCACTTTAGTTTCTAGATGCCACCGACAAAGTTATATGGTGACAGTTTGCGAAGCATTTTAAGCAAACGTCTTGAATTTTATTGTTAATTAGATTAAAAAAAGAAATATAATTTTATAAAAAGGAAGTGTTAAGTAACGATCAATCAAAAATATATTCAACAACCAATTAAATAAACTGTAAGCACAACTCATAATTACTAAAACTATTCTTTCCAGTAATCAATCATGATTATTTGATTACTTGTAATCAGAAAGTATGATTGCTAGTTGCTGTGCTGAATGATTCGTAAATGAAGATGGAAGAACTTAGACATCAACATAGCATTTTAACCCTTTTGAAGGCCGTAGTAAGTATATTTACCACCACGTTTTACCACTTTTAATTTAGTTTTCCATTTTTCAATAACTTCAGCTTTCTTTAAGTGAGTTTGAATAAAATTGGTAACCATTTGTCACTTTAAAAAAACGTACAAAAGTTATAAAATACATAATTCTTTTTGAAGTTTGCAGCATTTAAGGAATTTATTTTATAAATAAAGAAAAATAAAAGTCAGTAAGTTCCTAATAGGTCATGTTAAATATATTTACCACCAAAAAATGGCTTTTATAAACTAAATGAGTTTTTTTTTATATATCAATTACTGTTCTTAAAACAATTTCAATTCCAAAAATACTTTAATTTACCTTTACTAGAAATAAAGGGCCCGTTAAAGGGTTAAATAACACAAAGAATAAGCATAGAAAGCGTATTACAGGGATGCTAAAGCCTATTAAGAGGTACGAAGTGGTAGAAACTCAATTCATTTTTATTTATTTAATTATTTAATAGTAATCGAGAATAATTTCTACCTGTTTTTCCATTTTGTAATTTTTTATGTAATTATAATTGTACTATCATGTTATTATTTAGTTACTACCAATGTGCCATTTTCCCCTTTCTACTCTATATTTTTCTATTTATGTTCCATCCATGTAATCAGATTTTTTTATTTTTAAAGATGACCACACCACTACAAGATGAATGGGAAAAGGGCCAATTTTAGCCTCAGATGCCCAGTTATACTTACCAGACCAAACCAGACCAGATATCTGCTTTCATTGTCAATAGTAAGCTGGAAAAAAATGTGTTACAAAAAATTTGCTAATTTTATTTTTTTAAATAAAGTTTTGAATTTTTTTAGTCAACTTAGTATTTAGCTTAGCATTAGTTTTGCTTTTGAATTATTCTTAGTTAGTTTTAGTTTTATTAGTCAGCACTTTTTGTATTTTAAGTCGTTCATAGCAACGCTGAAAGGGCGACCTTAGACTATACATTCTAAGTGGCCTACTTCAGCTCTTTGTTGTTTAAGCACCATAGCTTTCAGATTGTACGGCCGTTTAGAAACTATTTTCTTAGTAGCAGCATTAACGTTTTAGTGTATTAAATTTTAAAATTTTAAAAATTTTTTTAAACTACCACGATAAATCGGTAATTTAAAAAAATATGTACATAAAATCTAATAAAAGCCGAATTTTGCTCACTCCGGTGCAAAAATTATTAGTTTCCGCAGTAGCCTTATTTTGCTCGTAGATGTCTTAATAACTTTGATTTTAAAAAATTATTGCAAACTTAATTGTTGTTTCACTATTACTTTGTAAAATCTTTTTCAACGATGTAATAAGTTTGCAAGTATGAAAGAGTAGTGATTGCTTAACATTTAAAGGCTATTTAAGTGGTGCATAACATTTCCGGCAGGCCTGTGTAGGAGTCAGGAAACTGGCCTTACATCAAAAAGGTTCTGGGTTCGAATCACGGGCAAGGCATGAATGTTCTTTCATTCTCTGTACTATCTGTCCTTACTGTGAGAGCAACGTTGGCCCACCTAATATGGTGCCCCTGAAAGAGTGGCCAACAAATCTGCCTTTCAGATGTCTGTATGACGAAAGGTCATTCTCCAGGTAGGCATTGGAAAAAAAGAAAAAAAGAACATTTGTTGAATCAGTGTTTTTAGTCTGAATACAATACACCAAAAGGGGTAAACATATTTCCCCTAGAGTTGCCATTTTTTCTACCCACAGAATAAATATTTAAATTATTATTACATTACTGCGGATACGAATGACTTAATTAGTCAAATGTTTAGTACTATCTAATTCCATCTTTTTTAAATTTTAAGCCCTTTATTTGCTAAAAATAAAAGAGGAAGATAATGAAGGTAAATAGGGGTGGTTAAAGGTAGAAAGAGGTAAATAGAGGATTAACTATTCAAGAGAAAGGTAAAGTATCAAACGCCTCCTGTTTGAGTGTGTATTTATAAAAATGAAGTGAAAAATTTAATTATATAAATTGCGCATTGTAGTAAAGAAACACTCTCTACTGGAGACAATATAATCAAAACACACCTTTAAAATTTGTAATGGAGAGTGTTTTTGGTGAAAAATACCGTGATTTCGAATTAATAATGAGATGTGTCTTTATCTAATAAAAATACTGAAAACAAAGCTAAGAGGGAGTACTTTTTTTAAGTAGATTAAAAAATGAAAATTATTTCTCTTTAAGTCCCTCCTAACCGAAAAATGTAAGAGAGATTCACTTTCAAATCAAGCTTCTATCACAGTAATTTCCAACTGGCGGCTCGCAAACTTTTTTTTGCGGCCCACGGACTGAAATATATTTTTGTCGTTTTTTGCCGACAATTTTCATAAAAATTCTATACGGGTTTAAAATACTTTTCATTCGTTTAAAGAAACCTAATTTTATGAAATTTAGCATACCAACGGTGCAAAAAAATTTATTTCTCAGAATTTGCACCCAAGAAAATATTTATTCAAATACAAAAATAATCATGTATGTTGCTCTTTTTTATTTCTTTTTTTTTTTGTATTTTGTAAATATAATTTAGCATGTGCGTATCAGAAATTTTCTCGGAGAAATTCTCCCATTCAACTTTTTGAAATCACTCATTTCGGACGAAATTATTTACATTTGTAAATTTTAAAACGCATAAAAGAGGGAATGGATATCATGTTTTATTTAAATTCCTTGAATCTCATGAGCGGAAAAAAAATTAATTTCAGATGCACGAGAATTTTTTTGTTGTTGCTATAATATCTAATAAGTGGGAAAAAATGATAATTTATCACAGAATTAAATTTAAAGGGAAAAAAAATCTTGTCACTAAGTTTCTGATTAAGAGAAGATTCAAAATGATACGTTACAAGCATTATTTGTAATGCTTTTTATTTTGCTTCTTAATATTAAACACACTTTGATAATAATCTGATAGTAATACTTAATGTTCTTTCAAACATAAAAGAGTGCTATATAAGATTTTCATAAAGTTGTGGCCCGCCATTTGACTGGTGTTTTTAACTGCTGCCCCCGGCCACATGTAAGTTGGAAATCCCTGTTATATCATCACCAAAAATTTCTCCCACATCTGTTCAAAGAGATGTGCTCTATGTTTTTCGTAATAGGTGTGATTAAAATAAAATTATTTTCCTTTTTGAGTTCACTTAAAAATGTAATTTTAAAAACTTTCATTTTTATTTAGTTTTTATAATCGTTTCATGCGTACACAAATTGTTCATCATAAGTCCCTAAGAAATCTGAATACCTTTACTTAGAACAGAAGTTAAAGATTAAATTATTATAACCATAGAATTCTTCGACAAAAGCAAATACTTAGTGTAAAATAGTAGCATAGCTGCAGTGAAATTTGACTTTAGAATGTGGGATGGTTGCCAGAACCGACAAAATCGAACACTCCACTGAAAGAAATTGATTAACTTCACAACTGTAATTTTCGCGTAAACCTAATTGGTCGTATGAACAAAAATATTTTGACACGTTAGTTTCTTGAAAATGCATTTCGCTAAGGCATTCCATTTTTCCAAAAGTATTTTAGGTGGATAAATATTAAAGCTTTAAAACTGCTACGCTTTTTGCAAAATGTTTTATAGAGTGGTACACATTTATATATTAAAGCTTTCAGAATTTTTGGTAATGTTGGCGACATTTTAAAAGCCTCACCATGATAAAGCTAGATCAAAATGGCGTTGCATATGAACTTTTAAATCATATGTAGTGGTGTGGAAAATAAGTTTAAATGAATAAAAAAATTAATACATTGAAACATAGACTTAGTTACCATTAGAATAAATTTTTTACAAAAAGCGTAGAAAGTTGCTTCTGTCGCTTTTGTAACTCCATGCTGAACATAGTTTGAATCTTAATTTTGATTTTATCAACTACTAATTACGTGTTTTGCTTAATCAAATAAAGAAAAACTCCAGGAAAACACGTGACAGAATTATAAATGTTTAAAAAAATTGAACTATTTAAATTGATTCTTTCGGAATATTCCTTATTCCTTTCAGTTTACGGCATAATTTTTTAGTTGATTAATTACCGATTTGTTAGTACGAAGAATGGGCATTCAGATAATATTTGAAATAATTTAAACTCCTTTTGCTGAGGACTAAAATTGCTGTCTGTTTCAAAAAATCGTATTATTAAATTAATGTGCAATGTCATTGTCATACATTGCATTGTCATGCAATGCAATGTCATACATTGCATTTTGTAGCTTTTTCAGTATAGCTCCTGAATGTCTATAATAGGCCAGTTTCTGTGTTGATAAAAAAGATCAATGCGCTAATAATTTTGGGAAAACTTAGAATTGTTTCAAAAGATTAATAGGTTAGATTAAAAGGTTTACGTCTAACATCTTGAGTCGCGGTAGTTCAAAAGATAATGCATTCACCTCCCTATGAGGGTGTAGTGTATTTACCACTACAAAAATACAATTTCAATTCAATAGTATAAAACACAATTACTCGTTTCTCCATCATCCACAAACAACGTCATCATTCCAGGTGCCCACGGGCACACCTTCAGATTAAAGTGCGAAATGTCCGCTTCGTGGACAGGTACACTGCATACATGCCAACTCTTCCGGAAGATTTTATTTTCATATTTTAAAGTGGTAGTAAGTATATACTATTTTTTCTTTTATAAACTTAATTTTTAGATTATTTTGATCACCACTATTCTTACAAAAATTAAGCACATATATAGATATGCGTTACTATCATGGTTGTTAACTTAAGTTTTCTCAAATACAATGTATTTGTTTGCTTAAAATTGAAGGTTTAATTCCATTTTAATACCACTGGGAAAAATGATAATGGAAGGGATTAAAAGTTGGCAGGTATGACACTGTACATCAATCCAGTTCAAGATTCATGTTAAAAATAGTGGTGGGAAAAAACCTAATAACTTTAATTTATTAAATCAAGAATCACACATTAATAAACTACCACTCGAAAATATTAATTTGTCGTCGGAAGCAAGTTAGCATCTCTGGTTTACATTGTTGATAACTATTATCCCACACGGTGACTGGTAACTGTTTCTGGAAGACAGATTGTGGGTTAGAATCTCCTGGCATGCGGGATTGCCGTAAAGCATCATATAAGCCCTTGATTTATTTAGAAATAGTGGTAAGTAGAAACTGCATGAATCAAATTTATTAAATCAAGAATCGTGCATTAAAAGACACCATTCGAAAATATTTATCTCTTGTCTGGTGCAAATTGCCATCTCTGTCATATCTCACGCAAATACCGGTTAGTTCTATCATAAAGTGATTTACAAAGGCTGAATTGCAACGGGCGACTAAAAGTGGTAACTAATAAAATTCAAAATTTTATTAAAAAATATTAAAGTAGCCACATCTCTAAGCATTTTTTTTCTTTCAAATTACAATAAACAACACACAAGAAAATATTGCAGCAGCATCATCATCATCAACATTTATCTGGGCGCCTGGGGCCGTTTGCGGCCTTTTTCCCATTCGTCTTGAATTTTGATCTTTGGGGTGGTTCTTTCTGGTAATTGGAATGCAATTGAAGTAAAAGGAAATTAAATATTTTGAATTTTAGATAAAATTACGTCACTACAAAAATGAGCTGCCATCGGTCTGAGGTTTATGTCTTCTCTTAAGTTTTCAANAACTGTTACTGCAGACTCCGTAAGCGTTACTGTTTGTACTGTCTTTACAGTTTCTATGGACATGGTCGTTTCCACGGGTTCCACAGGACAAAGTTCTTTCCTTTTCTTCCTTAAGGCGATAAGTTTATATTCCTCCATATATGGTGGTTTGCAGTTTTCCTGCTGCCATTTGAGTTTCTTTTCTGATTGTTCAATCATAATATCAATTATATCACTTTCAGAAAATGGATCAAAGAAATTGTCGAAAAACTCACCGCGTTCCTTTTCTGTCTTTAGTAGGTTGAATTTCTCGTTGAGGTCGAGAGACCGCTGCTCTGGTCTTTCAGTCCGCCGCTTCCCTCCACGTGCACATCGCTGGAAGGACATAGTCACAGAGCTCGATCACAACGTCTTGAATGGTCACAACGTCTTGAATGCACGACAAGCTCCGGATAGGGCTTTGGAAATGAAAATATTGCAACAAAATAGAATGTTTTAAATATGAATAATTTTAAATGTAAGTCATAGTGGTAGTTACGATTGAACAATTAAGGGTATTATAAGTTTATAAAAATGAATAAAAATTTCTACCACTTTTTTCATTTTTATTCGCCTTTAGCATCCCTGTGAAAGGTAATTTGTCCCAATGTTTGGTCCAGGCGTTCTCTTGCTCTCTGTGTTGAATTCAAAATTACAGGTGTACGGAGTGGAGCATTTACAGCAGTAAGCACATGATTGGATCGGATGTTCAACGCCGGTTGAACATCCGATTGGCTCCGAGGTGAACTTTTACCACCATCTTGAATTTACTGTAGTAGAAACTTAACATTACTCAAAAAGGGGATAAACTTATAAGATATTTTTTTAAAGCTTTTCTGGATGAGACAAGACCGAAGTTTATGAAACAAATAGTTTTGCAGTCATGACAGTCTTAGTATAATATATATACTAAATAGTATAATGTATATAATACAGATATACTTAGTATAAATTATATCTTAAAGGGTGAATTTATAAATTTTTGGAAATATTCTAAAACCGAATTTCATCCGACTTAGTCGTATTATACTAGATGTATATGAAAATAATGGAAAACCTTTTCTTCTTCCAGAAATATTTATTGATTGTTACAAATTAATATATTGACCTACCATCATGATAAACATACGTGGGCTTAAAAATGTAAGAAAATAATGAAGTTCGATCAGATTTAAAAAAACAAAAATAACGAATATAACTTTGATCATGTTCCTTTCCAATGTTACAGCGCATGGTAGCCAACTTTAAAGGAATTTTCGAGGAGTATTGTATAATATAGCTACCCTCAGTGGCGTACGCAAGGGAGGGGTTTAGGGGTTTAAACACCCCCCTTGAGCTCTGATAAAATGGCAAAAATAAAAATTTTAATAGAAATTATGAGTGCTATTATTTTTTAAGACTATATATTTTTATTTGCCTTATGCATGCTTTTTTTTCTCACGGTATTTCTCAGAATACTGAAAAAACATTTACTATAATAGGGTTCTACTTTTGAAACCAAATTCACGTGATACTGTTACGGACTGGCTCCTTCCTGTCCTGCCAGTATAGTTTTCGAGACTAGCTGTCATTCGCGAGGTCTTTACGCGATGATTCTGGAATCCTAGACGTTCTGTCGTATTTAGACAATTCGAGAATTTTGGAGATGCTGTGAAAAATTATATAAAAGAGGGAACGGAGTACAGTGGAGTTAGTTAGTCAGACTAATGGTTATCTCTGCCGCTTGTCTTTCGGAGCTTGTTGCTAAATCTGTTTTGTTTTGTCTTAACAAAAAGTTCATTCAATCGCCGAACCCATCGTCGTCACTATTTTGACTAGTGAAAAAATCAGTAACAATACCATTGGAGTACTGTGCTCGTTGAAGTTATTCATTCCAGCTCGAAACTTTGAGATCCTAGCTTAGCGGATATTTCTGTGCCAATATATATATATATATATATATATAATTTTATGTCACTGGATTCAAATTTATTGCTGCTGGTACTAAGAAAGAAAAGAAGACTGAAGCTGATATATTTATACCAACAGCAAATGAGTTATTTTCTGGAAGTAAAAGCTCGAGGACTGTGGTAGATAAAAGGTGTGTATTTTGCGACAAAAACCACGAGAGTAAAGATTGTTTTACGGCAGCCAAATTGGNCGACTTGAAATTAGTGAGGTGACAGCATCTAGTACCAATGTAAGTTTTTCTGTTGTACAGAAATGTGATACTTCCGTTGAAGAAAACGTTTCTAGCATAACAAAATCTGATGATTGTGAAAGTGGTCCTCAAAGTGTTACTTCCCATCCATTTTACATTAGACTTTTTACAGAAGATATTACATTATGTTCCTAAACTTAAAAACTCAAACCAAAATTTAACTAAACAATGTTGTCTAAATAAAAAGTCAAAATTATCTAGCTGTCTAAATTAGGGAAATAAAAGTGCTTTATTACAGACTCGAATTTCTTTTAGTAGTTTCAGAAAATTATGAACACCCCCTTGAAAAAATTCTGCGTACGCCACTGGCAACCCTGTTATATATGACTGAAAAAGCGATGGTAGCGCAGTCGGTAAAGGCATTGCTCAATCTGATAATGTAGGCCCGGGGGTAGTGATTTCGATCCTGGTGGTTAATTAAACAACTTTCATGTATACGCAGGGAGGCTAACTGCTCCGCTTTCTGCAAAAGTTTTAATAAATCGGTAGTGAATTAAAAAGTAAAACTTTTAGGAAAAGGATAATTACTCCTACTGTTTAAAAGTGACACAGCAAGATTATTGCAATAAAGTTGCATTTTATGCGATAGGTTGAACTTTTGATACGTAGTGGGGAAAAATTACTTAAAATCAAAAATATCAAATTTAAAAAAAAGCTTAAATTTCATTACCACTAGTGAAAATACATTTTTACGATGTGGAGCAAGTTGGCATCTCTGGTATTTCCTGAATCAGGATGATACAATTCTGAACAACTCCAAAATCAAACAAACACAGTTTAGAGCAAGCTGCTCATCTTATTTTTTGATTCTTTTTAGTTATTCAAGCAAAGTGCTTGAAGCATTCATAAAAGCAACCCCACTGCCTACTTACCTCAATGCTCAACCAAAACAGTGTTAAAATTCCAGATGAATGAGATAGGGGTCGCTTCGCGGCCCAGGTGCGCAGTAAAATCAAAACACTAGGACTAGGACTAGGTATTTCCTGAAAGCTTGGAGATAAAGGTATCAACTCAGTCGGTCGTCTAATCGGGGTTAAAAACTACGCGACATTCCTGCCTGTTAACGGAGCTAGGTGTATGTCTAGGTGAAAAAGTTCCGATTTTACATGAACGTGTCATTTAACAGTAAAAAAAAACTTGGCATTATTTAAAACTTGATGTGAAAATAACTGTTTTAACTATTGAAAGCAACAGCCACAAAAGAAGCCTAATCAGATGTTGAACTCACTTAAAGTAAATTTTTAAGCAGTTGGGAAATATAGAATTGTTGTTATTGCATATCCTAACTGGTTTAGACACTAAGCTAGACCAATTAGAGTTTATACATTCAGAAAATAAAAATAAGAAAGGGTCTTTGTTTCAAATATTCTCTCTCAAGTCTCAGGTAGGAGAAATGCGGAAGGACGGTCGGATGCGGAATTCGAGGTATTGCATTTTCCACAGATAGGGAACAAGATATTACATTTTCCGTAGAACTGCGGAATTAAATTGGCGAAATAAAAATCAAAACTTTTCCAACCGAATTAAAAATATAAAAAACTACAAACAGTCCACTCTGCTTTTCGTTCATCTCCTAAATGCGTACTGTCTGTCTGAAATTAATTCGACGTGATTTTTTATAAGTGGCAATGGTAGCTTTGTCAAAAATGCTGGGTCAATGATTTGTCCAATTCTCTCCTGTACTATATAGAGAATACAATTTTTTTTTAAAAAACTCAAACCTAGTTGCAAATCCTTATAGCTTCAAAACTATTAACTTTACCGACTTGAATTCGATATAATTTATCATATCGTTTTATCACGTCATTATTCTCATTTCAAAACAAATATGCAAAAAATGCCTATTTTGTCTAGATAACAATGCCAGATGTGTCAAAAAGCATTTTCCTACACAAAACTTATAAAACTTCCAAACTATTAAATTTAACCAACTTTAATCCCGTTTGAATCATAAAGAAATACTTAAGAAATATTTACTTGTGTAGGTAAGAATATTTAAGTTACGTTTTAATATGTCCCCATTCGCTCTCAGTAAATTCAAAATGGTGGTTAAAGCTTTCACTAGAAGAAGGAGCAGACTTCAAAGATTTTGCTGATTGTATGGCTCAATAAGAATTAATAAATGAGAAGTAATTTCACTCGTTGATGAGACTTATAACAACTAAAATAGGAAATGGTTTTATCATTCTTTATTAAGTTTATATTATTATTTTTAAAATCTAGATGAATACCCGTTCCTTGTAAGGGGTAAAAAAAAGAGTGAACAATCAATCAATCAATCAGTATTCATCAACAACACGAAATCTTGCACAAAACTGAGAGACATATACTGACACAGTTAATTGAGCTAAAACAATTCCAATTTTTGTAAATTTGTTCCCTTTCCGGTGACTTTATGTTAATAGATTAAGCAAATTATGTTTTTATAAGTTCATCCATTGGGCATAAATCTCAACATTTAAAGCAATTTCCAGGTTTCCTCTAATTATTTCTGTATTCAACAACTTAGGAACTAGCGTGTAATCTGCTTTTGATTTAAACCGATTTACAGAAATGCCAGAAGCGACTATTTATGTAAATAGTGGTAAAAACTCCGTTCACTTTTATTTATTTATTATCTCTTTCATTATTCAATCATATCATATTTTCATATTCAATCATATTTTTAATCATATGCAAACAATTTTGGCATTCATTTTCAATAGTAAACTGAAAGAATATCTTTAAAAAAAAGTTGCTAATTTCAATTTCTTTTAGTAAAATATTGAATTTTAACGGTTAGTAACCAATTCATATGCAAAAAATTTTGGCATTCACTTTCAATAGCAAACTGAAAGAATATCTTTAATAAAATTTGCTAATTTCAATTTCTTTTAATAAAATATTGAATTTTAATGGTTAGCAAACAATTCATATGCAAACAATTTTGGCATTCACTTTCAGTAGTAAACTGAAAGAATATCTTTAAAAAAAAGTTGCTAATTTCAATTTCATTTAATAAAATATTGAATTTTAATGGTTAGCAAACAATTCATACGCAAGCAATTCTGGCATTCACTTTCAATAGTAAACTGAAAGAATATCTTTAAAAAAGTTGCTAATTTTAATTTCTTTTAATAAAATATTGAATTTTAATGGTTAGCAAACAATTCATACGCAAACATTTTTGGCATTCACTTTCTTTGGCATTCAATATCTTTAAAAAAAGTTGCTAATTTCAATTTTTTTTAATAAAATATTGAATTTTAATGGCTCGCACTCTTTATAATTTTAATCGCCTGTGGCAACCCTGGTGTTATGAGAAGTCATATCCCTATTTTTATCATTTCATTATCTTTTCTTTTCGAGGCAATTTGTTTCTAATTCGAAATTGCCTACTTCCGCTATATCTTATTAAAAATTACATCATAAAACACGATAAAATGTAAGTGCCCTCGTAATTAAACACAAATGTACTATTGAAAGAAGATATAATATCCAATTTACGTTTCCCAGGATGAGAAGATAAAAAAAGGAAGTTGAACGTCAAAGGAAGAAAAAAAAAACTAAGTGATACGCGTAATTTAGCTAAATTTGGAATAAATTTTCCGATGTCGCACCAAACCATGGGCACTGAAGTGCGTAAGGTAGATTGTAGAGCGCAACGGACCTCGGAAAGATATCCTAAAGAATTCCATTAAAAAGTTTCATCTTGGCTGTCTCAAAAAGCCATTTCTTGGCGTCCAAATGAAAAGAATTTTTCTATTTTGTATCCCTTTTTTGACAACAAGATCTATTAGATAGAAAAAGAAGTGAAGGGAAGAGAGGAGGGAACTCTTCACCGGTTTGACAACCTGAATATGATGGATGTTTTCGCTCAGATCCATTCTCAGAAAATGAAAGGATACCTAAATGCTCGCCATTTTTTAAAATAACAATGCCAACTTATTTGGAAGAAAAAAATCGGAAACTTAGAGGCTACTGATTTTGTGATGAAAAACACTAGTTTTACAGCACTTATTTTTGTGTTTCGTAACAATTTTTTTTTAAGAACTTGCCTTAAGAATCGCTTATGGTTTTATTATAGGCAGGTCTCGCAATGGTCCGGAAAACAAAATTGTAGCAAAATTTATTCCATAAACTGGATTTCAAAAAATTTTCATGGAACATTTCTGATCACAACTATGATTCGGTTTCTCAAAAAGTAATCTCAATCTGACGTTGACGAGATATAAATAATTTAAATTAGAAATCGTTTTGAGAAAATGGGATCGTTTGAATGAGAAGTCTTCGTTCAGATCCATTCTCAGAAAATGAAAGGATACCTGAATACTCGCCATTTTTTAAAATAGCAATGCCAACTTATTTGGAAGAAAAAATCGGAAACTTAGAAGCTACTGATTTTGTGATGAAAAACACTAGTTTTACAGCACTTATTTTTGTGTTTTGTAACAAAAAAAATTTTTTTTTTAAGAATTTGTTTTAACCCCTTGGGGACGGGTGATTCAGAAAAGCATTCGTACAAAATCAGAATCAGGATGTAAGTAAATAAAAAACGGTAACTTAAATGTAGTCGTTTTTAATTTGACAGACTTACTTTGCTTTTATTTTAGTTATTGTTAGTTTAATCATATACACAATCAATGTTAATTCAAAGTATAACTAAATAGTTTTATTTCGAACAAAGTAATGTGAATTAAATAAATCAAACAATTATAACTCCGCCCACAAATAAATTGCTAAAGAATTACTTTGATTACCAGTTTTATCATTTTACCCTGGTTGATACGGTATTATGCTGTCACGCATTTGTGACAGTCGGCGCGAAAGAGTTAATAATCGCTTGTGGTTATTATAGGCTGATCTCGTTGTGGAGCGGAAAAACAAAATGGTAGCAAAATTTGTTCCATAAACTGGGTTTATTGTTTTCAAATTTTTTTTATCATGAAACGTTTCTGATCACATTTATGATTCGGTAACTCAAAAACGTAAATCTCAATCTAACGTCGACGCGATATAAATAATTTAAATGAGAAGTCGCTTTGAGAAAATGGGATCGTTTAAATGAGAAATGAAAAGTTTTCGTTCAGATCCATTCTCAGAAAATAAAAGGATGCATAAATGCTCGCCATTTTTTAAAATAATAATGCCAACTTATTTGGAAGAAAATAATCTAAAACTTAGAAGCTACTGATTTTGTGATGAAAGGACTAGTTTTATAGCACTTATTTTTCTATTTTGTAACAACAATTTTTTTTAACAACTTGACTTAAGAATCACTTGTGGTTTTATTACAGTCAGGTCTCGCAATGGTCCGGAAAAACAAAACAAAATGCTTACAAAATTTATAAAATAAATTGAGCCTAAAATTTTCAAAAATTAGTCATGAAATGTTTCTGATCACAACTACGATTCGGTATCTCAAAAACATAAATCTCACGCGATACGAATTATTTAAATGAGAAAACCCAGATTATCAAGACTTATTAACAAATTTATCGTACCGGTATGTTTCTTATCTAAAAAAAAGTAAAAAATGGTGAGGAGTTAGTACTATATTAAGAAAGCTTAAAGCTTTACAATAGCATTCTTTATACTGCTTATTAATAAATTAGAGTAAATTATCGATTTAAACATTAAATACAGAGTACCTTGCCCGAAGAGCTGGCTATCTTATCTTTCATCTGAAATGAATTGGGACAATGAGGGAAGAAGAGGAAATTAACCCCTGATTTTCTGAAGAAACAAAAAACGGCCAAAAAAAATGTCTACTTTTTTAATGCGAAAAAACTCACTTTAGAACATTGTCTTTTCCTTTGGTGGACAATTTTGATGTACTGCGCTTTTGCTCCATGGAAAAAGGCTTTTATTCTTGAATAAATAAGTGTTATAACTTACAATCCTATGTAAATAATAAATATCAATAAAAAGATTTTTTTTTCTTTGCTTTCACATTGCCATTTTCAATTCTCGATTATATTCGAGTGTGAAAAATTATAGCAGCATAAAATACAACATCGCTCGAATTAACTCGAGTGCACAAGTTAAGGGGTTACTCTAAACCAGTGATTCCCAAAGTGGTCTATATCGACGGGATCGACGATATAGGGATCGACGACGATTTGCGAAAGGTCCATGTCAAGTGAAAAAAATATTGGGGGTCCATGAAATGAAAATGGGGGTCAACGATAGTGGATCTCATATAAGCAGGTTGTGACTTTAATTTTAGCATTTCATGAATGGAATAATCAACATACACTGATAGTACCTATTTACTTGCATTATACTACCTTATAATATAAAGAAATATATCTATCTACATTCTACATAATTTATAAAAGTAGCTATGAAGTAAAAATTGTATTAAAAGTTAAGTTATTAGGATTATTTCCTGATATATGAAACTGAATTATTATAATCTAGCAGTTGCCTGCAGCTCCACCCGCGTGCGTTTTTATTTTCTCTGCTTTTAAGGTTTTATTTTGTAAAAAAAAAAAGTATTTTTCCGCTGTAAATTGTAGCCTAGTCTGTGTCAACTCTTTAGCTAGCTATACGTCTAACTTCATCTGCGCACAAGATCGCTTAGATTTGTTTCTCAGTTTTTACGTGAAAACGTAATAAACAGACCGACAATAAACTACTACGGTTTTGTATCCAAACTTATTTCCTCAATTATAACATTAGTAGCGAAGTAGAGGTTTTATAGTGCACTATTTTATTCCATTTACATATTACTTAAATTAAATTAGTATGTTTCATAAAATTGTGAAAGTTGTAGGCGTTCGCTTTGTGGTCGCAATACAATTTGAACTTGTAAAAACTTGCACATAATGCGCATATACTTATCCCGTATTATGGAATATCGCAAGAAAGTTTTTAATTGCTTTTTCCATCTTCATACCTAGCGGAAAGGGGTTTCAGTGCAGTTGCCAATCTCCAAACAAAGAAAAAAGAGACAGACCTGAACATCATTAACCGAGGAGATTTGAGATTAAACCTAACTAAATTTATGCCAAATGTAGATAATTTATTACTAAAGCATCAGGTTCATCCCTTCCACTAAAAGCATTTATTTATTGCTTAGTTATTTTATATAACAGATACTAAACTTTAATTAGGTTCGTTTTAACTTGAATTTAACTAATAAATGTATAAAATTAACATGTGTTTTTTTCTTAAATTTTTCACACTACAGTTAGAAATTTAAAACTTTCACAGTGAGTAGCACTATACCAGCTGTCAAAAATACATTTGAAGTTAATGAAATTAGAAAAATCAATATCAGGTAAGCAGGGGGTCTACCTAAAATCGAAAAACATGGCAAGGGGTCAACTAGACAAAAAAGTTCAGGAATCACTGATCTACACATACTCATGTTGTAGTTATCTTAGCATCAGCCTCGCGAGGGGCTCTAACGAATTCCTCTGAGTGGGAATGTATGATAAATCGCTGAAGCGCAATTGAATGGTGAAAGTTGGGGTTCAGTAACATTTACTGAGTGAAAATTAAAATAAAATAGCGAGATTTAAACAAACAAATTTAAGAGAGAGAAGAGGTTTTTGTGGCAGACTGCCTCGCCTCCCTCCGAGGTATTACTCTAGAGCTTCGCAGGTGCACAGTAGCCACATAGCCTCAGAGAAATAGGAAAAATACATGATAATAAATGCGCAAAAATATACGCAAGTATTTACAACTATTTACAAAATTTACAGGACAATACCCCATCGGATAGGGAAAAGGTGGTTGACGGGCTATATTTTATATTGTCTTTGATGAGTTCAAAATCAAAGTTTTTAAAGTAGTTGCACGCATCACAGGAGAGTGCATCCCTGAAGAAATTTACACATAGTTCAGCTATTTTGTTGATTTTTAAATCTTTTATTAGATCTTTCATTCTCATGAATCTGGAGACCCCAGTGATGTAATTGACTTGATACTTTACTTTGTTTAACAAAAGCTGGGCACCTGGGCCGCGCAGAAGACCCATATCCCATTCATCATGAAATAACAAACAAAATAAATATAAAAACAGTTCGTATACAGAGTCTTTGAGGTGATATTAATTGACTTGATAGTAATGATATTTTCATTATATTAAGGCGTTATTATGCAAAGAGTGGTAGTTTATTATTATTAGGTGGGAATTTTCTTGCGTAAACTACTATGTATGTTTTCTTAAGCACAAATCCATGATTATGGATGGAAATATCAAGCTTCATATTTCTAAAATATCGAGATGATAGGTGTGTTTTTTTAAATCTCAAAGATAAGTACTAAGAATGAAATAGTTGTGTTATCAGCTTTTATGAATTTGGAATCTAGAATAAATTAACTAGCTGCGATGGGTTAATTAGATACCATTTTAAATGATATTAAGATTTATACCCTTAATGTTAGATACGCTTTTATTGATTTTCATGCGCAATTTCTACTGATGTTGCGATTGCATTACACTTTGTTGTGATATAAAAAGTACTTTTTTTGAAATTAGTGTTTAGTTTAAACTGCAACATTANTTCTCACAAAATTATCTTCATCGAAGCCGATGCTTAACATCCAGCGTTCAGTACTATTTCATATTGTTTTACAGCACATGGTTTTAGCCCTCTGGTGGGAAAGACTTTAAAACAAAACTTACAACAGTTACTTTTCTCAACAACTGAAATTTAGAATAGTGTGATTAAGAAAAATATGCGAACTGTTTTCAATTTTAAACTAATATTGAAATGCACAGGTTTAGAATTTTCTACAGTGAAAAGTTTTCGGAACTTCTGTGTTCAAAAAAGTATACAAAAGCTAGACGTTAAGAACGCATCGAATGAACGAGCAAAGCAGTCCGAGCAATCCGAAATGAACTGCGAAAGCAGTTTCGGGTTTGGCGAGCGCCAGCGAGCAGGGGGCGAAGCCTCCTAGTATAAAGAAATATATCTATCTACATTCTACATAATTTAAAAAGTAGCTATGAAGTAAAAACTGTATTAAAATTTAAGTTACTAGGATTATTTCTTTATATATGAAACTGAATTATTATAAACTAGCAGTTGCCTGCAGCTCCAACCGCGTTAGTTTTTATTTTCTCTGCTTTTAAGGTTTTATTTTGTAAAAAAAAAAAAAAAATTTCCGCTGTAAATTGTAGCCTAGTCTGTGTCAACTCTTTAGCTAGCTATACGTCCAACTTCATCTGCGCACAAGATCGCTTAGATTTGTTGCTTAGTTTTTACGTGAAAACGTAATAAACAGAACGACAATAAACTACTACGGTTTTTGTATACAAACTTATTTCCTCAATTATAATATTAGTAGTGAAGTAGAGGTTTTATAGTGCACTATTTTATTCCATTTACATATTACTTAAATTAAATTAGTATGTTTCATAAAATTGTGAAAGTTGTAGGCGTTCGCTTCGTGGTCGCAATACAATTTGAACTTGTAAAAACTTGTACATAATGCGCATATACTTATCCCGTATTATGGAATATCGCAAGAAAGTTTTTAATTGCTTTTTTCCATCTTCATACCTAGTGGAAAGGGGTTTCAGTGCAGCTGCCAATCTCCAAAAAAAGAAAAAAGAAACAGACTGGACATCATTAACCGAGGAGATTTGAGATTAAACCTAACTAAATTTATGCCAAATGTTGATAATTTATTATTATTGCATCAGGTTCATCCCTTCCACTAAAAGCATTTATTTATTGCTTAGTTATTTTATATAACAGATACTCAACTTTAATTAGGTTTGTTTTAATTTGAATTTAACTAATAAATGTATAAAATTAACATGTGTTTTTTTTCTTAAATTTTTCACACTACACTACAGTTAGAAATTTAAAACTTTCACAGTGAGTAGCACTATACCAGCTGTCAAAAATACATTTGAAGTTAATGAATTTAGAAAAATCAATATCAGGTACGCAGGGGGTCTACCCAAAACCGAAAAGCATGGCAAGGGGTCAACAAGACAAAAACGTTCAGGAACCACTGATCTACTCATGCTCATATGTTGTAGTTATCTTAGCATCAGCCCCTCGAGGGGCTCTAACGAATTCATCTGAGTGGGAATGTATGATAAATCGCCGAAGCACAATTGAATGGTGAAAGTTGAGGTTCAGTAACATTTACTGAGTGAAAATTAAAATAAAATAGCGAGATTTAAATAAACAAATTTAAGAGAGAGAAGAGGTTTTTGTGGCAGACTGCCTCGCCTCCCTTCGAGGTTAGCTCTAGAGCTTCGCAGGTGCACAGTAGCCACATAGCCTCAGAGAAATAGGAAAAATACATGATAATAAATGCGCAAAAATATACGCAAGTATTTACAACTATTTACAAAATTTACGGGACAATACCCCATCGGATAGGGAAAAGGTGGTTGACGGGCTATATTTTATATTGTCTTTGATGAACCACTGATCTAAACGATTCCACATTAGTTGTGTACATTATAACTTTAAAACATATTGGTAGTCTCGGATATTTCATTTTCTGAGAATAAGCTAGAAATTATTTTTAATTGTTTGTTTAATTTTTGTTTAATTTTTTTTGTTTCTTAATTGTTTGTTTAATTTTTTTTATTAGAAGATTTTAGCCATTTTCGAGCAACGTGCAAGCTTGGGTATAAAAAAAGACGTTAGTCCTCGGAAACGAGAAAAAGCAGGTACTAAAATTATTCCGTATTAGCTTGTTTTCAGAAAAAATAAAAAACCCTGACTATTACTAGGGGAGAGTGGGGTCAATTGTAACAGGGTACGATTGTAGCAGAGCAAAAATTTCGAGTGTCGGGTTCTAGATTTGGTTCCTAGATGGCGCACAAGGTGTATTTAATAAATCTACATGTACACCCCTGCTGGCAACCATTTTCATGTACTTTTGAAAGAGTTACATCACAAAAGGTATTTTCACGCTACGTAAGTACTTTTTTTGCTATTAGAATAATATATTGTAACAAAGTAATTTTGTTTAAACAAATAAAAATTATTAACCGAATATGTAAGTGGACACCTTAATTAACATTTCAAAAAAACGATAAGTTTTGTTAATTAACTAGCATTGTTTTTAACAAATGAAGCTGAAATGGCGTCTTGGGGACGATTGTATAAGTAAAGGTAAAGGGACGATTGTAACAGCTGAAAATAAATAATCTTATGTTTACAAACCATTACTTAACTCCTTGAGAACCACCAATTGTTTCCTATATCAATTATATGATGTTGCATGTGCATTATTTTATTTGCCAACTTTCACAGCATAAATTAAAATTTTTAATAATTTAAATTAAAAGTTTAACCCTTTAGGTCTCTGCTCATTATTATTTTTACTCCTAAAATATCACTACTATTTTGATCAATAAAAAAATATATCACAACTATGATAATATGTATAATTAACTATGTTTTAGTTGAATTTATGAACTGTTACAATTGACCCCGTAAGTGGGGACAATTGTAACAAGTGCACGACTGTCAAAAATTGTTAATAACTAATATAATAACATTTAAAATAAGGTATTTTTTTCTAGTAGAGGATAGTCTACTTTACTCGTCTGTCAATTAATACTAATAATAGATTGGATTTTTTGTTAGTTAAAGATAGCTAAGTAAAAAATGTTACAATTGACCCCACTCTCCCCTACTTATTAAAAGTACTGGGATATTATGGGCGAATTGAAATGCAAAAAGTGACAGAAACTCCATTTTTATTTAATTATTATCCCTTCAATTATTCAATCGTAACTACCACTATGACTTATATTTCAAAGTATTCATATTTAATCATTCATCGCAACCTGATTAATGTTAAGGCACATATGCAAATTTAAAAATTGACAGTTTCGATCACCACTTTAACAAACTGAATCGAATCTTTTTTAGAAAAGCGTAAGATTGTAAACCTAGTTGAAGACGCCCCTTTGACGCCAGTTGCACACTTTTCTACCAGTGATGTAACACTGATCATTTGAATCAAACTCAATGGAGCGTAAGTATTGAATTTATATTATGGCAATATTTTCACATGGCACTTATTTACATATAACATTATATACCAAAACGGACAATATATTCGTATAGAATAACACTGATATAGATGTGTAATTGTATGTAAAATGCGTTGACGCAAATCAACTTGATTTGTACGAAAATTGACTATGCTTTCACTTTCATTAGTAAACTGATAAAAATATGCGATAAAAAAATGCTGATTTTAAACTCTTTTAATAGATTTTTGATTTTTATTAAACACCACTATTTTAGCCATGATGACTCAGGGGATGATAGAGCGTTCGCCTTCCGATGACGTGAACCGGTTTCGAATCAAAGCGATGGCTAGTCGATACGAAATCCACACCCGACTTGCACCGACCACAGTGCTGGCGAAAAATATCCTCAGTGGTAGACGGATCATGGATTAGAGTCCTCTTGCCGTCAAGCTAACCATGGGAAGTTTTCGTGATATTCCTCCCCATGTAACGCAAGTGCGCGTTAGTTCCATCAAAAGTCTTCCACGAAGGCAAATTTCTCCTAATACTTGATCCAGGAATTCCTTCAAAATTACTAGTCTATGGAGTTGAAGATTAGTAGTTGTAAACCCAAAATATTAGGCCGGCTGTTCACCGACGGTTATAATATAAACTAACATCACCACAATTTAAATTTTTAGCTGCCTGTGGCATCCCTCCATAGAAAGCATTACCCGGAAGTGAGAAAAAACTGGTTGTAAAACCATTTTATTTTTAGTTTATAGTGAATAAATTAGGTTGCTTATCATAACTTCAAATATATAGAGAACAGGACAGCACCTTTGAACATATTTGAAAGAATTTTATACTCAATTATAAAATTTGTTTACTCAAAGATAATTCCATGCAAAATATAAATTTTAAAAATCTTTTATTATTTAATTTAATAATAGTCAAGAAGAAATTGGAATCATAAGGTATAAAAATTTTTACATCATTTTAAAGAATGCAATTTTACATGACAAAATGCAAAATTTGAGGAAAATCGGTTGGATAGTTCATGAGAAATCAAATTTTTAAAAACAAAATAATATTTTTAAAATCCGATTTCTCAGGAACTATTCAACCAATTTTGCTCAAAATTTGTAATGTAAAATTACATTCCTTAAAATGATGTAAAAAATGCATACCTTACAATACAAAATTGTTTGATTATTATTAAATAAAATAATACAAAATATATATAAAATATTTTTTATTTGGAATTATCTTTGTGTAAATGAATTTTATAATTGTGCCCAAAAATTAGTTAATTAGCTAAAAACGTTTTCCAGATATGGGGAAAAACGCAAAAAATGAAATTAACATTGCAAAAGCCACACTTTGGACTGATCTCATGACCAAACTATTGAAACCATATTTCACAGATTGCGGTGTACTTTGCTATATTTTGTGGATCATAAATCCGAATTCGTCGAAAAAAAGGTACATTTATGCAGAGAAAGTACGTTTTCGTGTCTAATTTCGCAACTTAAAATGTCATCTTCACTAATTAATTATCATAATTGAGGTCATCCCCTCGAACGATTAAGTTTGAGTCCTAGAATGTGAAGACCTGGTGATTAGAGACATATTATATTTATAGGAAAAGAAAATTTCAGTTACTTTTTAATACCAATTTTTTATTTAAAATTTTCACTTTAAATAATTAATATTAATGCAACTTTATTTAGTGAAATGCGTTGGCTGCACTCATAACTCGTTAAAAAGATGCTACTTGATGTAAGCATGAGATTTAAANAAAAATAGAACAATTGACGTGTCATCGTAAAATTAGAACATTCATAGCAAAGTAAATTGCCTTTCATTTTGTATTATTCAACTTAATCGTGTGTATATTTATTACAATAGATATAGATGTGTAATTGTATGTAAAATGCGTTGACGCAAATCAACTTGATTTGTATGAAAATTGACTATGCTTTCACTTTCATTAGTAAACTGATAAATATATGCGAGAAAAAAAAATGCTGATTTTAAACTCTTTTAATAGATTTTTGATTTTTATTAAACACCACTATTTGAGCCGTAATGGCTCAGGGGATAGAGCGTCCGCCTTCCAATGACATGAACCGGTTTCGAATCAAAGCGATGGCTAGTCAATACGAAATCCGTACCCGGCTTGCATCAATCACAGTGCTGACAAAAAATATCCTCAGTGGTAGACGGATCATGTGTTAGAGTCCTCCTGCCGTCAAGCTAACCATGGGAGGTTTTCGTGATATTCCTCCCCATGTAACGCAAGTGCGCGTTAGTTCCATCAAAAAGTCTTCCACAAAGGCAAATTTCTCCCAATACTTGATCTAGGAGTTCCTTCAAAATTGCAAGTCTACGGAGTTGAAGATTAGTCGTTGTAAACCCAAAATATTAGGCCGGCTGTTCACCACTATTTAAATTTTTAGTTACCTGTGGCATCCCTGCATAGAAAGCATTACCATACCTGCCAACTCTTCCGGATTTTCCGGAAGATTTTATTTTCATATTTAAAGTGGTAGTAAATATATACTATTTTTTTCTTTTATAAACTTAATTTTTAAATGATTTTGATCACCACTATTCTTACAAAAATGAAGCACATATAGTAATATGCGCTACTATTATGGTTGTCAACTAAAGTTTTTTCAAATACAACGTATTTGTTTGCTTAAAATTGAAGTTTTAATTCCATTTTAATACCACTGGGAAAAATGATAATAGAAGGGATTAAAAGTTGGCAGGTATGCATTACCCAGAAAGGAGAAAAAACTGTCTGTAAAACCATTTCAATTATTTTATTTAATAATAGTCGAAAGAAATTGGAATTAATTCTTTTACGTCATTTTAAGGAATGCAATTTTACATGAGAAAATACAAAATGTGAGCAAAATCGGTCGGATAGTTCCTGAGAAATCAAATTTTAAAAAAAATTAAAATCTGTTTTCTCAGGAACTATTCAACCAATTTTGCTCAAACTTTGTAATTTGTTACGTAAAATTACATTCTTTAAAATTATGTAAAAAATGCATACCTTACAAAACAAAATTGTTTGATTATTATTAAATAAAATAATACAAAATAAATATAAAATATTTTTTATTTGGAATTATCTTTTTGTAAATGAATTTTATAATTGTGCCCGAAAATTATTTAATTAGCTAAAAAAATTTCCAGATATGGTGAAAAACGCAAAAAATGAAATTAACATTACAGAAGCCACACTTTGGATCAAACTATTGGAGCTATATTTCACAGATTGCGGCTTACTTGCTATATTTTGTTGGTTATAAATCCGAATCCATCAAAAGAAAGGTATGTTTATGCTGAGAAAGTACGTTTTCGTGTCTAATTTCGTAACTTAAAATGTCATCTTCACTAATTAATTATCATAATTGAGGTCATACCCTCGAACGATTAAGTTTGAGTCCTAGAATGTGAAGACCTGATGATTAGAGACATATTATATTCATAGGAAAAGAAAATTTCAATTACTTTTTAATACCAATTTTTTATTTAAAATTTGCACTTTAAAGAATTAACATTAATGCAACTTTATTTAGTGAAATGCTTTGGCTGCACTCATAACTCGTTAAAAAGATGCTACTTGATGTAAGCATGAGATTTAAATAAAGTCCTCGTAGCCAAGAATAACTTAAGGTGGCAAACCCGAAACCGTTGAAAAAAAGGCATGTATATTCAGAAAAAATTCGATTTTGTGCCTTTGTAACTTAAATTATCGCCTGCATCAATTATTATATTGCACTTAATTAGCATTATTATTATTGCACTTAATTAATTATCATATTTGAGATCACCTCCCGGAGCCATTAAGTTTTAGAGCCTGAAGATTATTCTTCAATGTATTCATTTCGAAAAAAAATCACCACATAACATTGCTTGAAGAATACGTTTTGAATTGTTTAAAAATTAATGTCGTTAAGATGTATAACTCTGCTATCAGAATCGGAATAATCAGAATGCTTTGTTTTTTAAAAAAAAATAGCGTACATAGAAAAACCGGCTTTAAAGGGATCAAAAAGTTTCTTAAAACCGGCATAATAGTTTGTCTCTACTAAAAGATTGAGAACTCAAACTTATCATGCACGGAAAAAAAATAATGAAAAAAACCATAATTAACTGGAAACAAGATACTGAAAATATATTTCATGTGATGGATTAAATAAAATTTGATATTGGATAAAATAAAATTTATGATTTTATTTTCGTAAAAATAAAAAAAAAATATGTTATTTGAGGTAAGATTAGTAGATATTGAAGAGATTATTTGAAAATATAACAAAACTTCCTCAATCAAGCACTACTGGGGGAACACGGCAAATTGTTTTAAATGCTTTAAATATAGTTAAAATGATTTCTGATATTTTCCGAGGTAAACATTTAAAACATGTATATTTTTTAACACTGTTTATTTTTAGCATTTCATTGTCTAGTTTTCAATAAAAACTATCATACTTTAAATTACAATTGAAAGTGGTAAAATAAACTTCCTAAGTTAAAGGGCGAAATATGAGTGTATTTCTTTTGTCGAGACATCTAAATCCATGTCATTCTAATTCCTCGGTTCACTGCGATAGAAAGTTGCTAAATAAATTAATTTTTTATTCATTTATTTTCTACAATACAAAAAAACAACGTGCCTATGTTCAATTTTACACCGATTCTCCATTTCTTCACGTTCGCTTCGACTTTCCTAGCCTTCCTCCCCTTAATCACTGAAATAAACTCTACCGGTTCGCTTTACTCTCACTTTGCACGTGCCAATTCATGATGGAAGACCTATGCCCTTAATTCTATTCGTAAACATTTTCACACTAATTACGAAAAAATTTTAAAAGTTCTTTTCGCTCAAACAACATCATGAACGTTCAAAATTTACCCTTTTTGTTTCTAAAATATTTCTTATGTTGTTGTTGTTGACGTTTGCCTGTTTAGGCAGAGGGGGTGCGATTGTTCTTGTTTTCCAGTGGCGCCATCTATGGCCAAGAATTCGACTTCTGCCCCTCCATATGTCACACCCGTTTATAGAGCGGACCCATTCATACATCCATTCATTCATCCACATATTGTAATTTTGACCTGGATCAGAGAACGATCGATCTCCAATCCAGTACCCACAGAGGTATTGATTAGTTGGTTGGTTGGTTCTAATGCCACTTGCCTCACGGGCAAGCCTGCTTTGTGAAACCGAGCAAATTTATGGCAGAGTGTGCGATTCTTGTTTTTCAGTGGCGCCATCTATGGCCAAGAATTCGACATCTGCCACATCATACGTCACACCTGTTTATAAGGCGGACCCAATCATACATCCATTCATTCATACACATATCGTAATTTTGACCTGAATCAGAGAACGATCGATCTCCAATCCAGTACCCCCAGAGGTTTTGACTTGTTGGTTGGTTGTTTGGTTCTAATGCCACTTGCCGCACGAGCAAGCCTGCTTGGTGAAACTGAGCAAATTTAAGGCAGAGTGTGCGATTCTTGTTTTTCAGTGGGGCCATCTATGGCCAAGAATTCGACATCTGCCACATCATACGTCACACCTGTATCAAAGGCGGACCCATTCATACAGCCATTCATTCATACACAGATCGTAATTTTGACCTGAATCAGAGAACGATTGATTTGTTATGGGAACAGGGATGACTTTTGCGACTTGACAGATTTAACGTGCATCAGTCACTTTACTACACAGGGAGTCTTCGGCCGGCGGGGTTCGAACTCTCGGACATGGGTCCAGTGCCCTACCGACCAGGCTATCCCGACCCAAATAAATTATTTCTTATGGTATCTATATAAAATTTTTGCAATTATTTTTGTTAATTTCTGCCTCTAAACAGAATTATAAATTAATTAAAAAAATTTTTTACTGAAAATAAACTTTAAACTTAATCGTTGTCAAGTTAAATGCTAAGGTCTGTGTGCATTCCCAACTTTTGAGAATTGAACGTTAGATATTCAGGAAAGTCATTTTTCTAAAAGTCATATTTTCTATTTAATGCATTGCTTTAATGAATTGTACAGCACTTTATGAATATTTGCTGCTAAACTGCAGCTCAAATGAACCAGTAATCAAGAGTCAGCTCTAAATATTAGGTAAAGCGCAACAACGGTATGAAATAGTTTTTTATAATGTTTCCTTCAAAAAGCAACAAAAAAAAAATAGTTTCTCTGTTTGTTAAGCCATCCTTGCAGTATTTTAATATCCCATCTCGTTTAAATAAAGCAAGAGATAAGAAAATTTAGAAAATGTGGAATTTCTGTACGTTCTCCGGAAAATTACGTTTTTAATTAATCCAAAGAAACGATTTTAATATAAAAGCGGAAACGTTTACCTGTTTCATCTCTGGAAATTCTGAGACTTATAAGACTAACATCCTCTACGCTAAATTTACTTAACACTATCAAAATAAGAGAAGAAGAAAAAAACTACCCACTAAAAAAGAGAAAAACTTGTTTTATAAAGTGAAAATAATTTATGTGTATTTTTTTTTAACTAGATGAAATGTTTATTTAAGTTTTTAATTACTTACAAAATGTTTTCTCAAATCTTAACTGTTGGACTTCTTAAGAGCCCCAATACACTTAAGTAAATCATGAATTCTCAACTTAGATGAATTGCCAACTTAATGCCAAAATATTGACGTCAATCATTTATCCAAATATTTTGGCTGGTCTCATATCATAAATTCCTATAATTAATGTACCTTATGCAAGGCAAAAATTTGTTTATTCACATCAGTGAGTTAACACGTTGAATGCCATGGGGGTCACCGGTGACCGGTACTGAGTTTGTTCGTAGCTCCGGTCACCGGTGACCGGCGAAGCCAAGATTATTAGAAACACATAATTCGAGTAAATTTCTAATTTTTTTACATTATTATCGTTACTAAAATGGTTTTAAGAAATTAATGCAATATAGAACACACAAAAATAATTTTTTTTTATGTACACTGAGATGCCAACTTGCTCCGGACAGCGAATAAATATTTTTAAGTGGTAGTTTATTAATTGTGATTCTTGGTTTAATAAATTCAATTTAGTAGATTTTTATTCACCACTATTTCTAAACAATTCGTAGGCTTATATAATTCACCACTTTTGCAAGGTGTGTTATGTCGTTTACTTTACATCTCGATGATCCGTCCCATCCTGACTTATGCATCTCCAGCTTGGTGCAACATCTCTACATCACTCCTTAAAAAACTCAAAATATGCCAGAACAAAATCCTCAGGAAAATAACAGAAGCAAGATGGTTTATCCGCAATAAAAACATACATAGCGACCTCAACATAGATTTTTTAGATCATCACATTGCAAAGCAAAACTTCAGATTTTTTGAAAAGACCATATATTGTGACACCGCAGGATTCAACGAAATTTTTACTTTCGAAAACTTAAGAGAAGACATAAACCTCAGGCCGATTGCAGCTCATTTTTGTAGTGACATAATTTTAACTAAAATACAAAATATTTGATTTCCTTTTATTCCAATTACCAGAAAGAACCACCTTAAAGATTAAATACAAGATGAATGGGAAAAAGGCCGCTAACGGCCCCAGGCACCCAGTTATATTTCGATGATGATGATGATGAAGGTGTGTTATGCTAAACCTTCTAAAAAACTAGCAAAATCTGTCTAATATTTACAAATTTAGTTGTGGTTATTTACCGTTTGGCCAGATGTGCAAGCCATGTAAAATTAGAGTGGCATTCAACGTGGTAACTTAATATTTTGTTGTAGATGTACAAAATGTCAAATATTTCAGCTTTTCTCTCTTAATCATAAACTCCTAAAGTGGGTGAATTACATGCAGATATGTAAGGCGTAAATCATTTTTTTTCACATCGATATTTGACAAAATGTAACATTTAACATGAGTTATATGTTAACTTTTTCACTTATGATAAGCTAAAGGGTATTAAAAAACTTTTCAGTAGATGAATTGTGCAAAATATCCATATAAAATATCCAAGATACATGCACATCAATTAGCTCTCGGAAAATTTCAACTTATCTCTCTTTATCATAAAGGGCGAAATATGAGTGTATTTCTTTTGTCGAGACATCTAAATCCATGTCATTCTAATTCCTCGGTTCACTGCGATAGAAAGTTGCTAAATAAATTAATTTTTTATTCATTTATTTTCTACAATACAAAAAAACAACGTGCCTATGTTCAATTTTACACCGATTCTCCATTTCTTCACGTTCGCTTCGACTTTCCTAGCCTTCCTCCCCTTAATCACTGAAATAAACTCTACCGGTTCGCTTTACTCTCACTTTGCACGTGCCAATTCATGATGGAAGACCTATGCCCTTAATTCTATTCGTAAACATTTTCACACTAATTACGAAAAAATTTTAAAAGTTCTTTTCGCTCAAACAACATCATGAACGTTCAAAATTTACCCTTTTTGTTTCTAAAATATTTCTTATGTTGTTGTTGTTGACGTTTGCCTGTTTAGGCAGAGGGGGTGCGATTGTTCTTGTTTTCCAGTGGCGCCATCTATNTTAGAATCATAGTATAAGAGCCTTAGTTCCATATACCTCTTAAAATGCGAATTCAGTGACGTCATCACTATGTGTCGAGAAATTATTAATTTTGATTCTACTTGTGATAACCTAACAAGGAAAACCAAAGGTACACAATTCATAAAAATGTGCAGCAAAACTTATTTTTGATTGATTAGGGCTACAAGCTATTAAATTATTCATACGATAAAATATTTATCAAATCCTGTAGAAAACTCCTTTTTCTCCTTTCTTTTGGGAGGGAGGATATACGATGGGATGTACGATGGTGTACATAATACACGTTGGATGGGATAACGATGTATGGAATACACGATGGGTGGTACGATACGATGGATGGAATACACGATGGATGATGATAGGGGTAATACACGATGGATGGGATAGTACGCGATGGATACACGATGTATGGGATAGTATATAATACACGATGGATGGGATAGTTCGCGATGGATACACGATGTATGGGATAGTACGCGATGGATACACGATGTATGGGATAGTATATAATACACGATGGATGGGATAGTACACGATGGATACACGACGTATGGGATAGTATATAATACACGATGGATGGGATAGGGCGAACGCATTTGCACCAAATTTGGTACTGATCAGATCAGAATTGCGAATTTGTATTAGGTACGACATACATACATATAAATATTCTACTTTATTTATAAAGATTTACTAGATAGCGGAAAAATATTCCTCTCAATTTAAACTTATATTATAATATCCCAACATCGAGTCGTATAAAAATTAAGCCTTTTAAAATTATGTTTTCCCCCCCTTTAAAACATAAAAACTTTTCGAGTCAATGTATGTTTTCGAGATGTGGTAAAGATCAACAAAGAAATCTAGAGAAAGCAAATAGTTGTTTGAAAGTAATAAATTTAGCTACGGTTTTACAATTATATAAAGGTAAATAAGTTATATTTACATTGCTGAGCACCCGGAAATCCTATCTTTCCAGAATATTTAAAGCAGGAGCCAAATAGCAACTTAGATATTGTTAATTTACTTAGATTTTTTTTTTAACATTTAAAACTGTTCTGCGCAAATGACAGATTTTATATTTATGTTTAAAGTGTCTGTATGTAATGGTAAACAAAATCTCTTTAAATTAAATTTATTAAGTCACATAAAATATAATCACTCTAAATATTCAAATATATACATATCCATAAATCAGAAAGAGTTAACTAACAAGCATCTGTTTCAACAAGTTACATTTATTTTTATAATTTTTTTTCTAATGTCCACCCGGATATTGAAATTTGTCATTCAGGTATTAGAAGGGCAGATTTATTAACCACTCATTCAGGGGCACCATATTAGGTGGGTCAACGTTGCTCCAACAGTTAGAAAGACAAATAGTACAGAGAAGAGATTAAAAAACACATGCATGCCTTGTCCGAGATTTGAACACGGGACCTTTCTGCCATGAGGTTAGCTCTCTGACCACCATACAACCCAGTCAGCTTCATTTTTATAACAAACTAGTGGGCTGCTCCCACTGCTCGCTTACGCTCGCCAATCCCCGAAAATTGCTACGCAATCTTATATGGTTTGCTTCGTAAACCAAGCTCGCTTCGCTTGCTCCTAACTTAGGTGCATTGCAGATGCACAAAATTCTAAGAATTCAAAACAATCATTCAAATCTATATAAAAACTTTTTTCAAAAAAAAAAATTACATCATTTTAGTAAATACTAAGTCATTAAAATAAATTTGAATTTAAATAAATGACATGCAATTCGTTAAACCTATTACAAATGTGCTATAGTATAAAATCTTAAGATGAAATCTCTAAAACTGATTTCTCTTTAAAAAGGTTAAAATTTTGGCTGTAATTAAGTCTATTAAAAATTGAAATAAGTGAATTGCAATGGAAAAACCTGCGTAAACAATCGTTCTGCGTTCTTTTTAATGGTTTAGATTTTTATAAACAAATTATTGGAATTCCACAAGGTAATTCCTTTTCTGGGGCTATTGCCAACATTTTTTTGCACTTTTTTGAGGCTAAATTTCTTGAACATAAAGTACTTAATGCTTTCCGATA
>NC_092204.1:20612744-20625476 GCF_043381705.1 Parasteatoda tepidariorum
TTATACACTACTGTGCAAATTAATTGGGACAAGCTCAAAATTTTTCACAAATGTTGTTTAATCACTATAAGTTAACTTACATGCATGGTATAGCCATCTAATATGAAATATGTCCTCCTTTAGCTCGATATAGATCCTGTACTCGGTTTGGCATGGATTCTACTAAATTCGAACATAAATTTTTGATCTCGTCATCGTGAAACCAAACTTTTATAACATTCTCAATCATTGATTTCTTGGTTGAGCAGTCCATTTGACTCACACGTCTCTTCACTATACTCCACAAATTTTCGATGGGATTGAGATCAGGAGAATTACCTGGCCAATCACAAACCATTAATTTCTGTTCTTGAAAAAATGTCTTTGTCATCTTAGAATTGGGGCAAGGAGAGAGATCTTGTTGACAGACGCTAACACCCCCAGCGCATTAAAAGCACAACTTTTTTTTCTATTATTGGAATGTACTTTTGAGAGTTCATCATTCCTTCAATCGGTACTAAGCTGCCAGGTCCTCCAGAGGTAAAACAACCCCAAAACATCTGCTTTTGGGGGTGCTTAACTGTTTGAATAATATGTTATTCCCTTATGGGTTCTCCAGCACTTCGTCTGACAAATCTTGGTCGAAACCCTTGCACCAAATAATGCGTTTCGTCGCTGAATAAAACTTTTTTCCAGTCTTGTGCAGTCCAGGATTTATATTTCCTGGCCCAAATCAAACGTTTTCTCTTCATTACAGGTGTTAATAGCTGTTTTTTATTGGTTTTCTTGCAATTCTCCCAGCTTCATTAAGCCTTCGTCGGACTGTCGATGCATCGATGCTCACACCAGTAGCTGATAAATCTCTCTGAAGGTCTGTGCTTGTTTTGAGAGGATGCATTTTACTATTTCGTAATAGAAATTGGTCTGTTCGAGGTGTCGTCTTGCGTTTGCGTCCACATTTACTCTTTCGTTTCGGAGACACTGTACCCAAATTCTTTTGCATATGAATAATCCTCGAAACACTCGATTTTCCAACTCCAACTGTTTCAGCAATATCCCTTACAGTCATAGATGTATGCTGACTAAGCGTAACAATTCGAATTCTTTTCCTGGGACTGATATCCATTTTTTTAATACACGTCAGAAACAAACAATTCATACAATCGACCACTCCTGACAGCAACTGAAGCACGAATGAAGGAGTAAATTTTGACATAAGATGATCACGTTGTCAAACCGGTTTAAACCAGCCAAAAGCAACCCCGTGCTGTAAGAAAATGCAATTCAAACCGGTTTGGGCTGGAAATCTCCGGGGAAAAAAACAATTTTCTGAAAAAATTTGTTTGTCCCAATTAATTTGCACAGTAGTGTAGTAAACTACAAAAATAATGTAGTTTTTCTGACCGCTGATAAACGCATAACGGTAAAATTCTGAACCGTGTTTAATTTTGATGTTACAGACTGTTAATCGTAACGAAGCAAAAAATGTCACTAAGCAATTGTAAGGCTGGTGAACAGAAGGTGGAGACCACAAGTACTAACAAATTCAGGCGCACTTTAGTTTTTACAAATAAAGACGCACTTTAGTTTTTACAAATAAAGATGCGCTTTAGTTTTTACAAATAAGGACGCACTTTAGTTTTTACAAATAAAGACGCACCTTAGTTTTTACAAATAAAGACGCACTTTAGTTTTTACAAATAAAGACGCACTTTAGTTTTTACAAATTAAACAATTTAAAAATATGGTTGAGATGTCGATACTTTATTTCAATTTTATAACCATCGATAAACAGCTAACAAACTCAATATTGAGTTTACGACTATCGTGTTCAACACCGTAGCCTTGTATATTTCACGTCAGCACTGTGGTCAATTCTTATCGACCAGCTATCGCCGGGATTCGAACCCAGTCACCTCATTGGGATGCGAGCTCTCTAGTCCCTTATCCAACACTGCTCGATATGGCTGATATGCTAACTATTGTCACAAGTCATTAATGAATAATATTCCGATTTTTATGTGCATTAAATTTTCACAAAGGCTAACTCTAATATTAAAATTAAAGATTTGATTCCCTTTGAACGAAGAAAATGTTACCAAATACAATAACGAATATAAACCCTATGGACCCTACTCTCATTAATTCATACTATCACTATTAAAAATTGCAGAATCATCAAAGATATGCCCCATCTGAAATTTACCACAGATGACGGGAAGGCATTAAAGCGTGTAGTAATCGCACATTAACCTTCATTACTTCCAGAGAATGTCCTGGCGATAACTAACATTTGCTACGGACCCTGCCTTAACGAGCAACGCAAAGGTAATCGTAGCCTTACGATCTCTAGAGTCAATTTAGGTGAAATCCACATCAAAATTGCCACAAAAGTACTCCGTAACTAAGGTGGCAGCCTTTAAAACAGCAACCCCCCGCGCCACGACAAACGATATCAAAACCTGGCGCTTCCCTAGGGTCAACTTTGTAAACTCCAGGAGCTCCTTTTCCGGGATTCGGGAGCGTTAACCGGAAGGGAGCGGAACGGTCCGGATTGGATATTGCTAACAATTTGCTGAGCGAGTGTCGACCCGCGATAAAGGGTGAGTTTTGCGGATTTTGCCGGTTTCCATCCCCTTGGATTTTGCTGATGGTAATATTGAGTTGGAAATATGAGACCTGATTGTATGCGGCCAATCAGCGTTAATGAGACTGATATTCCCTCTGGTGCTTTAAAGAGCCCTTCTCCGATTGAGTTTGAAACAATGTGAAATATCGGAGTTGAAGAGTTTAAGAATGGGAATGCTGTATTCATCGGAGTTTGTACTCGTCAGCAATTTTATGGGTGAGGTACGTTTGAGACTATTAAATGATGCTTCATTATTAAATCTGAAAGGGATCGATTAAAAGAGCTGGACTGGTCTGCAGTTTGAGGAGAAAAAAATTCTTTGTCTCTTTTTTTCCAACTGCAATCTAACAAAGGCTCTTATATATTTTATTCTTTTTTTCTTCTTACTTTAAGAAGGTAAAAATTATAAATACAAAGTTCTGTTTTATTATAAATAGTAAAGTTTTAATAAAAAGGTATTGGACTGCTCTGCAGTTTGAGAAAAATTTTTTCTTTGTTCCTTTTTCCCAACTGCAATTTAAAGCACTCTCCTATATAATTTACTGTTTTTTCTTCTTACTTTAAAAAGGTAAAAATTATAAATACAAAATTCAGTTTCATGATAAATAATAATACTTAAATTGAATTTTATACTCGTGCATACCTGTCAACTTTTAATCTCCCACAGTAGTGTAATCACAATCAGTGAAAGTAAAGTGAGAATTGAACTACGATTATATTTTATTTTATAATTTTATAGCCGTCGTTGAACAGCCGACCTAATGTTTTGCGCTTACGACTACCAATGGTCAACTACGTATCCTTGTAATTTTGAACCCAATCCAGAAGACAAGAGAACATCTGGATCAAGTATTGGGATAAATTTGCCTTCGTGGGGGACTTTTCGATGGAACTAACCTGCATTTTCGTTACATGGAGAGGAAGACCACGAGAACCTCCCATGGTTAGCCAGAAGGCAAGGGGACTCAAACCCACTGAGGATATTTCACGTCAGCACTGTGGTCGGTGCAAGCCGGATGCGGATTCGTATCAACCAGCCACCGGTGGGATTCGAATCCAGTTCACTTGATTGGAAGGCTAACGCTCTATCCTCTGAGCCATAGCGGCTCGAACTACAATTATATTTTATAACCGTCGTTGAACAGCCGACCCAATTTCGGGTTTACAACTACTGATGTTCAACTACGTAGCCTTGTAATTTTGAACCAATCCAGAAGACGAGGAAACTCCTGGATCAGTATCCCCCAGAGGTAGGGTTTGTTATGGGAACATGGAGGACTTTGAGACTCGGCATATTTAATGTTCATCAGTCACCATTTACAACAAGGGAAGTCTTCGGCCGGCGAGGATCGAACCCACGACCTCTTTGATATAGGCTCAGTGCCCTACCAACCACGCAATCCCAGGCCACGAACTACAATTATAGACAAAAATATGCTTTGTGGTAGGTCTACCATAAAGATATGTCCAAAGAAGGAGACGCCTTATTTTAAAGTATCGCCAAATTTTATAAAAGAAAAATTAAAAATTAAGCTTATTAAAGCAAGGATAGCATAAATTTATTACCACTTTAAGTATTTATTACCACTTTAAGTATAAAAATAAAATTTAACGCAATATGCGTAAAAGTTGGCAAAAAATACAAAGAATTCTGAAAGCTATGGTTTTTAAAAGAAATATAATCTTTTGCAAGTTGTATAGTAATTAGCAGGCATGCTTATACAAACTTATGCAGACCGAACCGATACGTCTACTATATACATTTAAATGTAAATCTCCTACCACTTTTTTTTATGACAATATCTTTAATTTAATAAAATAGTATATTCCGGCGAGTTATTACTCGGCCAGAACTATATATAATATAAAATGCTTGAGCACAAATATACAATAAGGACTCTATCGTATTTTATATATAGTTAAATTTATTTCAGTGTAGTGGTAGTTAAAAACATAAATTAAATTTATAAATACAAGAATTAAATAGAGAGAATACATTTTAAATTAAAAAATGAAGTTTTACGCAAAATGTGTAAAAGTTGATAGTTATGCATTGATCAAATCAATTTTAAAATTTCAACCTGTGCCTAGTGCGAGCGTCATTGCACTCTAGAATGGAACCGATGTAAGGAGGCTACGGGAGACAAAATATTTAAGGCGTGGTCAAAACAAATGAAATGCACGATAAATTTCCCGTTTAAACACAATTTATTAATCTTGACTCAATAACGGTGAAAAGGTAAAAAGATATTTTTCAATATTGGTCCTATGTAGAATATCATAAAGAATTATTAGACTAACCTAATATTTTATATTCCTTATTTAACCAACTAGGCTATATAGAATTGTGCATTTCACCCGATATTTTACAGTCACTTTTCAACCAATATCGGCCGAATTGTCAATTTCACCCGATATTTTACAGTCACTTTTCAACCAATATCGGCCGAATTGTCCATTTCACCCGATATTTTACCAGTTATTTTTCAACCAATACCGACCCTTTATAGAATTGCCCATTTCACCCGATACTTTACGTTCACTCTTCAACCAATATCATTTTTATATTGAATTGTTATTGTCCAATATTAAAAAGCATTCTAGGACCAATATTAAAAAATCTAAACATTCCAATATCGGTTCCTCAGTGCATGTTCTTATAGGAACCATATTGAGCTAATTTAGATCCTAACTGGAGCCGAGGTAAGCTAGGCTAGGCTGTTGCTAGGGTTTTTCAACGCAAGTTTCTCCATTGTATATGGAAAAAAGTAGCTATTTCCTTCTGCTATCCACAACTTTATTTTTAAAAACGCAAAAAGCTCCGTGTCGTGATTTCTGGCCAGGGTGTCTACCTTTAACGAAAATTTTCGTGAACTTTAGTTCAAACGCGATAGTTTTCGAGGATTTTTGAACTAACTCATTTTTACAATTTCTCCTAATCTGATCTGATCTTGTTTCATGAGTTGGGTGCCAGGGCTTCGGAGTGACCCCTATCCCATCCATCGTGTATTATATACTATCCCATACATTTTGTACCCATTGTGTATTATCGTGTATCCATCGTGTACTATCCCATCCATCGTGTATTATATACTATCCCATCCATTGTGTAGTATATACTATCCCATACATCGTGTATTATATACTATCCCACACATCGTGTATTATCGTGTACTATCCCATCCATCGTTTATTACTATCCCATCCATCGTGTATTATGTACTATCTAATACATCGTGTATCCATCGTGTATCCATCGTGTACCATCCCATTCATCGTGTACTATCCCATCCATCGTGTATTACCCTTATCATCATCCATCGTGTATCCCATCCATCGTGTATCCCATCCATCGTATCGTACCACCCATCGTGTACTATCCCATCCATCGTGTATATACTATCCCATCCATTGTGTATTATATACTATCCCATACATCTTGTATTATGTACTATCCCATACATCGTGTATCCATTGTGTATTATCGTGTATCCATCGTGTACTATCCCATCCATCGTTTACTACTATCCCATCCATCGTGTACTATCTCATCCATCGTGTATTACTATCCCATCCATCGTGTATCCCCTATCCCATCCATCGTGTACATATTCCCTATCCCATCCCATCCCATCCATCGTGTACATATTCCCTATTCCATCCCATCCATCGTGTAGTACCCCATCCATCGTGTAGTATCCCATCCATCGTGTATTATGTACATTATAGTGTATCCATCGTGTATCCCATCCATCGTGCATTATTGTATTATCGTTGTAAAAGTTCTTTGAGATCAGCAGACTATGTGGTACCTGTCAAGGGGTTTCAAGCACTTTGCTTAAATAAATAATAATAATGAAAAAAGGAACCTTCGCTTTAAAAAACGATCGGCACTAATGACTTCATAAATGTAATTATGCTGAGACTGTTTAAATCTTAGTAAAAGTAAACATATATTTAAAAACTTAAATAAAGTTATATATTTTACCATTCAGCTAAAATATATTCCTGAAAAAGAGCTAATGTTAGCAGCTATGCACAACGCAGCTTTTAATATTAAACGACACATCAAAATGAAAATCAACCGCGGAAACCTTGTAGACTGATTTATTTGTTAAAATTTAATATTTTTAGAAAAAAGCTTTAAATTGAATACTTTACAGGGTAAAGTTAGAAATTTTCAGTAATAGATTCTCTTCTTACTTATTAAATCAGAAAATTGATCCATCTACGTAAAACTCTTTTCACCATAGCTAAATCCGTTTGAGAGAATTTTCATCGTGCAATTATTTTCAAAAGATGGATAACAATTTATAAAATTTTGCAAATAGATGCCAAATATGCAAATATCGTAATTATGCAAATAGAATTTCAATTTGTTATTGGATCACAGTTTGATGCCACTTGAAACTCATTGATTGAAAGTAAAAAAAAATAAAAAAAATAAAAAAAACTCCTTAATTCTATCGTAAAAGATACGAAATTTTTCTTTAATGAAACAAAGAAGATTCCAACTCATCCGTTTGGCCACAGTCTGGAAAGACATAAAAAAAAATGGCGACAAATGCTTTAAGAGGTTATTGTAAATTTTATAGGCTTCAATTTTACATCAGTTTTAGTGATGCAGTTGCTCAGATCTAAAACAGATGAACTCAAAATATTTTTAGCCAATAATAATTGTTAAAAAAAAATAAATTTCCATCTATCTTTTTTTACCAGTTTTTAAATCTTTCCTGCGTTTTAACCGGAAGAATTCTCTTAGTGATAGCAAAATGTGTGCTTAATTACTTATTTCGAAGCCTAAATGTTATTTAAAAAGATTTTTACCATTTACAGCACATAAATAATTCAAACATACATACAAGTTTTGGGCCCCTTAATATTAATTTTACTTTTAGTGTATTTTGCTACCTCTCTAGAAAACGGATTGAAAACTTTTTGTGGACAATTGTAAAACCGGTTTATCCATAAACGATTTCACGTTAAAAATAACCTTTAGTAAATATTTATTACTTGTTGTTTATTTATTTAATAACAGTAGAAAGAATTGTGAATTGTAAGGTATACCATTTTTTACATCATTTCAGAAAACGTAATTTTACATGGCAAAATACAAAATTAGAACGTAATTGGTCGACTAGTTCCTGAGATACCGAATTGTTCACATAAAAATTTTTTTGAAATTCGGTTTCTCAGAAATTATTCGACCGATTTCACTCATATTTTGCGTTTTACAATGCAAAATTAGATTCTTTAAAATAATGAGAAAAATTGTATACCTTACGCGATTCAAAATATTTTCACTATTATTAAATAAATTATTAAAAAATAAAAAATATTTGCTAAAAGTTATTTTTGGATAAATAATTTTTATAATTGTGAGTAAAAAACTTTCAATTCGGTTAAAAATGTCTCGAGATTTGGCGAAATATGCAAAAAGTAAAATTAACATTAAGGGGTTCAAACTTTGGATCGATCTGCTGACCAAACAATGGGGACCATATCACCCAGATTGCGGCTACCTCCTATATTTTTGTGGTTAGAATTCCGAATCCGTCCATAAAACGGTATGTTTACTCAGAGAAAGTACGTTTTTGTGTCTGATTTCGTAACTTAGAATATCGTCTGCGCTAATTAATTAGCACATTCGATATCAACCCCTCAAACCAGTAAGATTGAGTCCTAGAAAATGCTTTTTTTACATATGTGGTAATCAAATTTTAATCTAAACATTTTAATTTCTGGAGAAAAAAAAACTAAAGGTCTATATTATTTTCAAAAAGTCTGCCAAGCTTATTCAATATCAAATTATTTTGATTAATTTCATATATCATATCTTGAAAAAGTTAATATTCAGCAAAACTATAAACGAAAATTTCTTTTCATATAAATGTGCACTTACAAAATAAATTTTTAAAATTATTAATAATGAATTCCTTTATTCCACTATTGTGTATAGATAGTTGCATAAATAGTAATTTAGAAGCAAAATATAAAATTTTCATCTAATTTCATGTAGTGCCTAGTTATACACTTAAATTGCTTTTTCAGAAATATATTTGTTTTCAAAATGCAAAGATAATACATTTTTATGGCTATTTTGTCGAATATAACAAATATACTAACGCTTTCTAGAAAATTTTAATCCACTATTAGAAAGACTTCTTAATTTACAAAAACTAAGATTTTTCGTGCAGAATTTTATTTAACTTTTAATACCACTTGATGGTTGTGAAATTTGTTTATAAATATATTTATTTTTGTTTAAAACTAAATCTTTATGTTAAACTGCAATACAATATATCTATACGATAAATTTCTAATCATTTTTAATGTAGTTTCATTAAGGCTATTTAAATAATAAAGTGTTATTAAAGATAATTCCGTTTGCAGCATATTATTTAACTTTATAATACCACTCGAGAGATTTATTTCTAAAGTTTTGTGAATTCTGTTTATAAATATGTTTATTTTTAATTCATTTTAGCATAAGAAATAAATTTTTATGTTTACTTGAACGAGAACAAATCAATCAGGTATATTTCGACCAATTTTTTACATAGTTTCATTAAGTCTATTTAAATAATAAAAAGTAATTAAAGAGGATTTTATTTGAAGCATATTATATAACGTTGTAATACCACTTGATGGGTTTCTTTCTAAACGAGAGTTGAGAATTCTGTTTATAAATATATTTGTTTTTAAAACATAAGAAACATAATTCTGTATGTTTATTTACGATATAACAAATCTAATTAATCTTTCCAATAATTTTTTTATAGTTTCATTAAGGCTATTTCAGTAACAAAATGTTATTAAAGAGGATTCTATTTGCAGCATATTATTTAACTTCGTAATATCACTCGATAGATTTATTTCTGAACGAGAGTTGTGAATTCTGTTCATAAATATATTTATTTTTAATTCATTTAAGCATATTAGATAAATTTTTATGTTTATTTGAAACAGAAAAAATCAATCGATATATTTCGATCAATTTTTGATCTAGTTCTATTAAGGCTATTTAAATAATTAAAAGTAATTAAAGGGATTCTATTTGCAGCATATTATTTAACTTTATTATACCACTCAATGGATTTATTTCTAAACGAGAGTTGCGAATTCTGTTTAGAAATATATTTATTTTTGAAATACTCGTATATGAAACATAATTATTTATGTTTATTTACAATAGAAGAAATCTAATCAATCTTTCTAATAAAGTTTAATTTCATTACAGCTTTTTAAATAATAAAAAGTTACTAACATAACTATTCTTGTAGCATATTATTTAACTTTGTTTACTATTCGATGTGTTTATTTCTAAACAAGAGTTGTGAATTCTATTTAAAAATGTATTGATTCTTAAAACACATTAGAAAATTGTTTAGGTTTTTTTACAATCTAATCTTGTAAATACATTTAAAGCTTATGTCTTTAAAGCTATTTAAATAATAAACAGTTATTAAAGTAGCTACTTTTTACAGAATATGAATTATTTAACTTATTTATTCCACTTAATGGGTTTATTTTTAAACCAGGAGTTCTGTTCGTCGGACATACTCCTAGCGCCATCTATGAATTCAAATCGTAATAAAATGCACACATAAAACATTTCTCTTGTAAAAATGTTTCTTCCAAATAATTTCTGGAATGTTTTTGATTTAAGTTAAGTTTTTGGTTACATGCATTTTTGTGAAAGCTCCCGATAAGCAAACTGCGAATGAGAGAATCTTCTCTTGACGTTACGTGACACAATACAATGGGATTTTTGCTGAATTTTTACTCGATCCCAAAAAACTCTTCAACCATCTGCTTTGAGTGTTCTTTTCCTGTTCCCTTCAAGATATTCTATGTGCATCTTCCTCACGTACTGTTCAATCTTCAACAGTGCTGTTTCTCTCTTTTTTCCTCCACAAGAACCTCTTGTTTGTTCAGCTCTCACAACAATGCGAATCAAACTTTTTCTTCTTTTTTTTCTTCATATTTGTCTGTATTTTTTTCATCAATCTATTTCTTTTTCATTTTTATCATCTTATATTTTGAAGTGGAGTTCTGAGAAAAAATCTGAAAAATTGCATAGTCTTCAATTTTGTTTATTCGCCTCTCCCTCTTCTTTTTTTTTTTTTTTCCTTGTCTGGGGTAAGAAAAAAGAAAATCTGAATGACATTATTATTTCATTGTTAATGAGAATTACACCTTTTTTTTTCTTCAAATTGCCTGCTGTAAATTTAAAGAAATGGAAAGCACTGTTTAATTTCATAACTTTATTTAGAATTTAAATTAAACTAAAGAAATCAATATTATTTAATCAATATTATCAATAACTATTATTTTATTATAATTATTATTGCATTGGTATAAAAATGTACTATGTATTTTTTTTTTCAAATTTGATTTTCAATTTGAAAGAAACAGGAAGCTCTTTTATTCGACTTTATTACTTTTATAAAGCTTGTCATATTTGAAGTTCTAAGAAAAAATCTGAAAAATTGAATAGTCTTCATTTTTGTTTATTTGCTCCCCCCCCCCNCCCCCCCCCCCCCTTCTAATATTTTTCTTGTCTGAGATAATAAAAAAAAGATGAGAAAATATGTACGCCATGATTATTTCATCATTAATGAGAATTACACTTTTCTTAAATTGTCTGCTTTAAAATTAAAGAAATTAAAAGCTGTGTTTAATTTTATTACTTTTGTAAAGGCTGTTATATTCGGAATTTAAATTTAACTTAAGAAATCAATATTATTTCATTATAATTTTTATTGCATTGTTTATGAAAATTTACTCTCTTTTTTTAAATTTGTGTTTCAGTTTTGAAGAACACAGGAGGCTCTGTTATTGACTTTATTAACTTTGTAAAGCTTATTATATTTGAATTTTAAAGTTATATTTGGAGCTCTTAGAAGAAATCATTAGAAGAAGATCAAAGATTAAAGAAGAACAATCATCAAAGAAGATCATTAGATTAAAAGTTATTCAGGGTGGTTCGATTTTCATTTGGCTCACTATACTAAAACTCTTTTTATAATGGCACTTTTTCCCATCATTGCATCGTAAAAAAATGTAGTTAATGGTTTAAATAAAATCAAATAGCAAATTATTAATTTCCAGGTTTACCGCAACCAGGAAAAATCTAAAAAGTATTAACAAAAGGTTTTCTGTTTCAAATTTAATTTCATTTTAGGAATTAAGAGTTGGACAATTTCGGCATCAATATATATTTCCCTTAGATTAAAAATATATTTTGGTTAATAGTAAGTAAATTAGTAAGAATAATTTGTTTCTTTAATATTTCGTTTCCACTTCTTTAATTTTTCCTGGTTGCGACATTGGCCACCCTGATTTTTCTACTTAAACAATCAAAAACATTCTTCTCCTAATGATGAGTGAAACAGGTAAGTGATTAATGCATTTAGAACTACTATGTGACTAGGAATTAAAAAAATAGCTTAACGACTCATTTTAAGTAAATGAAAAAGTTTTGTTTAAATTATAATCAAAAAGATAAGATAGATGCACATCATTGTAACTATCACAATAATATAACTACAATTCTTAACAGGTTGCAGTGCAAATTTAATTTGTTGAATTTGACAATCGCGCTCAGAAAACAATTTTTTTTCCAATTGTTTATGAGTGCCACATAAAATTGAGAGTCAGTTACATATTTGGGAGGGAAAACAATCACATTTTGTCACAGTTTTTCTATGAAAACTCTCGACCGCCGTAACCGTCATTTCTTCATCACGACATTGTTTGCTCTTCCTAAAAAAGAAGCAATTGATATGTTATCTGGAATATTACACCTTTTTTCGTACGAGCGATGTTCTTCTTTTTTTATTAATTAAAATGTAAGTAAAATGTAATTAAAATGTACAGGACCAAAGTGTCGACTGACCACGAAACTTTTCGTGACCTTTATTCCAAATTCGAGGATTTTTTAGGATTTTTAAACTAACTAATTTTTAAGATACAATTTCTCCGAAAAATATGATATTAAGGAATTAGAATTAGTTTTAAAAAAATGGATAATTAACAGATCCACTAAAAGATAGTTTTGTTTCCGAAAGTAGTTAGTCCGAGAAAAGCTATAGCAGTAGGAATATATATATATATATATA
>NC_092204.1:20625562-20709255 GCF_043381705.1 Parasteatoda tepidariorum
AATTTAATAGTAAAATTTGATTATTTACAATGTTAACATTCATTTTAGTAGAATGGGTAGACTCGCCCCATACGAGAGATTTGTCAGCAGTTCTATAAAAATATACAGTAACAGCGTAACTGTTAATATTTTCTAAAATCGATTTCACAGCTTTAAAGAGGGATAAATAGCGATTCCGAAACACCTATTAAAAGCCTTTTTTCTTTAATATTTACAAAAGTTTGACCACTTGAAAGTTGACAAACTGAAAAAAAATGGGTAGACTCGCCCCGGTTTACGGTATCACAATAATATAACTACAATTCTTAACATCTTCAATATCCTCAGTGGTAGACGGATCATGGGTTAGAGTGCTCTTCCTCTCCATGTAACGCAAATGCGGGTTAGCTCCATCAAAAAGTCCTTCACGATGGCAAGTTTCACCCAATACTCGATTCAGGAGTTCCCTTGTCTTCTGGATTGGGTTCAAAATTACAAGGCTACGGAGTTGAATATTAATGGTCGTAAACCCATGAAATTGGGTCAGCTGTTCAACGACAGTTATAAAATAGGAATAAAATATTAAATCAGTGCATAGAGCGTTCACCTGCCAATGAGATGAACCGGGTTCGAATCCCAGCGATGGCTGGTCGATACGAATTCCGTTCCGGGTTGAACCGACCACACTAGTGACGTAAAATATCCTTTGTGGTAGACGGATCATGGGTTAGAGTCCCCTCTGCCGTCAAGTTAACCGAGGTAAGGTTTAGTGATTTTCCTTTCGATGTAACGAAATTTCGGGTTAGTTCAATCAAAAAGGCCTCCACGATTGCAAATTTCTTCCACTACTTGATACATGAGTTCCCTTGTCTTTTGAATTGGGTTCAAAATTCCAAGACTAAGGAGCTGAACATTAGTAGTCGCAAACCCAAAATTGCATCAGCTGTTCAACGATAGTTATAAAATAAAAGTAAAAACATTTAACCGCGATATAAATCTAAATTTGCGTGGACATCCATAGTTGTATGAATCGTCAATTCTTTATAATAATATTAATTTCTTTATATTATTTTTTCTAAGACCGCCAATTCGACAGTTTTTAGTATAAATAGATATAGATCATACAGATCAGAAAAGTAAATTTAGCAGAGTATAATTTCAATAAGAGTTTATAACTCCTCTAATATTTCTGTAAAACTTTGTCAATAAATCCTAGAGCAATGCATAACTTATACTGATAGTTTATAAGGAAAAAATTGAAAACTGTCAAATTGACTGTCTTGTTCTAGTGTTGCTGTTTTTGACACCTGGTTAAATAGTAGTTAACAAATAAATTAGGAAGAAATATTTAAAGATAATATAACAAATTGAAAGGAATATTTATAGCGCTTTGACAGCCCTTAAATAGTGCTGTCAAAACGGTTGTTTGCACGATTATCTGAACTTTAATACTTAAGTTCGAAATATTTTGTCCAGTGTTTGAGAAACCAAACAATTTGATTTGTTTGATTATGATAAATTTTAATAAAAAGTTTTTATTAAAATTGTTTAATTGTTAAATAACTGTAATATTGTTAAATAATTTTAACATAATGTTTTGGTTACGTTGTTTATTAATTGGTTGTTTATTACGAAATAAATTGAGTAAAACGATTTTACTGTGCTCATATTTTATAATTACTTAAATTTTAAAATTAGTTAAATGTTATAAAACAATTGAACTTAACAATTAATTTTACATTACGATTTGTTATTAAATAAATTTAACTAAATGACGAAGTTAATTATTTGTAATTATAAGTAAAAATGCAATTTTTTCAAAACTACATAGTAAAAAAATGTACGATAATCTAAGTTAATTGATAATTAAATAAAAGTGACAGAACAACTTGACTGTGTTATATATTCCCAATCTAATAAATGTAACAAAACGATTTAACTAAAATTACTTGATTCTAATTAAATAAATTATAATTTGACTTCGTTAATTTATTTCAAATTAAATAAATTATGATTAGACTATGGTACCTATTTCTTCTGAAAAATGTCATGATGATTTGACAATGTTATTTGCTTCTAAAAAGATAAATTTTTCGAAACGAATTTATTGATAATTTAATAGATTTTGCAAACGTTTTTATTGGGTTATTTATTTCTATTTAAAAAATTATAAAATATGCAATACATACACTATAAAATATAAGAATACCTAAATTTATTTTCAATTGAGTAAAATTAATTAAACAATTTGACTAATTAAATAAATTTAATAAAACGATGTGATCACGTTATTTGTTTCCAATTATATAAATTACGATTCGACTTAGCTATTTATTTCATATTAATTGAATTTCGATTAGATTATAACATTCATTAAGAAAACATATGTAACATAATGATTTAAACAATATTTATTTCTAGTTAAATTAATTTATCAAAATAATTTCAGTTTGTTTATTTCTAAATAAATAAATTTAATAAAACCGTTTGACTAGGTTATTTATTTTTAATTAAATAAATGTTTATAAAATACACAATTTTTAACAGCTATAAATTAAAATATTCTCTTCTATTAAAATATTCAAATGACCGCGCATAACAAATTTTATTTCAAACCCTATACTATGGTGGTTTTTAGTTTCTCTCAATCTAAAATATTTTCTAACTCAATATGACAACTGTTTATCGAGTTCTGTAAGGTGATGAACAAGTACTCTCACTTTTCGTTTCTATGATTGGTTCATATTACTAATTAAATGATTTGAAAAATTATGATTAAGTCTGATTACTTATTTAATATTTGTGATTAAAAAAAGGCATTCCCGTAACAGCCCATTGTGGGCCAAAGAATCCTAGAGGCTCCACAATTTCGTGACCGAGAACATAATAATGGCAATGTGGTCAGCATTGCGCACAGACTGCTTTTGCTTCCCAGTCAAGCTGGTACACAGCGATATGGAGTTGGGAGAGCTGTAGGTCACCATTGAGGACCGAATCCTAGTTTTTCAGTTCGAGAATTTAGTGCCTTACCCACTGAACCAATTCAGCTAATGTGATTAGTGCTAAATAGTATACGTATAAACAATTTAAAATGATATTCAGGGTGTTTCGTAATTATCACTCTTAATTTATGTCTTTAGAATTCTCTTCAAAATGAAGACAAATTTTGAATCACAAATGAATATTTAAGTAAGAAAAAAATTCGCTACCGAAAACTGACAAAATCACTATTAAAGAAGGAGGATGTATAGTTTCATCACAGGTTGAAAGCTGAAGATGTTTGATATAACCATTTTTCAATGTCTCCCTATTTCCCACCACAATAAATCGGATTTCAGTGATTCGTACCATTCCTTAACTGTTATTTCTCTGATTTTCATAGCTTTTTAGTTTTACCATAGCTTAAATATTAATTTGTACTACCCACATATATATACACTTTTTTTAAATCTTCATTTTTGTTAAGGGATCTATATACATTAAGGGGGGCCTTTACAGAACAACCTGCACATAAACAAACTTAAAAATAAAAACGTGCGAGAAACATTCTCGTAAGAAGTTTTAAAAAATGAAATTGAAAACAAATAGAACAAACTGTCTTTTTAGTTAGGGAGAATAAGATAAAATACATCAATGAATGATTAGTGGAATTGAATGAAGAGATTAGTTTAAGAACCAGGTAAGTGACATTTACAGAGTAATCAGGAAAAGAAGGAAAAAATTGATATCCGAATTATTTTATTATAGATTTTGATACAAAGCTAGTAAATTTTTGCCATATTTTATTTACCACTCCCTAATTTTAAATAAAATTCCTACAATCATCCTCAAAACTAATTATGAAATAGTTATGTTAAGAATAAAGTGCAAGCAAAAGAAATCCTGTTAAATTTTTTTTTATTTTATAATCGTCGTCGTCGTTGAACACCAACCGGAATGTTTCACTTTAAAACAAAAAACTGCTATACACTTCCATGATCCGACCCATTCTAGCACATGCTTCTCCTGCTTAGGCCACAATTCCAGACCATCTAATGAAGAAACTGAACCAGTGCCAAAACAAAATACTCCGTAAAATCACCTGTGCTAGAAGGTTCATTAGAAACTCAAACATCCACAAAGATCTCAAAATCCCAACTCTCTCTCAGCATATTTACAAATTTAATGCAGATTTTTATGACAAAGCTATCAACTGCAATATAGCTAATTAATCATTTATTTCCTTGAGCTGAGGTTCATTACGGCACTGAAACTGAGAGAACAATATCCTCTTTCCAAGTTTTGTTTATACAGAAAAGGTTTTGCAACAAACACAGTTTTACGATTTTAGTTTTGATTAAATTTAATTGGTCATCTTGTAGTTTCAAATTAGTTTCGTTAAGTTCGGCAAATGTACTGAAAATACATTCGCTGCAGCTTGTTTTAAGTTAGCCAGTAAATCTCGGTATCTGCCTACCTATCATTGCCGGAGCACCGTCATTAGCTACAGAAATGATATTAGTCAAGGGTATAACTTTTAATTCAGTCAATAGTGTTTCACCTTTAGTATCGCTTTCTAAAAATTAAGCAAATAACAATTCTTGGTAAAATTTTTATTCTTTTATAAATCTTACATAAGCTAAAAGTAAAAGCTTTGTTTCCTAGATAAGTGGACTTGTCAAGCTGCATAGAAAATTCAGATATTTTTAAGTACTCGCATAAAGAATTTTCTCGCACTAAGATATTTTGTCAATCCTTCTTCGTACATTATTATTACTCCGTGGAATTCTTTTTACAATGTCAAAAGCTGGTTTGAGCAACCCGGTGAGTATTATCTCACTTACAGCTAGTAAAATAAATTCTTAAATAATCTGAGGCTTTCCGGACTTTGGAATCATGTAATATATAGAAACATGCGAAATAATGAGAAGCATGCAATCCATCGTCACCTTGCTTAGATGTTGTCCCTATAAGTTGTTGCAGTGACGGTGTTTTCAGATATTTTTCTTTGACTGTTTGAAAACTAGTTAAATCTTTATCTTTTTTGTTACTATGGATTTTTATAAATTGCTCGTTAAGCTTGGAATGTTTCATTGAATCACTTGTTTTAGTTTTATTACATAGAAGACACATAGGTAAAGTACTATTTCCTGGTGAAGAAATAAAGACATACTTCAAATATTCAACGCTGTATTTTCGGCATTTTTCCTTCGACTCATTCATACTGTTATCTCTTAAAGAGGGAACAAAAAATATAAGAAAGCTTGTAAATGAACTGTTTAATTTGTAACAAACCACTGTTAATAATTATAAGCGCCCACCTTTATTTATTGTTCACTTAGGACGTAAAAATCGCTACTATTTTATTTATCTTAATTTCCATAATAATAGAAACCAATCACAATTTTATTATTTTATATTAAACCTCACGCGGACCCCCTGACGTTGTTTAGGGACCCCTAAATAAGTTTTTATTTTTCACGGTCCCCCCCCCGAATGGTACCACGGACCCCAGGGGTCCATATGAACCACTTTGGGAAACACTGATCTAGAACATACACTACCTTTAATTTAAAGGGCAAATACCCTACCACCTTCTTTGATAAAGAAAGCATTACTATAAAAGGAGGCACGTGCTTTCTTGGGCAGAACTTTCCGGTTGATCTAATAGCTTCCTAGATTAGTTAATTACCTTGAAACTTACCTGCCTCGTTTCCTAAAAATGCATCTGCATTAGGACCTACTTCTTCCACTAAGTTCATCAAATATGTTTATAATAAAACTTCTTCTGTCATATATATTAAAATAACTAAAACATCATATACAAAAGCTATTTTTTTTTCTATAATATAGTCCTGCTTTATTTTATTTATTCCTTGCTAAACTTAAATATGGAAATAAAATACCATCTGAATGAATCTTCGGGGTCTGCTTTTTACATGCGAAATAAAAAAAATCGAGATATGATATACCGTTTTCTTTTTCTTTTTTAACTTCTTCAGTTTTTGAAATACGATTTCAGCAGTATCTACTTCAGAGTTTCGCCGATAGAATAAACTTGGTGTAGACTTTTACGACGGAGATCATACATAAATCCCATATTTCCACAACTTATTCCAAGAAGTCACAAACTAATCTCAAAATCCACCAAGAACCAGCACTTCGGGCTTCCACGAAACTCATATTAAACTTGTTCCCTAAAATATCTCTTCTTGCAGATAAAGATCATAATTTCTCGCCAAATCACAATTTTTTGTTATTACATTGATTTTTCTCTGTTTCTAGATATGGCAATATCTCCGATCCAGCCAGGAGGAGCGAAAGTTGTGCCAACGAAGCAAAAAGGAAAAAAGTAATTACATGGGAGTTAGGTTCTGCTCTTGGTGCTTTCGCAGATTAGAGCTGCCCGCCAAACAAGAGTAATGCTGTTGGTCAAGAGTTTGGGACTTGTTGTCGAGGAGATCTCACAGAAGATTTCTCCCTTGTTTATAGGAAACGAGTTTACTCTTCTTCACAAATAGTGCCATTCTTATTTCAGGGAGTCCAATAAAGTAAAAAAAAAATTCTCGAAATGAGACATTTTTGTTGCAACAGCACATTGTGAGACAGGAAATTGTTAATTTGTAGGGTACCGAGATTTATTGGGAGAAATAAAGAAATAGCAAAAAAAAATTAATAATAGTTGGCTAGTTTATGAAACATACTCGTAGTACAATGACATTTATAACGTGTAGACAAAATAACAGTTCGAACTGTGAAACATTTTTAAACTAGGAAACTAAGATTAATTAATAATTAAACAGAATCAAAAGCAATAGATTAATTTAACTAAACATTTATTTATGGTGTTATTCAGCCGTAATTAATGGCTGCAGTGTCCGATCAAAAATTAACCCATTTGGGCCTAGCGGTTTGATTTCTTTTCAGGGGCAGCTATTTTTTTTCAAGAGGTAGTACAAGTGGTTCATTTTTAGGATTAATTTTACAGAAGCAAGGTAGCTCTATCTACCATAATATTACCAGGATGATGCATTAATAATGTAAACATTATAATTGGACCTTAAGGGCGGCACGTTCCTCTTTTAATGAAAGTGGTAGATAACAGAAAGAATTATCCGCTTGGTATTAACAAATATGTACTACNGGATTTGGCTATCATTTTCAACATTTAAAAGTTTTTTCTGAGCTCTAGTTTGTATGGCATTTAACATATGTACTTGTAAATCTTCTTTAACTTTGCACTCTTCAAACAGCATAGCAGTTTTGTTTCCAAGCAGATATCTACCTTGATCTAAGGAATCTCTTAAGACTGCAGCTTTAGTGATTATGTGTCACATCTCACACTCCAACTCAACTTCTACAAGAGGCAAACATGTCAAAGTTTCTTCCAAAGGTGTTCTTAACCAAACCTTTTCATTTGTATACATATGTGGTTTCACATACTTGTTGCAAATTAGATCTAGAGTTGCACCAGTATCTCTCAAAATTTTCATCTCAACTCCATTTACTTTATCTACACTAATGTAACGTGACATCAGTTCATCAATACTTTTGTCAGCTACAACATGCGAAATAGATTCTTGAGTTTTCTTTAACTTATCACATTGAGGTCTAAGATGATTGCTAGAGCCACATTCATAGCAACGAAGGGGTTTTCCCTTTTCAAATTCTCTATCTCTTAGTTTTTCTTGAGATATTTCCGATTTTGTCAACAATTTCGGCTTGAATTCTTTTTTATTCTCATTAAACTTAGAGTTCCAATTTTGGTTTCTAATATTAGAAAAATTCCTTTTGGGAAAATCTTTCTTTTTAAAACTCTCTCTAATACTTTCAAAGTTGTCCAACTTTTCAGCTAATTCAAATGGAGTGATAAATTTCAGCCAATCTTCTAAGTAATGTTCTCTTATCTCCACAGGTACTCGAAACTTCAATTGCTCCGTTATTATCAGATCTTTAAGCTGCTGCAGGTTCTCAATTTTCAATTCAGTAATCCACTGGGTAAAATAACTAGACAGTTCTTGTGAATAATTTCTCCAAGATTTGTCCTGGGATTTTTGATGTCTATAAAAACATTGCTTCAATTTTTCACTATTCAGTTTATAACTTTTCAAGATAAGATCTTTTACAAAGTCATAGTTAATAGCATCGTCAGGTTTTTCTCTTGCCAGCCTGTTAGATAATTCCCCAGGTAAAACCGCTAACATATAAGCAACCCAATCCTTCTTTGGTACCTGAGCCATCTCTGCTCTTCTCTCAAAATTTATAAGGTAGAGTCCCATTTCATCGTGCTTTTCATCAAATTTGGGCGTAATCTGAGTAAGAGGAATTCGATGAGAATATTCAACTTTATTTTCTGAATCACTATTTTGAACAGGATCCTTATTCACCAGTTCTAATTTTTTTACTTCCAGTTCATGTAATTGGGCTTCACTCGCCAATCTATCTTCTCTCTCTTCTTGTCTAATTCTTTCTTGTCTATCTATCTCATCTTGTTGAGTTTTCTCTTCTTGTTTTCTGTCCTCAATAATTCTATCTAGAATAATCTTTACTTCATCTTCCTTATAAGCCGGGCTGTTCAAAATTAAATTCTTAATTTCCACTACTTTACTAGAAGAGTCAGCATCCACGCCAATTTCTTCACACACTTCTAATAAGTCAATTTTTTTAGCTTTTGCTAAGTAAGCCATGACTTAAGGATTAACAAAATCCGAATGCTTTCAATTTATTTTCTTTTTCTTTCTTTATATTTCAAATTTAAGATTAAAGAAAATTGTGTTATTTATTATTTAAAAAATAACAGTAAGAAAACTAAAACACCATTCACAACCGAAAAAAAAAACTTTAAAGCACATTACGAATAACAATTCTAAGATCTATTATTTGGAAAATATAACATCTATTATGCAATAGTAACCAACTAAACGCTTTTACACTAATTTTCAATATACCATAAACAACGCAAAATAGTTTCAAAAACACTTTTTACATATTCAACAAATAGCATAAAATTTCACCCTACTTTCGAATTAAAATCGAAACGAATCAGTGAATAAACTCTATAATTACATATATAAAGCTTCAATCAATAATAAATTCTCATGTTCANTCTTCTCTTAAGTTTTCAAAAGTAAAAATTTCGTTGAATCCTGCGGTGCCACAATTTATGGTTTTTTCAAAAAAACTGAAATTTAGCTTTGCAATATGATGATCTAAAGAATCTATATTGAGGTCGCGATGTATGTTTTTTATTTCTGATAAACCATCTTGCTTTTGTTATTTTCCTGAGGATTTTGTTCTGGAATGTTTTGAGTTTTTTAAGGAGTGATGTGGAGATGTTGCACCAAGCTGGAGATGTATAAGTCAGGATGGGACGGATCATTGAGATGTAGAGTAAACGTTTAAGTCTAAGTTCCATTTTGGGGTTCTGAAGAAGGATTTGTAATCTGTGGCAGGCTGCTTGTGCTTTGTTGATAGCTGTTTTGATGTGATCGTTCCAATTAAATTTACTGTTAATGACCAGACCAAAGTATTTTGCGCTTTTGACTATGGGAATAATTTCATTAAAGAGAACAATTTGATTTTTGGGGAGATCAAAAAGTACTTCTCATACTCATATGTGTTGGTTATTTTAGCGTCAGCCCCGCTAGGGGCTCTAACTAATTCATCTGAGTGGGAATAAATAATAAATCGCCGAAGCGCAACTGAAAGCAAAAAGTACTTGCTCCTTATAATTCTAGATCTAATCAGAAATAACTTAATTATTGTGGTATCTGAGAATCTTTTAATTCACCCAGATAAATGAAAATGCTGAAAAAAGTTCCCCACCACAATGAATGTCTTTGAAAAAAGGAACTGTCCTAAATATATGACGCTGGGCGTTAACCGGTTAAGGTTAATGCTAAAAGATATTTTTTTTATATACCACTTTGTCCCTAAGTGGTTTTTGAAGCTCGAATTTTCATGCATATATATTTTCTTTGGAAAACAATTTTTAGTGGTGGTTACACAGAAATTAAACTGTCAACATTTGATTAAGTTTCGTTACCATTTTTTATAATTTACACAACCCACGGGAACACTGTGCCAACATTTTAAAAGCTTCATCAAGAAAAGCTAGTTCCAAGTGGCGTTGCATATGTACATTTAAATTATTTATCTATAGTGAAGTGGAAAATAAGTTTAAAAGAATAAAATATAACCCATTTAAACATAAACATAGCTACCCACTAGTATGAATTTTTACAAAAAGTTGGCAGCCATGTAAATGATTTAAAAGTTCATGTATACAGCTACTTTGTTCCAGCTCTCTAATGGTTTGGCAACAAAAATTTTTAAAGCTTTAGTTTTTAACTTTTTATCACTCTATAAAATATTTTGCAAAAAGTGTAATAGTTGACTGACTTGCACGAATTAGAGATGGATGTCACTTTGATTGCTCCATGCCACATAGCGGACGGGACGCGATTTTTCAATCCAGCGGCTTTTAACGACCTGCTCTACTGTTTAGCATTTTCTTAATTAAGAGAATATTAATTCTTTAAATTTCTTTATGTTTCGGGTAAAAAAAATTTAAGAGAAGTAAAAGCTTACATTATTATTATGACCAACTACAGCCAAGAGGAAGATCTCCACAGAAAAAAGACGTGTCGTTGAAAGCCACTTCACTGTAAATTAACCAACAGGACCACTCCGCCAGAGACTCCCCTTCCTGATTTTTCGGAATTTTTTAATTTTATATTTAATGTATCGGAAAAAAAATATTGTTCAACTTTATTTCTGTTTTAACAAATTTGATTTAATGCACTTTCGCATAACATCTAACTAACTTTAGTCTAGCATCTAACTAAACTTTAAATAGTTTAAGCATGCATAAAGAAGATCTGGTTTTTTTTTACAGTGCTTAAAGTGATGTAGAAAAATAAATTAAATATTCGCGAATAATATCACCGTTGTTATTTAATTAGCACAGGAAAAAGCTTTTGTAAAAGGCTTTGTAAATAATATTTGACTATTAAAAACCAACATATTTTTTATACATGAGAGCTCGAAAACAATATTTGTTCGAAACTAAACTGGTTGCTATCAGACTGAAAATTTTTGCTCTTCCAGTATTGTGCAAATTAATTAGGACAAAGTAAAAAAATTCCAATACGTTAGTTTTTAGACTGTTTAATCTTTTGTTCAATATTCTCAAGTATAAAAATTATTGGTCCCACAGTAACGCGATTCCCAGTAGAACACCGAAGTCATGCATCATTGGTTTCTGTCCGCGTGCGGGTGGGTGACCACTTTGATCAGACTACGAAAGAAACGAGGGTGGGTGATATTAGTCCTTGCTAAACTGTTCTACTGTAAAATGTTCGACATCACGCACTGGTCGTTGGGCTACTAAAGGGGGGGAACCACCCCCTAAGAAGAGGTTCAAAATCGTGATGGCAGGTCTTTGGATCATCGTCAGGGATGTTTCCCAAGCCGTCGCTAATATCCCATTGTAGAGCCGCGATGGCTCAGGGGATAGAGCGTTCGCCTTCCAATGCGGCGAACTGGGTTCGAATCCCAGGTGATACGAATTCCGCATCCGGCTTGCACCTACCACAGTACTGACGTGAAATATTCTCAGTGGTAGACAGATCACGGGTTAGAGTCCCCTTGACGTTAGGCTAACCGTGGGAGGTTCTCGTGGTCTTCCTCTCCATGTAACGCAAATGCGGGTTAGCTCCATCAAAAAGTCCTCCACGAAGGCAAATTTCCAATAATCTCCCAATACTCGATCGAGGAGTTCCCTTGTCTTCTGGATTAGATTCAAAATTACAAGGCTACGGAGTTGAACAGTAGTAGTCGTAAACTCATAAAATTGGGTCGGCTGCTCAACGACGGTCATAAAATAAAATAAAATAGCCCATTGTACAACTCTAGTGTGACGTAAATAGACAACTATAGCTAAAGAATATTAGTAAGACGTAATTAATAATATAATTACGACGTAAATAATAGAAATGCCAAATAATTGGGTAATTTTCTCTCTCGTTTTAAATATTAACTACCTCTAGCTTTTTTTTCACTCTTAAAGGTTAGAATTCCATCAAGTAGCTATTCCTAATTTATTAGTGTACTACTATTTTTCAAAATATGCGAATTAAAAAAAGAGAAGGAAATGCCCATCACCGCCTGATAAAAAGCTTGTTTCAAAAATTTTTTAAAAAAAAAGTTCGAAAATAAAGAAATTAAAGCCTTTAGTTACACCTACTACCAATTTATATTATTGAAAGTAACGGTTTCGTATACCTACACCCTTTCCCTTCCCTCTCTTTCGTTCTCTCGCGCTCTCTCTGGAGAGCCCCAATTCTCATCTTTGTGCCAGGTTTCTCCGCCGACACTGCAAGGGTGGCGGGAAAATAATGAAAAAGTGATAATAACTAGAATAACGAAGGGGGAATGATGTTAAAAAAAAAAGAAGAAAGAAAGTAATGTAAAAAAAAGAGCTCAAAATCAGGTAGGCTCTCCACCTTTGCTCTTGCGCCTCCGGGTGGGATTGTAAGAGGATGACTCGACGTGGAGTGTCTCCCTGTTAATGAAGGCCGGACTGATAAGAATCGAAATGAAAAGCGTACCTCCCCTTCGATGTTCTAATTAACTCCGTCACCTCCTTCAAAGTATAGAGGGAAGCTTTTGAGAAGATGGCTGGAATGATTTAACTGTACCCGCCAACATTTTTACCCTTAAGGGTTCCTTGTATTGGTGTACTTCCTGCAAATAATATCGGTGGTTTCTTCTCGCATCTTTTTGCTGTGTTTTTTTAATAAAAAGATCTTTCTTTGCTAGTACGGTCAGTTTAAATTTAAAAAAAAAAATAGATGTGAAGACTTTCTGAAACGTTCAATTTTTCAATAAACGAAAATGTGTCCTAAAAGTAAAAAGGTCGTTTCTGGGATATAATTTAGCCATTAACCCCTTGGGGACGGGTGATTCATAAAAGCATTCGTACAAAATCAGAATCAAGATGTAAATAAATAAAAAACGGTAGCTTAAATGTAGGAGTTGCTAATTTGACAGACATACTTTGCTTTCACTGTAATTATTGTTAGTTTAATCATATGCATAAAAAATGTTAGTTGAATGTAAAACTAAATAATTTTACTTTGAACTAAAGTAATGGTGAATTAAATAAATCAAACAGTTATAACCCCGCCCACAAATAAACTGCTAAACAACTACTTTGATAACCAGTTTTATTTTTTTTAATCTGATTGATACGGTTTTATGCTGGCATGTATTTGTGACAGTCGGCGCGAAAGGGTTAATGACCAAATTAGACCTTATTACTAGTATGCAATCCTTGTATGTTTTAACCAATTAAACGCGTTTGACGGGTATATACGTCGGAGCAAATCTCTGTAGCGATACGTATAACGTGTTTACACGTCGGACCAAATCCCTGCAGCGATGTGTATAACGTGCTTACACGTCGGATAAACGGCAAACGAAATCTCTGTAGCGAAGCGTATAACGTGTTTATACGTCGGATACATGGCAGATCAAATCTCTACAGCGATGTGTATAATGTGTATGCACGAAGGATCAAATCTCTATTAGCCATCCGTATGACTTGTATACTCGTCATGCAAAATAAAAAAATACCATTGACTATCAAAACTCGAAATTTCTGTACGAATAATATACAATTAGAATATTATTTGAAGGTATGTTTCCTTTATATTACCAATAGAACTGTCAAGTATTTGGTATAACGGGGAGCAGGGACTCACGGCCCGAAACCAATTAAGTACATCAATAAACTGCAACTTGGACAGCGAAAGTTGATTTGCGTGATTAAATGTTTGTGTTTGGCCTTTAGTTGGCCGTTTAGCCTTTATTTATTTAAACACGTAGCACAAATTGAACTGAAATGGAGGGAGAAAAAAATTAATAACTAGACCTGGTATATATATTTCGGACATTTACCACAGCGACTATGTGATTGTCAACAACCACAAATTTCGATCATTCACAGTAACATGCATACATAATGATATGTATATATGATGATATGTATTTATAATGATATGTATACAGAATGATAATGTATGTAAACTCTGGAAAATGCAATAAACAAATTTTAAGTGAATATTATAAAAGTATAAACTTTTCTTGTAAGAAATATTTTTAGATTTAAGAGCCAACAAAATCAATTTTTGCTTGGTATATTTAACTTTCGAAAAACAGAAGGACAGCAGCAAGACCTAGAATCTTGCATATAATTGGAACGGATATACAAGAAGAGATGAAAAAATTCTGTATTGAAGATATACAAATAAAATTCATCACATTTGAAAAGGAAAAAAGAAATCTTTCCTCTGGGTAAAATACAAATTTTCATCAGGGAAAAACTAATTTTGACGGTTAAACAAAAAACAGAAGAAAATGTTCCCGAAGTTATGAGTTATGTGAGAGATAGTTAAAATTAAAATTTTTCATACCTTAATAATTAAGTTACTACATTATTTCGAGAATTTGAAAAATATAAGAAATACCTTATTATGCATTTAAAATCGTCTAATGCTTATAAAGTACAAACAGTATTTTAAAGTACTCGGAGTGCAAATTGTTACAGGATGTAAATATTGTAAAAAATCTACTGAAGTAAGTTTACTTTAAGAAAACATCATTGGATACTATGAAAATTTGAGGAACTCCCTTCCAATAATAGTTATGTATCTGAAACTCTAACATCTGCGTGAATGTATACTTAATATCTTCCTGAATAAGGATTAACACGCCGAGTGGTTTGTACGGTAAGTCAGAGAGCTGACCTCAGGTCAGAAAGGTCCCGAACTCGAATCCCGAACCCAGCAATTCCAGAGGCCTGGATTCCAATCATGACCCGGTCCTTTCCTTTTTATTTTTGTACTTTTTGTCTTTCTTACTGTGGAGGTAGCATTGGCCCTCCTAATATGGTGCTCTCTGAGAGAGTGGTCAATTTATTTGCTGATACCTGAAGGACGAATGTCAATAAATATATAAATTGGTGAGCATTAGAAGAAAGAAAAAACAAGGACGGGCCCAGAGGAGAGAGTCAAAACTGTTTGAATGTTTAGAAAGTGATTTTTTTTGTATTCTTTACTTTTTTTCGAACAAAAAACTTTTTTTGTTTGTTTTTCAAAGTGAAATTTTCTAGTTTTATTTTCAAACTCTTATTTTCAAACTAATTTATCATGTCAATTTTATGCAAGTTTCTTTAGTGCATGAATAAATGTAATTACATAATTAATCTGATAACTTCTGGTTAGAAGGTTAGCATAAACCATCAGCATGAAACTAAATATAAATCAACGTCAAATAAAAGTTCTTTCATCGTTTATGAATCATTTTTAAAATCCGGATTTAATTAAAAATGCCAACAAGAATATAATTAAAAGAAAAAATCATCAAAAAAGAAGGCTAATGCTTTCAAAAATTTGATTAGCAAAAATTCCAGTGTCTTCAAATAATAATGCCGGGAAAAGTCAATATTGAACGCAAGCCATCAATTCGAATTTATCCCTAAGAATCTTCTTCCTCTGATTCGAATTAGAGTGAATCGACTTTCCGAACGTCATTTTCTCATTACGAACGCGTAACTAACATCAGAGCTAAGATGAGAATTTTTATTAAAGTAATATACTTTCTCCATTTTGAATTATCAGAAAACGAAAAAAATGAGTTTAAAAAATTTTTTCCGTTAAAAACTGCCTTGATAACAAGATAACGGCTTTTCAATATTTTTGAAGCGAAGCCTTTTTTACGATTTTTCATTAAATATCCTTCACCGCCTTTCTTTTGAAAAAGATAAAAAAAAATTTCTGTTTACTTAAACCAGGTAATGTAACAGTAAAAAATAAAAATCAATAAATGCATTTTCTTCAAGAGCAAATTTTTCGTTCAGGCGAGTTTGTTTGCACAAGAGATGAAATTCTTACTCCTTTTTTTATCGTCTGACTTTTGCTAGCAGACGATTCTTTTTTGATGATCGGAAAATATATAAAGTGGGGGGACGAGGTTATCCTAAAGTTATTGATAAAACGTTTCGAAGCGTTGTTACGTTTTCTTATATACATCTGTTTGTTTTATTCCAAACGGTGAAGTTGACTTTAAGAATTTAAACTTGAAGAATTTTCATATTTTTTCTCCGTTTGAAAAATACAATTCGGTCGTAACAACTTTTGGGATGATATTGTTTTAGGATTGCATCTGTGAGATATTGTTTTAGGATATTTCCGCAATATTCTTGCGGTCGTTGAAATAGAGTCTCGGAACATCATTTTCTTTTCCAAAATTTCACCCGTTCTATTGGAAAATACATTTAATCGCAATTTTTTCCCTGGCAAGTAAATTTGCGACTTGGAATTCAATTTATATTTTCCCTTTTCGCTTCAAACAGTTGCAAAGTTTAAATTTTTTAATCACAAAATAAAAAAACGGAAATCACGGTAAATATTTTCTTCCTATTTTACTAACATACAACCATTTATTATTTTTTTCCTTGTTGATGGACCATTTAAATATTTAAAAAGTAATATTCAATACTAAAATCAGGATTCGATATTAAAAAAAATATAAAACAGTAGCTATAGTTTTCTTTAAGCTATCGAACAGTTACGGTTTAGTTTAAATTAATACTCACCTTTTCAATTTCATGAAATTACACCACAATTATTCTTATAACTAAATACTATAACTTCTATTGATTACATAGCGTGGTTAATTTTGATCAATGGTTAGTTCTAAACTAATAAAACAATTCCATATTTCAAACATCTCTCTCAAACGATCCAAAAATTTTGACGGGCGGCGGACTGAAATTGTCCTTTGCTGCCACTCTCTAAATTTCAAGATGGTAGAACTAACAGTTTTGAAGCCGTCAAAGAAACACTCAGTCAGACGAACTCACGGGCAGACAAACTCTTAATTTTTTTAAAATTATAGATAGACATCTTTAAAATATTTTAAAATGAAACTTATTACAGCACGAGTTATACAATAGGCCTGCCAAGTACTACTCTGTTTGCAAATTATTTTACAGAGCTGTAGACATTTAGAAATAAAAGCTTTCAGAATTTTAGGTAATATTGCCAGTGTTTAAAAAACCTCATCACGAAATAATAGGAAAAAAAATGTCGCTGCATGTGAACTTTTAAATCATTCATAGTAGTTTGAAAAAATAAGTTTAACAGTGTTCCCGCGGGTCTTGTAAATTTTAAAAAGTAGTAACGAAAATTAAGAAAATATCGATCATTTAATTTCTGTATGATTGTCACTAAAAAAATTTTTCCAGAGAAAGTACATATGCAAGAAAATTCCATCTTTCAAATCACTTAACGACGAAGCAATATATTTAAAAAAAATATCTTCTAGCATTAACCTAAATTCACTACCACTACTAAAATTTTTCAGGGACCGCGGGAGCCTTGCTTAAATGGATAAAAAATATTCATTAAATCCTTAACTTAGCTACCACTAGAATAAATTTTTACAAAAAGCGTTGAAAGTTGGCCGCCCTGATACATTACAACATAAATATTTGTTACCACTAGAAAAATATTGCTAACAAAACGGAGCAAGTTGGCATCCCTGCGCATAAGCAATGAATGCTCTCAGCATTTAATTAAAGAATTCTGGAATTTCTTCCTATTATTGGATGAAATGAAATATTTTTACCATGTAAGCAGATAAGATACATTTAGTTCTATACTGAAAACTGTGTTATTTTTTATATTAAAATGAAATATATAAACTTAATATTAGCTTTAAATTAAATTAAAATTTTCTTTTTTAAGCTTAAAATAAATTAGTAACCACATTTTGATTCTTATACGACCCTACGACCTATGCACGATCTAGAAAATTATCGACCATTGGGAAAACTCAAATTTGTTTTTCCTTCCATGGCAAATTAATAAAAATATTTTCTGAAACTCTGTAAATTCCATTCTGGTTGGAGGTTATTTGCTAGGCAAGAGAACAATTTTTAATTATCCAATAGGAAAATGAATCCAATTTACAAAAGCAAAAAGGAGACAAAGAAGTTAATTAACTATTAAAACATTAAATCAAAATTGAAGAGCGCCTAAAGCAGCTGAAACCAAATTTTCTTTATTTTAATTTATGTATTCAAACAAACATTAAAGCAGTAAAAAGTAATAAAATAGAATATATGTGAGTTTGTATGCATGTATTTGTATCCTGTGTGTTTGTAGACAGTGTGTCCCCTGAATAAGTGCTGTTTTACAAGCACACATATATTCTATTTTATTACTTTTTACTGCTTTAACACATTGAATGCCACGATTAATAACTACAAACTAAATTTGCAAATATAGATAGATTATGCTAGTTTATATAAAAGGTTTAGCATAACTTATCTAAAAAAAAGTGGTGAATTATACATGCCTACGAATTGTTTAAAATAGTGGTGGATAAAAATGTACTAAATTGAACTTATTAAACCAAGAATCACAATAAATTTTGAATAAATTTTCTGCAATTCCACAAAAGAGTGCAAATTTTATAGTTCTATATCATGTTATAGGTACGCTGTCAGCCAGCTGCTTTTCGCGGCCTATGTGAAAGGTCCGTGTCAGCAAGCGGTGGCAGACGCAGCCTAAAGGTAATTTCAGTGTCAGCCACCGATAGTTGACGCGGCTTAAATGGAAAGTCCAGTGTCAGCCACCTATGGCTGACGCGGCGCTCAATGCATTAATGTTTGTTTGAATATATAAATTCAATTTTTAATTACTTATTCATTAGCAACATTGCTATTTTCTTTCCTCGCGGAAAAGCAAAAGATGTTTCAAGGCTCTATATAGTAAGAACATTGATAGTTATTTATATATGCTGCCTGACTCAAATGTAGCGTTTGCAGAAAGTTAGATAGTTGCAGTGTGAGAAAAAAAAATCCCGAAAATGTACTGCTGAGAAGGCACAATTCTAGAACTAACTCTAACATTCAAGTATTTTTTTTCTTTCTTTATATATATAAACTTCTTCGAGCCAGCTTTAATTTCAACTTCGGAAGACTCGACGAGTCCCATGGAAATTCCACGGAATTTTTCCGCGGAAAAGACTTCTTTTATATTCACCCTCTCAGCAAAGAGATTCCGCGGCAGACTCGGGCAACCATAAAAATCCATCGGAAATAAAAGAAAAACTCCTTAAAAGGCTGCTGTGATAGAGAAAACAAAATTTCAGAGGAGACAGGGAAGAGGCTTACGCACACCCCCACCCAAAAAAAAAGGGGGCAGAGAGGAGACCCACCCTGATCAAACAGGAAGAAAACGTCACTTCTTCTGGGAAGACGACTTCATATGCAAATTGGAAACAGTAGTGACGGAATAAACTTCGTTGCGAAAGTTGTGTGTGTTCTCTGCCAGCAAGCAAGAACTGTTTTGGAACTGTCTAAAGATTTATTTCAAAAAATATTCCAATTGGAATAGAATGTATCGAGAATAGTAAGTACCATAAAAGGGCAGTTCTGAAAAAGCAGATCCGTGCGTGGCTCACGAAAATTTCCTTCCCGAATATCAAACAACCTTTTCATTTTGTCCTTCTCTCTCTCTCCCCGACTCTTCATTCTATTTTATTCTATAGAGTGAAAGATTATATTTCCTTTTTTTTATTGCAGGTCAGTGTTTATTATTTATAGGAGAAGTGAAAGAGAGAAAGTGTGATACAAATCAAATCGAACTGTATTTAACACTAGGTTTAAGGGACGCGTCATTTTGACGCATTTCGAATTTCATAAGGAAAATTACAAAACCCGTTTGCATTTTTATTTTATCTCTTGTAATGACTTTTATCCATTGAACGAGGTAAATATATATTGAAGTCTATTTTCTTCAAAAGCGTTGAAATATTGAAAGTCTCTTTGTGGCATACTTATCTCTACGGATATGCGTCAATTTGACGCGATCGTAATTTAGACAAAATTTTAAGTAAACATGCAAACATTACATCAATAATAAATAGGAATGTACCGACAATACTTGGATCCGTTATCTCAAATGAAACAAGCGATGAACACTTGTTGCCGATAAGCAATAATAGAAAAAACAAACGCAGAATGTCAATTGATGTCAGATTTTGAAGGTTTCAGTTGCTTAGTTCGAGTATTGAAAAATAAAATACTTAGAATATTTCATAAATATATATCTCATATGTTTTCTTATAGTATATAATAACATTGCGTTCTAAGTGCAGAGATGCCCACCACTCCAGACGTACCAAAATTATAAAAAAACGGTAAATAACTACTAAGTAAATTTTGCAATTTAAAGAGGTGAATTATATAAGCCTACGAATTGTTTAGAAATAGTGGTGGATAAAAATCTACTAAATTGAATTTATTAAACCAAGAATAATAATTGATAAACTACCACTTTAAAATAAAAATTTGCTGTCCGGAGCAAGTTATGCTTCAAATTGACGCGTGTTCGTAGAGATAGGTATATAAGAAACGTCCGTAAACCTAGTTTTAATATACGCATTGTAGGAGAACAGGGCTACTCGATAAAGATCAAAAACTAGTAAGAAAACTATTAGGTCTACAGGAAAATTCTGTCCGCGAAAGTGCATCTTCTTCTTTCTTTTGTTCTTGGAGCTAGGCGCATGGGCCGCGCAGCGTCCCCTATCCCATCCATCATGCTTGTTTAAATAATAGTAGTGGAAATTTTTGAGGTCAGCAGTCTATGTGGTGGCTGCGAAAGTGCATGCCTCCATTTACGACAACTCAAAATATTCTTTTATAATAAAAAAAAGGTGGTAGCGTACTTATCCTTCACCTCAATGCTAATGTTCTGAATTGAGCCATAGTGGCTCAGGGGATAGATCGTTCGCCTCCCAATGAGATCAACCGGGTTCGAATCAGAGCTGTGGCTAGTCAATACGAATTCCACTCCCGGCTCGCACCGACCACAGTGCTGGCGTAATATATCCTCAGTGGTAGACGTATCATGGGTTAGAGTCCCATTGCCGTCAGGCTGACGAGGGAGGTTTTCGCTTTTTTCCTCACCATGTATCATAAATGCTGGTCAGATTTATCAAAAAGTCCTCCACTGAGGCAAATTTCTTCCAATACCTGATCCTGAAGTTCCCTTGTTTTCTGGATTAGTTTCAAAATTACAAGGCTACGGAGTGAAAGCGGTACATCCCTGCACTTTTTCTATGTAACGGAAACTTTTGCATGCTCGTATGATGAGGCTTTGTTCTTTCTCGGACTGAATTTCACTTCGCTCTCTGCAAAAAATTTCTATTGTGGTCGAGAGTTAAAATTTTGTTTAATTTCTGTGAATATTTTTAAAGTTATAGCAACAACAAAAAACATAGGTCAAAAAATGTGTTTATTTATAAAAATGTTCATATCTAAATAAATCTTTAGACTAGATTTACGAAATTTCATGCTGTTATTGATAGTAACAACTAAAGTAATTGATAGAGTTTACGAACATGATTTTCTGATATAGTGTGTTCAAAAATACTTGTTTCCTTTTGTTAGTTATAGTCAGAACCCTCACACCCCTGAAAGCATTAAACTCTATCGCAATGTATGAAATTTCGCATGAACTAAACACTTTTAAAATTGCAAAAATTTGAATTTCTCGAGAAATTCAAAAAAAAAATAACAAAAACTGAAAGTGTCTCTTCCTTTATAGTAGGGTAGTGTATATTATATTTATATATGAAAAAATAACGCTCACTAACACTTCTCATTCGTCACTGACCTTTTTCTTAAAAATGTAAGAGCATGAAAGATCATTTTGTTTATAAAATATATTATCAGGTCCCGCGTTAAATATAAAAACGATAAAATCGTAAATTCGAACAAAACAAATTGTGTTTTGGCGAAAGTATTAGCAAAAATTTTTTTCCAGCGAAAAGGAAAACATATATTCCCCTCTAACCTGAAAATTACATCAAAATAAATGTTTCTGAACAAATCATGTATTTTTTACCCGATTACTGTAATTTCCATAAGATACGTCTTATAACCAATTAGAATTATATTAAGTCCAGATAATGTAATCAACAAGATAAATTATGTAAGCATGAACCAAATTGCCTCAAAATATAGATTGAACCGCTTGCACTTGGGTGGCAATGAAAATGTTGAACCCCCTCCATGGGTGAAAGCCCTTATATAGCAAGACGGAAAAGAGAAAAACCTGGTACGTAAAACATTTCATTCCAGAATTTTTTTCGAGAAAAATGAAATATCTGTAACTATCAAGATTTCTTTTATAATTCTACTGCTCCTTTTCCAAGATGAAGTAGATATTGTTGAAAAATTTAAAAAAAGAATAAAGAAACTCCTCCCCAAAACTAGCTATAACTGAAATGGTTTTACTACCAGCCTTTCCTCTTTTCCGTCTCGCTTTCACCCCTGACCCCCTCCCTAATTTCGATTAAAAAAAATTCAATAAAAACCTATAAAATAGAATGAAGTAGAATTATTGATTTTAATAACTTATCTTCTACCAAGATCCTTTTTTTTCTGAATGTTTACGATTGCGATAGTAAAAAATAAATGAGATAGTAAAAATTCTTTTATTAAAAATTAAAAAAAAACTTATAAGGATTGTTAAGATTTGACGTTTGGCTAATTTACTGGCTAATAATTTAAAATCCTCAGCGTGGGCCTAGTATTATTATTATAAATTTATGCAAGCGCATTTTATTAATACGTTAAGCTTAATGAAATAAAAAGATATCTGGATTTGATAAATAATATCAACTGTACTTGAAAAAAAAAATTTAATTTAGAAATATGGAATTTGAGCTACACTAAAGGAGTAATAAATGAGAAGTATTCAGAGAAAGTAATAAATGAGTTATATTACTTGTTAACAATAAGAACGATAACCATACGTCATATTACAATTCGCATTGAAAACAGTTTTTATCTCTTATCAGTCTTTATATTTTTTAAAAATTTTGACGTGATTATTAAGATTTATGTCTTGCAAGATCTATTTATTTATAACTTATCCTATTATTCTCAGTTATTTAATTATCTTTATACTATTATCTCTCTCTTATTTATTTTATACTTTTATTTCGTTGTTACTTTTGACACTAAGTCAAGAGCGAGTTTATGAAATGAAAATCGCGAGAGAGATATTTTTTCGACAACAATGAGTCACTAATTATTGCTTAATTCAACTCAGCATGCAAAAATTTCAACTCTGTTGTTCCATTCCTGTTGCCTGTAGATTGGCCCGTAAGGTATTTTTTCCTACAAGTTTATTAGTTCTCAAACTAGTTATCACATTTTAAATTTTTTTATTACACTGCAGTCCCTCTGTACGTTTTTCTACGCACCTTAGTTATTTCAAGCCTTTAAGTCATTTACTTTTTGCGTAGCAAATCAAAATGCAACGTTAAGTTGAACACCCAAAACAGCAGCGGAGGTCCTTACGATTTCTTAACCCCTTGGGGACGGGTGATTCAGAAAAGCATTCGTACAAAATTAGAATCAGGATGAAATTAAATAAAAAACGGTAGCTTAAAAGTAGTCGTTGCTAATTTGACGGACTTACTTTGTTTTTACTTTAATTATTGTTAATTTAATCATATATATAATCAATGTTAGTTCAAAGTATAACTAAATAGTTTTATTTTGAACAAAGTAATGGTGAATTAAATAAATCAAACAATTATAGCTCCGCCCACAAATAAACTGCTAAAGAATTACTTTGATTACCAGTTTTATCTTTTTACCCTGATTGATACAGCTTTATGCTGGCACGTATTTGTAACAGTCGGCGTGAAAGGGTTAATATAGAAAGAAAACATTCTCTCTACTCTACCACAATCAGATATGGTTAAAATTGCCTCGCTTCTACACGCACTAATGCTTCGATTTGTAATTGCCAAATATGTCAATAGCATCTTGTCGCTAAACTTAGCAGTTTCTATAAATCTCACGCACTGATTAATATTACACAATAATATCCAAGCGATCATTCAATAATATTTGTCACTTTACATAGACCTTCTGTTCAATAATTGCAGTATGTTCAGTTGTTTAATCCAACAACCTATTAATGTTAATAATCCTACTATATGCATCATTGAAAAGACATGAAAAAAATATTAGTGCTTATACATTCCAGTAACGATGCGGATTAAGTCAAGAAGTTTAAACCCTTTATCCGTAATGTTTGAAAGTGTCCCTTTTTTAAAGAACAGTTTCTATAAAAAAGACTTTAGATACAAGTTAGGAAACTCTCTTCAGCAATCAGTGTGCACTTTATAACAACAAACAGAGCTTTTAAGAATTTGGATAAGCCTTTTTTTTAAACAAATAAATGGTATGGCATATAGTATTTTTGGAACACCTCAATGAGTTTAAAAAAATCTCAAAAAATCGTTTCTACTTTATTGCTAATTTTTTAATACATTTTTGCTAAAATAGCAAGCTTTTAGTTAATGGTAATATGAATACTAAATTCAGATTTAGTGGGACATTAGTTTTAGGAAGACTGCTACTGTGTTAAAATTTGCAGTTTTCGGAAAAGAGCACCAAAAAGAGCAATTGAGATTTTCGTAAAGCATAAATTTGCTTCTACCTCAGCTAGAATTAAATTTAAGACCGTTTCAGAAAAGTATGGAGACTATTATGGGTGCTAAAATTTAATTTTGAGAAACAATTACCAAAAAGAGTAGATAGCAATTAAGAAGTACAATTTTCGTAAAGCATAAATTTGCTTCTACTTCAGATAGAACTAAATTCAAGACTGTTTCAGAAAAGTAGGGAGACTATTATGGTTGCTAAAATTTAATTTTGAGAAACAATCACCAAAAAGAGTAGATAGCAATTAAGAAGTACAATTTTCGTAAAGCATAAATTTACTTATACTTCAGCTGAAATTAAATTTATGTCCGTTTCAGAAATGTAACAAACTAAAATTTATTAAAAGTAAAAATTGAAAGACGTGATCTTGATCGAAAAAAGTTACTCCCCTTAATAGGCATTCAATTTAATGCTAACATTTTAATTTTAAAAAATTCATTACCTCATGGTTTCAGATGGAAATAAAATTTTGTTTTATTAGAGTGAACAAGTAAATATTTTATTTATTTTTTATTTAGCGAAATAATGGCTGGGAAAGCCTGGTTGACAGGGCGCTAGACTCTCGTTTGTGAGAATGGGAGTTCGAAGCCAGTCGGCCGAAGACTCCCCGTGTAGTAAATGGTGACTGGTGCACTCTAAATCTGTCAGATCACAAAGTCCTCCATGTTCCCATAACAAATTAAACCTCTGGGGGTACTGAATTGGAGATCGATCTGGTTTAGGTCAAAATTACGATCTGTGGATGAACGAATGGATGTATGAATAGATACGCCCTATAAGCGGTTGTGACGTATGGGTGTGGCAGAAGTTGAATTCGTGGCCATAGATGGCGCCTCTGGAAAGCAAAAGCAATCCCGTCCCTGCCTTACTGGCCTTGCAACTAGAACAACAACTATTTTATTCGGTGCCAATTTATTAAAACTTTTGCAGAAAGCGGAGCAGTTGGTTTCCTTGCATTAGTCATTTTGTACGCTTCGTCTTTTCTAGAGGTAGTGAGATGCCATTTGAAGAAACTTTGTGAACATGTATTTTATTGTTATCAGAAAACAAAATAAAATAATTAGCTGACCTCCTCAACGTATGTTTAAATGTATTGGTAGTTAGAATAATTTAAAATCAAATGTATTAAAATCAGAATCAAATAAAAATCTCACTAGCATCTTAAGCAGGAAAATAAAATCTTTCCAGAAAAGTAGGGCAGGTAGGAATGCTAGTTCTAATAAGTTTCTGTAAAAATTGTGTTTGTTTCAAAAATTCTGCTTTAATTAACTCTCACTGTTTTTAATATTTCGCAACAACTTTAAATATTCTCAGCAGATATATTTTTATCTTCAAAAATTCTCAATAATATGATATTATGTAAGGATACTATTCAAAAATAATATTTTTTGATTTCACAACGGGGTGTTTGTTTGACTTAACCCTTTCGCGCCGACTGTCACAAATACGTGACAGCAAAAAACCGTATCAATCAGGGTAAGAAGATAAAACTGGTAATCAAAGTATTTCTTTAGCAGTTTATTTGTGGGCGGAGTTATAATTTTTTGATTTATTTAATTCACCATTACTTTGTTCAAAATAAAACTATTTAGTTATACTTTGAATTAACATTGATTATATATATGATTAAACTAACAATAATTAAAATAAAAGCAAAGTAAGTCTATCAAATTAGTAACGACTACATTTAAGTTACCGTTTTTTATTTAATTGCAACTTGATTCTGATTTTGTACGAATACTTTTCTGAATCACCCGTCCCCAAGGGGTTAAGAAATTAACATAAATGATAGTTGAGTTTCAAAAATTATTTAATAAATTCTATTTTTAAATTTAGAGTGGTAGTAAAAGTTAATACATTTCCTTTTCATTTTTTGAACTAATAATAATCATTTAATATTATTTTAAAAACAACTATATATAAATTGAACTTTCATATAAATACATGATTAAGAACAATGGTGTGTTTAGATTCTGGTGAAGTAAAAAGAGAAAGATACATATTTTTGCCTTCAATTGTCTATTATTTTGCAAACTAACTCTTGCAAAATAATCTTCTGAAAGAGTAAACAATGTCAAGTATGATCATGAAGAGTACAGTGAGCAAAAAAAACATACCACCCTGAATAACTTTTGATCTAAAGATCGAATCTTCACGTTTTAAGACTCGATCTTAATGTTTCGAGCACGCGACCTCAAATATGCTAATTAGTAATGCCTTCGAAATCAAACGACCCAAACACGTACTTTCTCTGAATAAACATACCATTGAATGGATTTAGAATTAGCATTTTTGAATGGATTTAGGTTTCTGACCCTCAGATTGTAGAGGGTAGCCGCTAAAAGGCAAAAATACCAACGAAAAAATTAGAAATTAAAACTAAAAGAAGTGGACAGGGATATGCATTCTGTTCTGATATGCCTTCAACCACCACTGTTCCCTCATCTACATCGGTTCCTGTTGCCTTTTTTTTCATTCCATTAATTTATCCCTTCCATTGTTTTCAGTTGGAAGCTATTTTTAACTATTTGTTTCAAAAACCTGATATCCACACAATGATGTTCTATGATACTTCCAAAATGAAAAATATATTTGCCTTAAATGGTTTTACACTATCTCTTTAATTATTACAGAAAGCTAAAGCATAAAGGTTGGTATTAGGGAGATTTCGCAAATTTATGTTAGCTTCCGTATGCTCCCGCATGTAAGATTTCACGTAATTGCGCATTCGCACTTCAAGTGCACATGCGACAATTCTGGTGAATTGCGCATGCGCCCGTGAAAAAATATCAAACTTGCGTATGTAAAAATAAAAGATTTCACAAAAATCCGTAAGTTGTAAACACTAATGTAGTAGAATATCATTTTAACTTAGACCCAAATTCAAAAGAAACATTTACAATGAATGTAGATTATTTCTTTAAACCTGTGGCATACGATTCAATAAGCCTTGCTACGTAGATCTGTGAGCAGAAAAATTTGGTAGATCGGATTTCGTTATCGGGATTCGGATTTGGTAGATTGGATTTTGGTAGGAGGAAAACCAATAAAATTATACTTTTATTAAATGTACTAATGGTTATAAGATCAAACGATTTATTTCTAAATTCCTTCAATACAGTTCTTCAAATTCGCATTCCATGCTCATGTTTTTAGTTCGAAGTAGGCTTAAACAGATAACAACAATTAACAGCTATAAGCAACTTTGCTTGTAGCTTTGTCTTTGTAGCGAAAATTACGCCAATATAACATAAAGATACGTAGTGTCTAAAAGAAACGCTAGCATGCGTAATTGCTTTAAATCTTAGGTACGAGAGGGTTCAGAAGTTAATATAAAAGTGCGAAACCTCACTATTATGAATCTTCATTACCTCTGTTATAGGTAATAGTAATGAAATAATTTGTTGCCACTTTTATTTATTTATTTATTTTGATGCCAAATTCTAACAATTCCATTTATTCAAAACCTGGCAATAAAAATTAAAATTAAATGTGTTTTATTTTTGTGTAATTTTTAACCACATTATTTTCTCAATAAAATTAGTAATTTCACAGAATACAATTGTTTTTCTCATGAAATCAATGGCGTGATTCATAAAAAAAAAGAATTGAAGATTGTTTTGAGAAGTTTCACAGAAGGGAATAAACATTGTTTTTTGCATATTGTAGAATTTATCGTTTAGCCAACTGAAGTTGTTTGATTTTTGCTACGAAGACAAAATAATTAGTAGCAAATTATAGGAATTATTCGTTTTAGAAAACCTGATATCCTACGTACTTGAAAAATGAAGAATATATTTGCCTTAAATGGTCTTACACTCTTTGTTTAATTATTGCAGAAAGTTAAAGAATAAAGATTTGTATTATGAATCTTCATTACCTCTGTTATAGGTGCTAGTAATGAAATAATTTATTGCTAGTTTTATTCATTTATTTTACTTATTTATAATTTTTTTGATGCCGAATTCAAACAATCCCATTTATTCAAAATTGGCAATAACAAAAAAAATTTAAATAAATATGTTTTATTTTTGTGTAATTTTTACCATATTACCTCAATAAAAATAATTATTTTGCAAATACAAGTGTTTTTTTTTTCAAGAAATCAATAGCGTGATTCATAAAAAAAAAGAAATTTCGATTGTTTTGAGAAACTTCCCAGAAGAAAATAAACATTGTTTTTCACATGCTGTAGAATTTATCGTTCAGTCAACTGAAGTTGTTTGATCCTTGCAACGAAGAAAAAAAATAGTTAAGGAAAAAAAAGTATGAAAAGCCTTTGCTGCAGAAATTGAAAGAGTGCCCAGAAAAGGAGCTTCTACCAAGCCATCCCCAAACATCCCCCACCACCACCACCTAGCTCACCAAAGAGAATCAAAGAATAATGAAAAATAAGAGTCAGAGTGTTCTGGTGGAAGATCTTCAACTCCATAATGGCCTTCCAAAAATCTTAGCTACCATAACTTTCCATCACTCATCATGTCCACAGAGCGCTTTCTTGAAAAGTTCCAGTAATCGTTATCGTTCTCTTCCTTCATCGATATGAAAAGGGGGTAAGGATTGGAGTAAAGACCATTATTCAAATGAGCATTGTGAAATGAATGCAATTCTCGCTCGCCTTACAAATGGTGATGATCCTCTACCCCCTCGAAGACCCCCTTCCCCGGGAAGAATTTTCCTTCTACTGTGGGTGGGAACGTAGGCTTGAGCTGGGCTCGTTTCCTCGGATGTTCTGATCCCTAGTTAAGCATAAGTCACTGTGTTAATGTGGTCCCCGTTTCATTATGGTCCCCCATGGTGGCTTTGGGAGCTCTAAATGTTGAGGGGGCGGGGTTCTGTGGAATTGAATTGCGAGGGAAAAGGAAGTTTTGTGGCATTTTAGCACAAATACTGAGTCCCAACCATTTAAAGATTCCCTGTGTACTTAAAACTGTTAGCTGAAGACGTCTTTCTGCTGAAAAGTATGATTGATGCTGAAGTTGCATTTGTGTTGTATTTATAGAAAATACTACGTAGTTTACTATAGTGCAAATAAAAGTATTTTTGGCGAAATAGTCCTGTAGGACTGACGATACGTATTGAAATATGAACAAGTATCCCAGTTTTGTGTCCCATTTGTTTCGCTTTGAAGAGGAAGTTTCGAGGGGAAGAGGAAGTTTCTTTAATAAGTTTGGCAAGACTATGTTGCACATAATCCTTATTGCATCTTTACGATGTCTTTCGCTAACTTGCATTGTGTGTTCTTCAAATCAATAATGCGGCTTATAAGCGGCATCTGTCATGAGCTCATAATTCTGTATAGATATTGGGTTCGAAAAGTCATTTCGTTTTTCCCTACAGAGTACTTAATTTTATTTTTTCATAGCCAACTACACACTTAATCCGCATACTTATTATATATTTTGACAGCTGATGTAGCAAGGCTTGCTTGGTCAAAAAGTTAGATTGATTCTATTCAGTAGTTTTTGGTCCGTGCTTTTTCAAATATCGAAAGTGAAATGCAGAATTTTCGGCATATTTTACTTTTATGCTATTGGAGAGGTAAAGATTCTGTTCAAGCATTTTGGAACGAAAAAAACAATCTGATGTGTATGGGAAAGATATAAAGGCAGTACTCCAATGCCGAAACTTGTTTGCACAATTTTGATCAGGTAAAATTTCGATTAAGATACATGAAGATGCACCGGTCCAGTTTAAGCTAGGGGAGATACAATAAAGATATCAATTGATGCAAGCCGGCGAATAACGACTCGTGAAGTCCCTGAAGCATTAAATTTATCGAGTTCGACCTTTTATGATCATTCATAAAGCCTAAGGTTTAATCTCAAAGCTCGACAGTAGGGTTCTTCATGTTCTTACAGGGGAAAAGTTTTGCCATCGCGTTGACGTCTGTAATTTGATTTTTTAGCGTCAAGAAAATCATCCATTTTTTCATCATCACTGCTATCAGAAATGGGCTGTCTACAACAATGATCCGATCTTTAAAATTTTTTTTTGGTGGTAAAACCTTTACTTTATTCAAACCATTGGGAACTAGAGTTAGAGGTAAGCCTGAGATCGAATGGCTTGACTGTGAGGAAGAGGTTTTCGAAATCCTAAGATTTGGTGGAAATTGGAGAACAATCGCAAAGAAAAGAGCAGAACGGAGGAAGGTTCTATGGAATTCTCTGCCCCACAAAGGACTGTCATGCTGATCGAAGAAGAAGGAGGAGGAGAAGGTCAAAAATCACATGGATCAGTATTTTGCGAGGAAAGTACAAAAATTGTATGCGCATGGAATCATGATATCCAGAAAGATGGGAAAAGGTATTGGACCAGGCTAATGGTGCAAGGCCCATGTCCAAGAGTTCATGGATTCGATCCCCGCCGGCCGAAGACTCTCCGTGTAGTAACTGGTGACTGATGCACGTTAAATCTGTCTAGTCACAAAATTCCTATAACAAATCAATACCTCTGGGGGTACTGATCAAGGAGTTTCCTAATCTTCTGGATTGGTTCAGAATTGCAAGGCTACGGAGTTGAACCCAAAAGTTTCCTATCTTCTAATAGTTCAAGTGCAGTTAAGTCGTAAATTACGCCTGAAGCGTTAATACTTTGGGGCTAAACCCAAAAGTTGGGTCGGCTGTTCAACGACGGATTTAAAATATAAAAAACGATAAATTTCATTCCGAATAACCCAATTTGTGTAACAATCAATATATCGGTTCTCTCGGGTTGATAGCCGATTAAAAGAGTTAGCAAATTCTTTGCAGAAAGTATAAGCGTTGATACACCTGGAATAGTTCTTACTGGTAGCGAATCTGTTTTAAACAATCCAAAAACAGTTCCATCACTAAGAAACCACTCTTTTGTTAAACCATTTTCAGATTACTATGTCATACCATCTATATCACTGTAAGTCAAATACATTTTCGAGTTAACTTAAGAGATTTCGATCATCGTTAACTGAATCGAGGTTTAATCCGATATATATTTAACAATTACTGCTTAACAGGTGAATCTACCATTACCGATACGCATTATCAAAGTCCTTTATCACAATTAATCGTATTTTTCGAAGGAAAAAGTTCTTCTATAATCTTCCATTTATGAGTTTTAGGGAAGAAGATTGGGAAAAAAAGTTTTCCTTGCTACGAAGAATCGAGGGTGAAGATCGTTAATCCAAAAGCCAAACAGAGGTAGAAACTCAACTAATAACTGTCAGAAAAGCTGGTAGTTAGCGCCTTAATAAATCACTCTTTTCCCTATCTTCTAATAGTTCACGCGCAGTTAAGTCGTAAATTACGCCTGAAGCGTTAATACTTTGGGGGATTTTTTTCTCTCTCCATATTCGCTCTCCTTTACGTTTTTCTCGCCAAGCACTAAGTCAAAGTTGTCGTATACGAAGTTAACATTTCATCCATTCATGTGTCGAGATCATTAAAGGAACGAAAACAACGGCTTGGCGGATGTTCTTAAGCGCCACTGGGCGAAATTTCTTCTTATATTTGTTGAGGGGTCACGCTTTTCTTAAAAACAAAGTTACTTTCGGTTAGAAATTTACTATGTTTTGCAGTTAAGTTACAGAGCAGCAAAAATAAATAGAAAATATCAAAAACGGAAATCCTTCAAAGAGTAAATCATGCATGAATCCATTTTTTATATTGTGCAGATGGGAATGCCATATAAGTTTTTTGTGCACTTAGAAAAATAATCTTTCTTAAAAAAAAAACAATTTTCATTGGTTAAATATTTCAGTAGCATTTCAATTTATTAAAAGAGTTATAGGGTTCCGCTATCCATGCTTTACTGATTCGCAAATCCCCAGCAATGCTTATGCTGACCCCTTTGTTTGCTCTTTGTACCTCTCTGTCCTCTAAAACTCCGTTGAACCACTGATGACGACATTTTCGTCGTGACGTCATGGTCATCATGACGTAGCAAAAATCGATAAACATTACTGTGATTTACATATTTCTGAAGACAAATCACGTTTATGTAATTTCTTTAGAATACACAGCGGAATAATTTTTTATCTTTTTATCGTATTTATTATCAGGAGAAGATAAAGCTACGAAGTAAATGTTACGCACAAAATAATAAAATAAAAAATTCTAATGAAATAATTTTAAAGTATAAACTTAAGGTTTTGGGCTCATGCCCAAGAAGTCGTGAATTCGTACTCCACCGGCCGAAGACTCCACGTGTAGTAAATGGTGACTGGTGCATGTTAAATCTGTCGTGTCACAAAGTTCTCCATGTTCCCGTAACAAATCAATACATCTGGAGGTACTGAAATAGATATTGATCTTTCTCTGGTTTAGGTCAAAACTACGATTGGTGGGTGAATAAATGGTTGTATGAACGGGTTCGTCCCATAAACGGACTGAGACGTGTCTGTGTATCTAAAGTCGTATTCTTGGCCATAGATGACGCCACTGGAAAGCAAGGAACGCACCCTCTGCCTTAAATTCGCTTGGTTTCATCAAGCAGGCTTACTGGTATTGGCAATGGCATTAAAAACAGTAACAACATTTATAAAACAGGAATTTTAAAAAAAAAGCCACCCACAAAGTAACAAAACTTACTATCAGATGCATAAAATGTATCAATAGAATATCAACCGCAGAGAAAAGATAAACAAAATGAGCTTCTTTCTCTTTTAAGTAAAATGAATAAGCTTTTTTCTCCATACAAGTACATTTGAGCAAGTGAAGAAGTACGCGGTGAGAAATTTAAAGGTCTTTCTATTTCAATTTACATAAATACTAATAGCGAGTAAAAAGCGATGCTTTTGTCTGCGCAAAAACTAAAGAGTTATTTTCTACTGTTAACTATCTCTTAAATTTTAAAAACCAAAAGTGTGGGTGTTGTCAGCTGCTTTATTGCAAAAATTTATGTATTGAAAACCATATTGTTGCGTTTTTATATTATATTATACTAACTATATTATATTTAGCTACACATTTTTGTTTAATTTGATCTAATTGAATAAGATGGGCGTGTAATCCACTACTGTTTTATGTGTATGTAAAAATTATAAATACAGTAATTATTGCATTTAAAATTTTATTTTTGCAATAAAAAACCATTTTCTTATTTTTATAACAATATATGAGGAACAAAATTAAACAGTCAAAAAAATTNTCTTTCTCTTTTAAGTAAAATGAATAAGCTTTTTTCTCAATGCGAGAACATTTGAGCAAGTGAAGAAGTACGTGGTGAGAAATTTAAAGGTCTTTCTATTTCAATTTACATAAATACTAATAGCGAGTAAAAAGCGATGCTTTTGTCTGCGCAAAAACTAAAGAGTTATTTTCTACTGTTAACTATCTCTTAAATTTTAAAAACCAAAAGTGTGGGTGTTGTCAGCTGCTTTATTGCAAAAATTTATGTATTGAAAATCATATTGTTGTGTTTTTATATTATATTATACTAATTATATTATATTTAGCGACACATTTTTGTTTAATTTGCTCTAATTGAATAAGATGGGCGTGTAATCCATTCTGTTTTATGTGCATGTAAAAATTATAAATACAGTACTTATTGCATTTAAAATTTTATTTATGAAATAAAAAGCCATTTTCTAACTTTTATAACAATATAAAGAACAAAATTAAACAGTCAAAAAAAAATTTCATTTTTGATCCATTTTTCTGAAATATGTTACGGGATCAAAAAACCCTTAAAATGTTTTAAGCAATCATATAAACTAAGAAAAAATTACTAAAGGAAATATTTTTTAACAAAAAAATTTCATCCACGCCATTTCAAGAAGAAATAAATATATTTTTGATGTTAATAAACCATGTCAGGCAAGCATTTCTTATTTCCTTGGAATAAATTCTAAGAATTAAATCCGTGAATTTCCAGCAATGAGTTATTATCCTTTTGACTGCGCTCCAAAATGGATTGAGCAATCAAAGCTTTAATCTAAAAAAATGAAGAAAAAAAATATTAATATTATCTTCAAACTATATCCTGGCGTCTAGCCCATTCTTTGGATTTTAAATATAACTACCAAACATACTATATACTATTACAAAGAATCTTAACCGAAGCAAGCATTCTTAAAATAAAACTGATTTTTCTTTCCTTGATGATGTCTAACTTTTCCTGAACAATCCATTTTCATTCATAACTCATAATATATTATCCTGACATAGTACGTTGACAAAAATTTCGCTCCATTGTGTCTAAAGTTGAAATTAATGTTCATGTTTAGAAATCAAATCTTTATTAAAGTATGATAATTAATTTCATTACTCATCAATAGAAATCATGACGGTTATTAAACATGATTTCCATAATAATAAGGTGAATAACTATCAACCATCTCCCATTCAAAATCAAAAACTATTAATCATTTCAAGCACACAAAAAACATTTTTTTCCAAATAATAAGCAGTCTTGCAAATTTTCATTAAGCTCTTACAATAAAGTCTCCCGCTTGGTTTTATTTCCATTAAACTCTCGACGTAAAATATGATAAATATTTTTCAGGAGTTCTAAGAAAAAAACTTGAAACCCAGATATTTTTTTTGTTGATATTTTATGTCACCTAAACAATCCCATTTTATTGTTAAGCCAAAACAGAGGAAAGATTCTGAAACTATCCGTGCCGTGATTCCTTTTTAATTAAAATTAATTAATATTGAGCACAATATGGATAAAGTGATTTGGAAATTTTGCAACGAATTGCTAGAGGGTGGTAGATCCGAGAGGAAATAGCAATTTTTCATTTTTATAAGAAAACACAAAGTGCAAACGCTGTAGGGGTTGTTTGGAGTAAATAAAAAGCAAAAATAAATTATACCAGCTTAATTTATACAGTTCAAAGTTAAATGTTTCATTTGTGCTTTTTTCACAAATCTCAATTGTCCCGTTGTTTTTTGGTTTAGACTACATAGCATGAAGTTTTTCCCTTTCCTTTGTTGAAGTTTAAAGTCATATCAAACTCGTTTCATTTAACAATTATAAAAGCAATCACAATCCATGTGCTCTATTAAATTAGAAAAATGCATGCGTAACATGGATTGCAGTTATACCACATCTGCATTTTTTATACATACTATACAGAAATGCCAACTGCTCCGCTGCCTGCAAAATATTTTACTAAGTGGTTGATAATTGAAAATTAAAGCATGATTATTTTCCTAATACTTTAGCAATACAATTCCCTTTGCTAATACCACGAAATAATTAGAACAGAATGTTGCTTTAAATATACATTTGATTCAATGGAATACTTGCACGTGACGTAGTGTGTGTATCTCGATCCTGATTGGTTGTTAAAACTCAGCATTTGTTTACGTTAAAAATTGTTCTTTCCATTCTATTTCGAGTAAGCCAATCCCGTCAAGCATCAATTCTCTTAAATGATACATTCTATATTCTTGCACAAAGATTCCTCAAAAAGACTTCAATTCTTCATATTATATTTGTAACTATATATAATACTATGTATATATATAGTTATATTTGTAACTATATATAATACTATGTATATATATAGTTATATTTGTAACTACATATAATACTGTAATACTATATATTTGTAACTTAACCTATAGACAGACATGAAACCGTGTCGAACATAAACAAACTATGCATCGAAGTAGCCAGGTAAACAAAACAAAAATATATCACGGTTACTATAAAATACACAAACAAATAATGAATTTAAGTTACGTAAAAGACGTAGTAGAGAAATATTTATATTTCAATAAATTCGTTGTGTGAAACTGGACTCTATTTAATTAACGTCATGTTAATTAATATTCCAAATTGTGAAGAGAAACTTAGCTGGACTTTAACACGTCATTTTGCTTATAAGCGATCAGCCGGTGTTGATGTCATAGGTCACATGTGTGGGCATCCATGGTCTTCTTCTTCCTGAAGTACAAGAACTCAATTGTTTGTCACCATACGCAAATTCACGTCTTATCTATTTTTTAAAATCAATACATAATAAAACATAAATTTCATGGCGCAGCGAATCGGCATCTCATTATATAATAGACATGTCACAAAATTTAACTTTCGGCATTGAAGTTTCTGAATTGTGAGCGTGACATTAATGACACAACATAATTATGATGACTCTTTGCCAGTAATATCTATCAATAAACAAGTTTGTTCAGTTTTAAATATTATTCTCATTCGCAAAATATTTTTCCTTCTGTTCTCTACTTCATTTCATTGTTTTTCCCATTTCCATATTCTGTACTAAACAAGAAAAAACTATCAGATAACTATTTTAAATTAGCATATACATATATATATATGTAGAATCAAATGAAGAAATAGATATAGGAAGGAGATAGGAAAGGTGGAAAAGGAAGGTAAAGAGGATGAGGAATGATTGGGAAGAGCGGTTTGTTTCCATGGAAACGAACCCTCATCACTCATTCGGACAGATGTCGGCCTGGAACGGAAATCCGCATCATATGCAAATTAGATGTGACGCGAGGGGTTTCACAGGCACTTTGCATGCTGGGAATGATCTTAGCTTGCCGCATGAATTGTCATGGTGGTTCAGGGCCTTGTCATTCCATTCCTCCTGCACCCCACTACCATCTTCCGCCAATTCTTTACGCCAGTTGGCTTTGACTGAACAAAGGTCGCCAAGAGAGAGATACCAACTTAATCAAAGAACCCAGACTAAGTTTTTTTTCTCTATTTTTTATCTTTCTGTTTGACAAAAGAGAGATCGGATAAAGCTAATTTAGGTTCAACTTTATTTTTTTTTCAAGCTTTATTTAAATTGCAATGTATTTTTTTTAAAAAAATCCCGTGATTAATGTTTAAAATAATTTCTATTTTCTCTATTTTTATGGTTTGGTATAAAATTTTAAACAATTCCAATTAGTTAGCCCTAAAAATATTTCTGGCTTTCGTTTTGCTTGCTATTTTGAATTTAAAAATTATGTAAAATTAACCTTTAATTGACGCTCTTTTTTATGAGCAAACGGAATCATACTTTCAAAATGTTTATATTTTTGTATTCGCTTTGTACTTTGTACTTTGTACTTTGAAATTTGCGGCATTTTGTCATAAATCCTTGTTCATGTTAACGAAGTTTTTTTTAAATAGTTTTTCTTTCCATGTTTTTTTTTTTTTTTAATCTGAAATATTTTTGCAGTCTTTTTATAAACCATGTATTTTAAAATATGCATCATTTTCTTATAGATCATTTCAAAGTTTATGTCAATAATGAATTTTTCAATCGCTTATCTTTACCATGTCATTTTTTGAAAAATGTTCCCATTTCCGTAGTATTTTTGTAAACTATATACATAATAATGTGTGCATCATTTTGTTACAATTCATTCTAAGTTCATTGCGGACGATGATTAACCTTTTAAATGTTCCGAAAATGAGTATTGGTGTTTATCTTCTTCTGAAAGAATATTTTCTTTTGTTAGCTACCAATTTAAATTAAGAAAAAAAGAAGATATTAAATATTTCATGATATTTTTATAAATGTATATTACAGTACTATACTGTACCAGCTGTTAAATACAGAGTTTCTACTATCTGGAAATAGAATTTTAACACAAAATAAATGAAAACGTTATTAACCCCTTGGGGGCGGGTGATTCAGAAAAGCATTCGTACAAAATCAGAATTAAGTTGTAATTAAATAAAAAATTGTAACTTAAATATAGTCGTTGATATTTTGGCAGACTTACTTTGCTTTTACTTTAATTATTGTTAGTTAATCATGTATATAATCAATGTTAATTCAAAGTATAACTAAATAGTTTCATTTTGAACAAAGTAATGGTGAATTAAATAAATCAAACAATTATAACTCCTCCCACAAATAAACTGCCAATGAAATACTTTGATTACCAGATTGATATTTTTACCCTGATTAATACAGTTTTATGCTGTCACGTATTTGCGACAGTCGGCGCGAAAGGGTTAAATTAGCTTGCGTTTTTTTTTTTTTTTTTTNTTTTTTTTTTTTTTTTTTTTTTTTTTTTTTTTTTTTTTTTGTAATAGCTTCGTCTACCCTTCCTGAACATACATACTTTTTTCGAACTGGTAATATTTTGGCTAGATCTATAACATTTTAACACACATTATGATTTTTTTTAAATTTATCAATTATGAAGATTTTATGTCTTTGAGTCTCCATATTTTCATGATAGCAAATACCCTCTATATATTGAGGACCTAAATAACGTATCCGTCAACAAAAAAAAACATATATAGAAATAGCTACATTGAATGCCTTTATGCTCGTCACACGTTGTTGTCATAGGCCATTAAGGCAAGAGGTGCTATTCTTCTTTTCCAGTGGCGCCATCTATGGACAAGAATTTTACTTCTGCAACTCCCATACGTAACACCTGTCTAAAGAACGGATCCATTCATATATCAATTCAAGCATTCAAAGATCGAAGTTCTGACCTGAACCAGAGAACGATCAATCTCCAATTCAGTACCTCCAGAGGTATAATTTGTCATGGGAACAAGGAGGACTTTGTTACCTGACAGATGTAGCTTGCACCAGTCACCGTTTACAACACTGGGAGTCCTCGGCCGGCTTTATTCGAACTCCAGCTCTCACGAACGTGAGTCCGACGCCCTACCCAACCAGGCTGGATGAAATATGGATGTGAATGGATGTATGAATAGGTCCTCCCTGTAAACGGGTATGACGTGTGAGAGTGGCAGAAGTCAAATTCATTTCCATAGATGGCGTCACAGGAAAACAAAAACAATTGCGTCCCTTGCTGTAATAGCCTCCGTCAACAACAGCAACAACTGTTGTTTTACAACTACCACCTTATACTACAATCAAGGATAATGATCAGAATAATGGAAACACTTTGATATTAACTCCATATAAAAAAAATTCTGTGACAACTTGCAATTGTATCTAAGTGTCAATATGCAGTTAGTTTAACTTTTTTCATTTCGAGTACTTCAGCATGCTGCAAAGTCCTAGTCCTAGTGTTTTGATTCTATTGGGCACCTGGGCCGCGAAGCGCCCCCTATCCCATTCATCAGGAATTTTAGAACAGTTTTGGTTGAGCAATGAGGTAAGCAGGCAATGGAGTTGCTTTTATGAATGTTTCAAGCTCTTTGCTTGAATAACTAAAAAGGAATCAAAAATAAATTGAGCAGCTTGCTCTAAACTGTGTTTGATTTTGGAGTTGTTCAGAATTGTAACATGCTGCAAAGATGCTAAATTGCTTCGTTTTAAAAGGAACTTTTTTCTAGTGGTAGCCAAATTTGTAGCTTAATTTATTATTTTCGGTTAAATAACTTTAACTTAAAGTAATTTTGCTCACCACTACGAAAAAATAATTCAAACAAATATAAACAACGAGACTTGCGTAACTGCGCTCTCACTCGAATTTGCCAATTAAAACCAATAGCCGAAACACGGCCATATTCTTAATTATATTTAAATTTTATCCAAGTTGAAGCTTGCTATTGGAAAGTTATTATGCTTTTATCTATTTGTTGCAATTTTTTATATGTAGTGGTGTTCAAACTCATTTATAATTATTACTATAACTCAAGAAGTTTAATGAAATAACATGAGTTTCGCTACCACTTTAAATATGAAAGTTAAATCTACCGGGAAACTCGGAAGAGTTGGCAGCTTTGGAGTCAGTATCCGTCATAAGTGGTAAAGTATTTAAAGGGATAGCAATATTATGCAACCTACAATTTTCATTCTTCACCACTATATAAAATCTATTCTGGAAGGCGGAGCAGTTGACATCCCTGCATGCAATTTGAACTACAAAGTATATTTTTTTTTTTAATTTTTTGAAGATTATGAAATGATACAGAGCTGCCAAATTTGTAATTTTTTTAGGAAAATTTCTTTTAGTGGTAGTTACATTTATGATCAAATGTATGATTCCTTGTTTTGAAAATTTGATTCTAACCCTCCAATTTTCCCTTCTGCTAAATACAATTTCACCCCACTTGCTATATTGTAAATAATTCAAAAGTAATTAGAATTATTAAATAAAATTAAATTCAAATGTAAAAAATAATAACGGTCACTCTTGATTCAGCTCTCTCGTAGTGTTGCTTTTGAAATGTTAACAAAATTATGAAATATTCCGAAAGCTTTAGTTTTTACTTGTCAACCATTCTATAAAATAATTTGCAAGTGGCGTAGTAGTTGACAGCACTTAGCGATACGATTACTAATAATCAAGATATAAAAATTTTAAATTTTACAGGAGTAACTTTTGATATCATTATATTGGCATACCTGTCAACTACTCCGGTTTGTGTAAAATATTTTATACAGTGGTAGACATTTAAAAACCAAAGCTCTCAAAATGTTTAGTAATTTTGTGAACAATTTAACAGCCTTACCACTGAACAGTTGGAACAAAGTGGCGTTGCATATGAACTTTTAAATCATTTATATGTAGTGGTGTCGAAAATAAGTTCAAATGAATAATAAATAATACATTGAAACATGAACTTAGCTACCACTACAGTAAATTTTTGCAAAAAGCGTAGAAAGTTGGCAGCCCTGTATTGGAGTCAATGAAGTGCAAAAAGTTAATAGCGAAATAAATTCGCCTTTTTTCAAAGTATTATTGTGGATACGAAAAAATAAAAAATTGTTTTGTTCAGAACCATGGAAACCATAATATTGAGGATGTAGATTAAAATTTTATGTTAACAACAAAAAAAAATCATATGTTTTTAAAAAGTGTGCTTTGTATAAAAGTCACGGAAATCATTTAAAAATCATTCTACAAAAAGAACAGTCAATTTGAAAGGTTTCCCGAGGTCATAGTTGAAAAACCAAAAGGATTTTTTATACTACATATTATGTTGCAATGTAATTAGTTTTAAATTAATATTTCCCGTGTGTTTCAGGAAATATCGTTCTTTTGACTGTACAAAGAATCAAAATTTTATGGCGTTATAACACAGATCCTCATTACATTTTTACTGCAATTATTTCCATAAATATAATTGTAAACTAGTAGCTTTTTTTGTTTCTTTGCATTGCTGTAAAACAATATTTACCCCTTGCGGTATTGGCTACACATTTTATTTTTATACTTAAAGGGACAACAAAAATTATGATTTGATATTTAATTATAATTTTACACATTTTAGTTTAAATTATTTTGAAAGCAATTTTATATAGTTTGAACACAAATATAGATACTCTGACATGCCTGCCAACAACTACGCTCTTTGTAAAATATTTTATTGAGTAATAGACAATTACAAACCAAAGCTTTAAGAATTTTTCGTAGTTTTTCTAATAATTTAAAAGCCTTAGCACTAAATATCTGGAGCAAAGTGGCATTGCATATGAATTTTCAAATCATTTATATGTAGTGGCGTGAAAAATAAGTTTAAATGAATAAAAATTATACATTTAAAACATAAACTTAGCTACCACTAGAATAAATTCTTTGAAAAAGCGTAGAAAGATAGAAGCCCTGTTCTGATAACACTGGGGAACATATTCCTTGTTGTATTTATATAAAAATGTGACTTAATTGCTACCATAATGTTGCTCATCACGAAATGTTTTTATACAATGTTTTTAATCAATTTTCATGATGTAAGGGATATGAGCCGCTGCGCGGCCCAGGTGCCCAGATTTTGGATAATAAAAGTCAAATTGTGACCTTCCCTTATTTGGGAGTGAGGATTTCAAATCTGAAATAAGTTTTGCTCATTAAGCTGCATGTTTTTTTAATGATATTTTTAGTCTATTTTTTGTCTAAAAATTACTTTTGTCTAAAAACTACTTTTTAAAAAAAACGATTGTATTAGAGATTATATTATATTAACGATTATAAGCGAAATATTAGAGGGGTTACTTAAACGTTACGAAAAACTTCTGGGGTAGTTAGGTTGCTTTCTCAGAATTAAAATTGCATAGGAACTTACGATCGGAAATGTCATCATACGCGGCTATAGACGCCTTCCTATTATGACCTGCATTTTTAGACGTAAAACGTATTTCATAAAAAATTTCAAAGCAAATAAAAAGGATCTTAAATTAAATTATATGGTCCTTGGAATCAAAGTATTTTCCAGGTTAAAATTCATGCAAATTTTATATTCTAATGAAAACTATGTATAATATGAAGCCTTGAGTTCAAGAAAGATTTACCGAAATACTAATAACTTGCTGCCGAATAACTTGTTTAAAAGTTGCATAAATTTGTTACATAAGTTCGAAAGTAGTGTAAAATATAATGATATAAGTTCTAAAAACATTTCCCAAGAAAATTGTTAATAGTTTCAAATTTAATAAAAATTACATAAAAATATAAGACTTTTAGCTCAAAAATTATTACCCGAAATATCTATGTGCAATTTCAAAACTTTGACTAAAATATGATGTTCATGGTTTTTCTCCTTTACTGTTGAACATTGGGTTCAAGCAGTAAACGATTATGAGCTTCTAAAATAATTTATAATCTCAACATAAATTACATCGTAATTGAAAGCTTACGTTTCTCACTGAGAGCTTTTTAAATCTTTTATAACTTACTACAATTATTGAATATCCTAAGTTAGAGTGCAGTTCGTTCAGAATAATTAGTTAATAGACTTAAAATAATTTCACTAGAAGAGATTAGCCAATTTTCATCCCATTTATTTAAATTTTCATTTCTAAGGCTCATGTCAAAATACTGTAATGAAATGCAGGTTTTCTTAAGTTTTAATTCAGTCCATGCAGGATAATTATTTATAAATATATAGATTCCAAATTAATTCCACGAGAAGAGATTATCGAATTTTTATCGCTAAGGCACATGTCAAAATGTTATAGAATAAATCCTTAGAATAAAAATTAATTAAAATATAAAGCTTTTACCTCAAAAATGATTTATCGAAGTATCTATACGTTCTCTCAAAATTAAAAAAAAAAGAAAAGAAAATTGGCTAAAATATGAATCCTTGAGTTTTTCCCCCTTCCTTTTTAAATAATGGATTCAAGCAGTAACCAATTATTAATTTCTAACATAATTTATAATCCTAATGTAAATTACACATCGTAATTGACAGTTCACGACTTCTTATAACTCGTTGAAAACATTTTAGTTCTTTAAGAAGTTACCACGATTATGGAATCACAGGTTTTCGTAAGTTACAATACATACCCTCCAACTTATGAAGATTTTGAAAATAATTCTTTCTAGTGGTAGCGAACCAAAGTAGAAATTTTTAAAGCAAATGGATCTCTCATAAGACTTTTTTTAGAACTTAAGAATCTAGCCATATGGCCTGCACTTTTATAAGTAATAGTGGACAAGTTACACTAAAATTAATTTATTTTAAATATTTAGACATTAATTTTGCTACCGTCTGAAAAGAAGATTTCTGAAACTACGGAAATTCCGTAGCAGTTGGAGGGTATGCAGTCCGTTCAGAATAATTATTTATAAATATACAGATTCAAAAATAATTTCACGAGAAGAGATTATCCAATTTTTATCCCATTTATTTAAATTTTTATCTGTAAGGCCCATGTCAAAATGTTATAGAATAAAACCTTAGAATAAAAATTAAATTAAAATATGAAACTTTTAGCTTAAAAATGATTTATCGAAATATCTATACGTAATATCTCAAAAAATTTTTAAAAAAAATTTTAAAAAAATTGACTAAAATAACTGAGTTTTTTCCCCCTTCCTTTTTAAATAATGGATTCAAACAGTATATAAATTTCTAATATAATTTATAATCCTAATATAAATTATATCGTAATTGACAGTTCACGACTTCTTACAACTCGTTGAAAACATTTTAATTCTTTAAGAACTTACCACAATTATGGAATCGCAGGTTTGTCTAAGTTACAATATAGTCCGCTCAGAATGATTATTTATAAATATACAGATTCAAAAATAATTTCACGAGAAGATATTATCCAATTTTTATCCCATTTATTGAAATTTTTATCTCTAAGGTCCATATCAAAACGTCGTAATGCTTATAGAATAAAAGAAGCCTTAAGGACGATCTCCAAGATCAAAACCATCGGCGTTGACACATTTCTGATTTATGGATTATACCTATCAAGATATACATGAGAATCCAATCAAAATCTTCGCACTTGCCCAACAAGTTTTACTATGAGTTCGCGTGTTGGCAAATGGATTCAGATTAATCGTTCTTGTACGGCCATTAATAAACGTCCATCAACAGTATTTGCATTTAGAGTGTTAGGTTGGCAATACAGCCTATTAAGAAATGGTTTCTGAGGCAATTTGACTATAACCTTAATTTTCATTGAGTCATTAATTTTAATTGATTTCTTTAATGCTATTATTGCTTGAAAATATTTCATTAAAATTAATATACGTGATTTTAAATTTTTTTTTTCAAACAGTTTATTTTTGTTAATGTTCCTGCTGTGCTTTTACTAAAAAAAGTAGATAAATCACTTATGATGAATCTAATTTAATATTTTTTTCAGTGAGAGCTAAATCTTCATGTATAATTATTATAACGATTATAAAATTTAAAAAAAATTATAATTTTTCGAGTTATAATATTATTATATACAGCAACCTCACTGCCTACTGACAGTAAAGACTCAACACAAACTAAACTTAAATTTGCGATGAATGGGATAGGGGCCACGAAGGGGCCCCTCAGCCTAGATAAATTGCTGAGATGCCAAGTCGCTCGGGACAGCAAATAAATATTTTAAAGTGGTAGTTTATCAATTGTGATTCTTGGTTTAATAAATTCAATTTAGTAGATCTTCCACTATTTCTAAATAATTCGCAAGTTTATATAATTCACCACTTTAAGGTAATCATGCCATTGTAAACCTATCAAAGAGCAAGCAAAAAAAGTCAAATATTTGCAAAATTTAGATTGTTGTTATTTACCGTTTTTTTTTAAAAATTACTTTGGCGTATCTGGAGCAGATGGCATCTCTGAAATTCCCCCACTAGGACTAGGAATTATTTATTTATCTTTATAATTTAAATTATTTATACAATATATTAGGTCTACCGGAAAATTCTGTCAGCGAGAGAGTATGTCCCATGTAACATTCATGCAAAAGATGCCTTATTTTTTTAAAAAAAGAAGTGGTAGGGCATTTAACTTTTTAATGCATAACTGCTAATTTTAAATCTTTAATTTAGAGTCAACTGACCCCTGTAAAGAGTGGTCAGTTGAAAAACTGTAAGTAAGTGGTAGAAACGCATTTCCTTTTCATTCATTTATCATCTCTTTTACTTTTCAATAGTAACTATCACTATGACTTACACTTCAAATTAGTCATATTTAAAACAAAAACATAATAGAATTTACTTTAAATTGTAAACCGAAAAAAATAACTTATAAAAGGTTGCCAATTTTAATCTCTTAAAATAAATATTTGAATTTTATTAGTCACCACTTTTTGCATTATAATGTCGCACGTGGCAACCCTGATTCTAGGAATAAACATCTTAAAGAACAGACGGTATGAGTTTAATCACGGGCATCGTAAACGTATCAAGGATTCCAGAGATGGCACGGGCGACTAAAAGTGTATTAAATTTAACTGCTTTTCTGGCAACTTTTTTTCAGTTTGCTATGGATAGCAGGGATGCTACAGGCGACTAAAAATGAAAAAAGATGTAGAATGGTAGAAATCATATAAATCTCGGTGCGCTGCCGTGAAGCGGCATTAACCGATTCATCTGTATTAATTAATCGATGATGAGGAGTAGTGAGGTGGAATGGAGATGGGGGAAGAGGGGGTGCTTAGCACCAAAAATCGAGAGTGCATTTCGTGTGCTAGGGCAGCATCATATTCCTAAGGAAAAAGGCAGTGATTGGGCTAAATTTAGTGTTGTCGTCAATTAATTCAGTATCTAAGAGTGAGTTAAAATTGCTGGTGGTACAGGTTTTTGCTTCATTGTAGAAATTTTTGTTTAAAATGTTTATATAGACGTTGATGTCATCAATTTTAAGATCCCTTTTTATACTATTATTGCTAATGCATTTAGGGGCGCCGACGAGTCTTCTTATAATCTTCCCTTCTGTCATAGAGAGTTTATTTTTTAAATGATCACTTAGAGTGTTAATGGCGGGGCAGGCATAAGTTAGAATTGGCCTAATTGCCATTAGATAGACAGTGCGCTTGCATTTTAAGTCTAAAGATGACTTCAAGTTTAATATGGAGTTGAGGGCCCAATAAGCACCATTCGCTTTTTTAATAATTATATTTATGTGTTGTTTCCAACTTAAATTAGAGGTGATGGTGACTCCTAGATATTTTGCACTCTTTGTGGGTTTAATGATCTGCTTGTATAGGACTATATCAGGAATAGTTCTACCTTTCTTTTTACTATTGAAAATAATCATTTGGCACTTATCCGGGTGTAGTTTTATCTTCCATTGTGAGCACCATTTTTCGATATTGTAGATCTTGTTTTGCATGTATTTGAAGGCTTGTAAATGGCTCATAGATTTCGTGATAATTGCTGTATCGTCGGCATATAGGGCTGTGAATTCGTTTGGATTTTCGTTATTAATAGGGAAGTCAGCTGTGTATAAGATGTATAGTAGTGGCCCGAGGATACTACCTTGGGGCACACCGGCTTGAATGTTTTTATAAGCTGAGAACGAGCTATCGATTTTAATTCTGAACTTTCTATCAGTAAGGAAAGAGTTAATTAAAGTAATAAGGTCTAATGAAATATTCATTTTATGTAGTTTTACGATAAGTCCCTTATGCCATACTCGGTCGAAGGCCTTGGCCACGTCGAGCATAAGCATAAGGGCGGTTTCGTGTTTAAATTTAGCATTACTGATGTATTCGAGGATGTTTACAAGCTGCTTGGTAGTTGATAGGTGCTTCCTAAAGCCATATTGTTGGTTTGGGAGTAGGTGAATATAATCATTGAGTCTTCGTTGAATAATTTTTTCAAAGATTTTTGATAACATAGGGAGTAGACTAATAGGCCTGTAGTTTTCAGGATTAGAGGCTGTTTTACCGGGCTTGGCGAATAGAATGATGTCTGATTTCTTCCATTCCTCGGGAAAATATAGGTTTTTAATGGAGGCATTATAAATATTAACAATTTGGAANTTAAGCGTTTCAGAACTTCTAAGAGGGGTAGGGGGCATCCTGACGACTCGAAATCATATAGCAATGTGGGGTCGGAAATGCTTTCCTGAAGCGGTGATGTACACAGAAGCACCATAAAGAAAAGAGACCGTAAGTGAAAAATCGTTTTAATAACACATTGAAAAAATTATATGGTACATGGGTCAAAGTAAGTGTTCGAAGTTTCTGCCACCGTCTACAATGTACACCTCACATCTCCGGCGCATGGACATTCGAACATTCGGCAATACTCCAGGCATATCTCGAATTTCTCCGGCAGCTACTGAGATTCTAGCAACCAGCTCCTCAGCATTGTCAACAGGGGTGTCATAAACCAGTGTTTTCATATGACCCCAGAAATCAAGACATGATAGGTCGGATGACCGAGGAGGCCATGTAATTTTTTCAATGTATTATTAAAACGATTTTTCACTTACGGCCTCTTTTTCTTTAAGGTGCATCTGTGTACATCCACGCTTCAGGAAGGCATTTCCGACCCCGCATTGCTATATGATTTCGTGTCGTCAGGATGCACCCTACCCCTCTTAGGAGTTCTGAAACGTTTAACTGAGACACCCTGTATAATGCATTTGTGGTCACAACTGTAAACAGAATGTGACGCATTGGTAAAAAAGTTACGCAATTTTCCTGAAATTTTATTTACATATTTAAAGTGGTAGTAAAATTTATGCTTTCCATTTATATTTTAAATTGCAAATTTAATTTAAATTGATTTTGGCAACTCTCTGTAGACAAATAAATGAAACATATACATCACACAGGGTTCCCACGGTCCTTGAAAATTTTTAGCAGTGGTAGTAAATTTAGGTTGAAAGTAAAAAATAATTCTTATTTTAATATACCACTTTGTCGTCAAGTAGTTTAAGAGGGGGAATTTTCCTGCACTTATATTCTTTGGAAAAAAAATTTTGCGGTAGCTATACAGAAAATAAATTATCGACATTTGCGTAATTTTTGTTACCACTTTTTAAAATTTACAAGACCTGCGGGAACCCTGATCATCTTACAATAGTGCGTTTACGGTTTTTGTAAAGTAAAATGTATATTTCTGTCTTAGACTGTGATTCAATTTTCATTTTACCACCACTTGGAAAAATCCTGCAAAAGACAAGAAGTTGGCATGTATGATAATGGCATAAGAACTTTGCCCTAGCAAAATCTTAACATTAACCTGTTCTGATCTAGACATTAAAAAGGTTTACTCCCAAGGAAATTTCTTCTAACTTTAACGTGGATTTACTACCACTTCTACATATTCCAAAGCGAGATGGGTAACTTGATACCACTTCCGAATAATCTATTCCGAAATATTTATTTGTTTTATTTTTTAACCGTCGTTTAACAACCGACCCAATGTTGGGTTTACGACTACTAATGTTCAACTCCGTAACCTTGTAGTGTTGAACCCAAATCAGAAGACAAGAGAACTTCTGGATCAAGTATTGGGTGAAATTTTGCCCGCGAGAAGGACTTTTTGATGGAACTAATCCGCATTTGCGTGACATGGAATGGAAAACCTCCCTAGTCTGGCGGCAAGGGGACTCTAACCCATGATCACTGAGGATATTTTACGTCAGTACTTAGGTCGGTTCGAGCCGGGTGCGGAATTCGTAACACTCCATCCCCTGAGCCACCACGGCTTTTTCCGAAATATTGAAACTTTTCAAATAAACTTTAAAACTTTGAATTTTTAAAACTTTAAAATTCAAAACAAGAAATAATCCTTTAAAACAACTCATTTTCGTAATAAAAATTTAAAAAGTTGGATTCATTGTTCAAAATTGTGAAGAAGAAAAAATTGAAGTGAAGAAGATTTCTGTTACATGAATAATGGTGCATTCTTCACGCTTTTTAGCATTTCCTTTGAAACATAAATCCTACTTATGAAATCTAATAACTTTTTTTTTCCAACTATAAAGAAGCGAAAAAAATAAATAAAAAATATCTCCCTCTTTTGAATAAAAGACTTTTTAATTGCGTAATAAAAAAAATCTTTCTCCCTTACTTAATGGCCGTGCGTCCTTATTTTTTTGCTGCTTGTTTTTGTAAGAGACAATTAGATGAAGTTGGAAATGATAAATTAAGTAAGATTAATGCGAATAAAGAAAGGGCTTTCTGAGTTAGAAGCTAGAAAAAAAAAACCTCTCCTGTGTCTATTTTCGAAAGCGAAAAAAAAAACGGAATGAAATTTAGACTTGCAACGCCTACTACGTTTACTTTAATAAAATCATCACAAAACCTTAAAAAAAATTGGACAGACTGCTGTTTTAATGATACGGCTACTTTTTTAGCTCTCATCAAATCTATGTTTGTCGCTTTATAATGTTCTCTAAAAGTAATAAGGTTTTAATTTTAATTCTTCTTTTCTTATAAATTTAAAAGCCTGCGCATTAAACCTGATTAATATGCATATTTTTTATCAGCTTCGTTTTTTTGTTCCAAATCTTTGACTTGATAAAATCGAATTTTTGTTTTGCGATGCAACGTATTCATTTAATCAATAACAGCTTGTCGTTAGATGAAAAAATTTAAAAAAATTTTTTTTTAAAGACATGTTATCAATTCCTGACGAATACATTAGGATGTATAGTTTTAGCTGTCACAAATGGGGACTAAAAATGGAAAGCTATCCGCTTTCCATTTCCAAAAAAATAAAATTTTTCAAGAGAGCCGAAAAATGAAAAACATTCGCATCTGGCAATTAGAATGTTTTGTTTAGATGTTGAAGGCGCATGTATGCTTAGATGCTGTATTTTCATAATAATATTATATTTTATAACCATCGTTAATCAGCCGACCCAATTTTGAGTTTACGACTACCAATATTCAACTCCGTAACCTTGTAATTTTGAGCCCAATCCAGAAAACAAGGTAACTCCTGGATAAATCATTGGGACAAACTAGCCTTCGTGGAGGACTTTTTGATGGAACTAATCCGTATTTACGTTATATGTTGTAGAAAACCTCCCACTTTTAGTCTGGCTACAAGGGGACTCTAACCCATGATCGATTCACCTCTAAGAATATTTTATGCCAGCACTGTGGTCTGTGCGAGCTGCGTGCGGAATTCACATCCACCAGCCCTAGCTGGGATTCGAACCCGGGTTACCCCATTGGAAGGCGAGTGCTTTTTCCCGAAAGCCACCACGGTTCTTCTTAATAATATTATTAATTTTATTGTAAATTATTCGTTATTTTTATCGTTATTAGTTTATTTATAACGATATAGTATTTTATACAATTTATTGTGTTATTTTTGTCGTAAGTAACCAAAATAGTCGGGCGTCTTATCTCACTGAGCTCTGATGGCACTTAAGACGTTCTCATTTCATTGCGCATGGCACATTCAATCAGCGCGTTCTTTCGACAAATTTTTGAACTATTATAACCGGAGGCTCTTAATTTGGACGTTCTCCACTTTGTTTAGCTTGGTCTTTACTTATTTCAGTAAAAAAATTATTTTCGATTTTTTATTTTATTTTGGTTGCTCTCCATTTCTAGTTCTCAAATATACACTTTATATTTTATTTTATATTTTATTTTATTTTATTTTATATTTTATTTCATATTTTATTTTATTTTATATTTTATTTTATATTTTATAACCGTCGTTGAACAGCCAACCCAATATTAGGTTTACGACAACTAATGTTCAACACCGTAGCCTTGTAATTTTGAACCAATCCAGAAGACAAGGAAACTCCTGGATCAGTACCCCCAGAGGTATTTATTTGTAATTCTCAAATATCTAATCCTTTTCAGACGCATAAAAATGATTTTTTTTTTAACTTAGGTTGTTTTCTATTTCTAGCTCTCAAATGCATAATTCTCTTCAGGCGCATAAAAGTGATTTTTTTTACTTAGGTTTTTTTCCATTTCTTGTTTTCAAATGTTATTATTATTATCTCAATGTTATTATCTCAAATGTCCTTATTAGACGCATGTTTGGCTTAACCCCGTCCCGCCTCCTGTGGGAGGCATCCGGGGAGGCAGATGATCCATTGAACAAACATAGTGTAGTTTTTACAAGTGAAAGATGATAAATATAAAGGCAACAATGAACAGAAGTAAAGATGATCAGCAAGTATAATATTTACAGGAGAATAAAAAGCTGGGTTTTTTTTCTTAGATTGTTTTACATTTCAAGTTTTCAAATGTATAATCCTTTTCAAACGCATAAAAAGGAGTTGGTTGTTCAATCTCCAGTCTTTGTTTATTACAGCATTGTTCTAAAATTTAGAACCCCTGCAATAGAATGGGGAAAAAATGAATGTTTTAATTTAAAAACGCTTTAATACCGAAAAGTTACAGATTAAGAATAAAAACGCCATATATTTTTTTAAAAATTGTTTAATATATTCTATTTGCGAATCGTAATTGAAAATAATAAAAATTGGAAAAAATCATGCGTTTTAAAAAATTTATAAGTTGGCAAAAGCATCTTATCATTTTTTTAAGCTCATGCAACGTTTTTTTTCCCTTTTTTTCAGTTACAAATTTTTGGTAATTTTCACGGTACAACTCTTCACTCATTTTATTGTATCTGAACGGCCCAAAATTCACCACCTGGAAATCGAGTTCCACCTACACACTATTCAACCAACTGCCCTACTTTTTTGTGTGGTATTTACATTATTTTTAGAGTTATTTACAAAACTTTGCTAAGTAATAGAAGTCTTTGGTTTGTTGTTAAAGTTTCCTAGATATACAGGATGGTCCAAAAATATATGTAAAAAATGCAAAGGTGGGTAGATAGGACCTAAATAAGCATATTTCGTATAGGATTGTGTGTGAGATAATGCGCCTTGAGCCGGTATGGAATCGAATTTTCTTTTGTCTTTACTTGTCTTTTCAGTTTCCTTTGATTCATACTGCTTTACAAGCTATTGCTTTAATGTGCCATTACCGCACACACATTCCTATCCGAAATATGCTTATTTATGTCCCCTCTACCTACCTTTACATTTTTGACACATATTTTAGGACCACCCTGTATATATACTACACATTCATAGTCTTACTTTTTGGAGAAAGGAAGCATGATTGATCTAGACTTTAGTATTACCCGAATGTTCATCTGTAACTTCATGCTCACATACTTTATTTAAATTCTGTTACAAGTTTGCCATACTTTTCTACAGCCTGTGAATGACAGGGAAACTTAAGTATTTCTCTAATGCGTATATTGTTAAATTGACTGAGCGATGTAATATCATCTTTACTAAAGTCTTGCATCATTGAGTGAGGATACCACACAAGAATTTCAATAGATGATTTCAGGGCCGGGATAGCCTGGTCGGAAGGGCGCTGGGCCCATATCCAAGAGGTCGTGGGTTCGATCCTCGCCGGCCGAAGACTCCCCGTGTAGTAAATGGTGGCTGATGCACGTTAAATCTTTCGAGTCTCAAAGTTCTCCATGTTCCCACAACAAATTAAACCTCTGGGGGTACTGATCCAGGAGTTTCCTTGTCTTCTGGATTGGTTCAAAATTACAAGGCTACGGAGTTGAACGTAAGTAGTCGTAAACCCATGAAATTGGATCGGCTGTTCAACGACGGTTATAAAATAAAATAAAATAGATGATTTCAAAGTAGTCCGAAAGTTGAAAGTCTATCTTTGGCAGTAAGTCTTTCTCTTTCGGACGGTTTGTCTTACTTATAAGATCTTTCCATACGACGTAGTCGACAAGAGTTAGCCATATAGAATAATATAATGTAACAGGATACCGATTTGCCAAGTCTTCTGGACAATGCCCCAAGGTGACCTCAAATATGATAATTAGTGCAGACTATGTTTTTAGTTACGAAATCAGACACAAAAACGTACTTTCTCTGAATAAACATTTCCTTTTTTCAACGGATTCGGATTACTGACCCCTAGGATATAGGGGTTAGTCGCAATCTGGGAAATATGGTCCCAATAGTTTGGTCAGGAGAGCGTTCTAAAGTTTGGACCCCTTATTATTAATTTTTCTTTTGTGTATTTCACCATATCTCGATAAATTTATTAGAGAATTAAAAACATTTTGCACACAATAGTAAAATTTATTTAGCCTTAGGTAACTCCATGCAAAAATAACTTTTAGTGACCATTTACTAATATTAATTTAATTCAAAATAGTCGAAAAAATTTTGAATCGTCAAGAACATGTTATTTTTCGCTTCATTTTAGGGAATGTATTTTTACAAGGCGAAATATAAAATTTTATTAAAATCCGTCGAATAGTTCCTGAGAAATTGAATTTTAAAAATAAGACTTTTTCAATATTTTATTACTCTAAAATTATTCGACCGATTTTGCTTAATTTTTTTTATTTTTTTTATTTTTATTTCCAATGAGCTGCACAATCGGTCTTGCCGATGAGCAGACCTAGTGCGTTCTCCAGAGGTGGTNTTGGCGAGCGTTAGCGAGCAGGGGGCGGAACCTCCTAGTATTAATTTAATATAAAATAGTCGAAAAAATTTTGAATTGTCAAGAAAATGTTATTTTTTGCTTCATTTTAAGGAATGTATCTTTACAAGGCGAAATATAAAATTTTATTAAAATCGGTCGAATAGTTCCTGAGAAATTGANTCTTTAAGTTTTAAATAATAAACATTAAGTAATTTATGATGGCAGCACCGAGACTCTATTTGGATGCTAAAGTGCACTAGGAATTTAATTTTGCCAGAAATACCAAGAGCCAATGAGGCACTCCAGGGATCTTTTACATGCCGCATAATCATACGACATGGCCGCTGAGGATTTTCTGCCATTAAAATTGCATTCTTTAAAATGATGTAAAAATTGTATACCTTACAATTCAAACATTTTTCGACTATTATTAAATAAAATAATAAAAAATAATAAATTGATACTAAAAAATTATATTTTGCATAGAATTACTTTCGGATGAACGCATTTTATGATTGTGTGCAAGAACTTTTCGATTCGCTTAAAATTTTTTGGAGATATGGTGAAATTCATAAAAATTTAAATTAACATTCAGGAATCCAAATTTTGGACAGCTTTCCTGACCAAACTGTTTGGACCATATTTCCCAGATTGCGGGTAGACCCCTAATATATCCGGTTGGATTTATGCAGAGAAAGTACGTTTTTGTGTCTGATTTGGTAACTTAGAATATTGTCTGCACTTATTAATTAGCGCATTTGAGGTCACACACTCGCACCATTGAGATTGAGTTCTGGAACGTGAGGATCCGATCATTATATCAAAAGTTATTTAGGGTGAGCCATTTTTTTATTTTGTGCACTGTACATATTTTTTAACTATTGATTTCTTGTGGTTGGTTTAAATTTTTTTTTGAAATTTTAAATCGTATATTTAATACGTCAAAACGCTGTGAAGTTGCTATCATTACGAATTTTTTTTCAGTATATGGAGAAAATTTTCAATTTACTTGCGGCACAGTTAAAAATCTAGCATATTCAGCATATCAAGATATCTAGCATATTCAGCATGTCGAAAAGTCTAGCATATTCAGCAAATCGAGAAAATTTACAATTTACTTTAGCATATCTAGAAATCTAGCTAATTCAGCAAATGAAAAAAATTTACAATTTACTACAGCGCATCTAGAAATCCAGCACACATATTCAGCATATCTAGAAAGCCAGCACACATATTCAGCAAATCGAGAAAATTTATAATTGACTTCAGCATATCTCGAAATCCAGCACATATTCAGCAAATCATGAAAATTTACAATTTACTTCGGCATATCTAGAAATCTAGCATATTCAGCAAATCGAGAAAATTCACAATTTACTTCAGCATACCTAGAAATCTAGCATATTCAGCAAATCGAGAAAATTTTCAATTTACTTCAGCATGTCTAGAAATCTAGCATATTCTGCAAATCGAGAAAATTTTCAATTTACTTCAGCATTTCTAGAAATTTAGCATATCTAGAAAATTTATAATTTACTTCAGCATATCTAGAAATCTAGCACATATTCATCAAATCGAGAAAATTTACAATTTACTTCAGCATATCTAGAAATCTAACATATCTAGAAAATTTACAATTTACTTCAGCATATCTAGAAATCTAGCACATATTCAGCAAATCGAGAAAGTTTACAATTTACTTCAGCATATCTAGAAATCTAGCATATCTAGAAAATTTACAATTTACTTCAGCATATCTAGAAATCTAGCACATATTCATCAAATCGAGAAAATTTACAATTTACTTCAGCATATCTAGAAATCTAGCACATATTCAGCAAATCGAGAAAATTTACAATTTACTTTAGCATGTCTAGAAATCTAGCACATATTCAGCAAATCGAGAAAATTTACAATTTATTTCAGCATATCTAGAAATCTAGCACATATTCAGCAAATCTAGAAAATTCACAATTTACTTCAGCATATCTAGGCCATTTCATGTTGGTTTCCAGACGGTCCCATTGTAATTTTTTAATTGTAATAATTAATTAATTAATTACTATTTACATAATTGTAATTTTTTAAAACATAAAAAAGCTTAAAATTGCTTCTAAAGAAAAGCACAGCGGGAAAAAAATCCAAATAAAAACACACAATAATGGTCCAGTGTTTTCAGAAAGAAATGCGTTTCCCTATCAAGACCGACCTATCTGTAGATGTGAAACAGTACGAATAGACCATTTGATTCAAGCTGAGATAAAAAGAAAGCACCGTCTCTGCTTTTTATCGGACCCTTTCTAAATAAAGCCTGCGCAGTAAAATACCCATATCCTTTATACAGGAAAAGTAAAGCGTTCTATGGCTACGGAGAAGCTATATCCTCAACACGTATAACTTAATGATGGCTATTAAATCCAAATAAGAATTGTTTCAGCCATCCATTCCACAGCTGTATTACCGATGTAGAGTCCAAATTTTACGCCATCCTCCAGATTTATAATTTCCGAAGAAGTTTAAAACTGGCGAGATTTAATGTTGCGTGCTAATTAGTAAACACACGATGATCGCTTCCATTTGGCGATAGAAGAAGGTCTTTATAGAGAAGGGAATTGCACTTTAGAAAAGGTATTGTCCATTTAAAGCCGGCCCTGTTTAAGAGGCTTTCTATGTCAGGCGTTTGTTTCCGAAAGAATTTAGATTTTTATCTTAAATTCATGTCGCCTGTTGACGTTATTCATAAACCTAGATAGTCTGTATTATTTAGTAAATGGTTAAAAAAAACTTATTCTGCGTAAAATTACGATTAGATAAGGATGATGAGTATTTTCTATTTGCGCTAAGAATATATTTTAGCGTATGGTTAAAAGTTACTAAAGAGAAAATAAAATAAAATTGCAATACTATCTGATTTTTTCACAAAATAATCTTTTAGTCTCTGTAAGAATTGCCTCCGTGTTGTCAAAAAAAAGTCATCATAAACGCTGTTTTGTAAAAATAAAAAGTGATTACGATCCACTTTTTTCAATGTTTAAAAAAAACACTCCAATGTTGCAAAAAGGGAGAACTTCTTACAAATTTCTTACAAAAGAAATTCTTCAGTTTTAGGGAGTCCCGCAGTGGACTGATCGTTAAGATACGGTTCCCAGCAGATCACCGAAGTCGCGCATCACCAGCTGCAGTCAGTGTGCGGGTGGGCGACCACTTGGATTAGTCTACGTAGGGACAGAGGGTGCGCGGTATTGGTCCTCGCTAAACTGTTCTACCGTAAAGCGCTCGACTTCGCGTGCAGGTCGTCGGGCCACCGAAACGAGGGTGCCAACCCCTCTGGAGAGGATCAAAACTGTGATGGCATGTTTTCGAATTATCCTCAGGGATGTTTCCAGACCGTCGATAAAAGCCCATTGTGCAGTTCTAGTGTGACGTAAATGAACTACAACAGCAACAATAACAAATATCAGTTTTAGGGAATCATGATTTTGCCTTCGATTTTTCTGAAAACTGATTTAAAATCAAACAATTTCGTTATTTGTTTTAGAGGTTTTTCAAAAGAATTAATATAAAAAACACCGCTACATATATAAGGACTTAAATGGGGTTATCTTATCTGAAAAGAAAAAAAAATCTCCATCTGACAGAAAAATTGAAAGATACCATTGTTTTGTTGGTAGAAAATGAAATATTTCTCTAGCAAACCTCCTTACACTAAAATAAAAAAGAAGCCATAAAGAAATTAAATACCGATTTAATTGCATCGAAACGTGTACTTTACCAAATAGATTTTCATAATCTGAATTAATATTTATACAAGATGAAAAAAATTATTTTTTTACCCGCTATTAACATTATTTGAACGTCAACGCCAGATGTTTCTCCAAAAGCTCATTAAATTTTGGTAACTAGATTTTTATTTCAAGCATATTTCAATACGTTTTATTTCTCAGACATCTATTTTTATACCATTACTTTAGTTTGATATCATTTCTTCTCTTTTCTTTAATGTATTTGCACTGATTTCGCATAAAAAGCATTGAATAATTCCTTATTTCAATTTCATCTGTTTTCATGATTATGCACTTTCAAGAAACGAATAAAGGACATGAGATTATAATCAAAACTACCACAAATGAAGTAAGAAAGAAAGATAATCATTTATGAGCAAATCATGAAATAATTCTTAATTTAATGAATTTAATATCGCTTTCAGTTTTAATATGTTTTAATTTGCGGTAATAATTTGAGGTCGCAACTTTGTTATCTCTCTACATCAGTGTTTCCCAAAGTGTGGTACGCGTACCCCCAGGGGTACGGGAACAGTTTAGAGGGGGTGCGCGTTCTTATGCGAAATAACTTGCAACAAACGAAAATTTTAAAATATTTTATTTAAAAACAAAGCTAGCCATGAAAATTTATGATTACGTATTTTTCTATTGGCTATTTTTTGCAGAGTTAACAGTTAACTATTAGTGGTGTCAACGGCTAGTTATGATTTTTAACTTTTGTGCAATTTTCTTATAGCAAAAAATGGATTCATTTTTTTATTAGGGGTACACAGCGTTTCGAAAAATTTAGAAAGGGAACACAAAAGTCATAAGTTTGGGAAACACTGCTCTACATTAAAAAACATATGCGCCAATTTATTAGAGGCACTGTAAGATTCTATATAAAATCTTAATTATCAGGTGATACTCTACAACTTTAGCGTTCTTACGCGTCTGAAACTGGTTTACACTTGCTTATGTTTATGTATTAATTGGTTAGCATTGTAATGCAATTCGTTAAAAATAAATACAAATGGGAAGTATATAAAAAATATTCTCTATAAAAACCCATTACATTTATGTTTAAATATAAGAGTATTGCATATAAACTCGTGCAGTACATGTAATTATTAAAATACTACAGTGCGTCTAATAATTTGGCCTAATTATAATAACATACTAATATAGTACCTGATATAATAAATATTCTATATTTATATAATATATCGTCTAATTTATCCAATTGTCAAATTTATATTATTAGTGGGCTGCGCCCCCTGCTCGCTAACGCTCACCAACCCCCGAAAATTGCTACGTAATCTTATATGGTTTGCTTCGCAAACCAAGCTCGCTTCGCTCGCTTCTAACTTAGGTACATTGCAAATACACAAAATTTTAAGAATTCAAAACAATCATTCAAATCCATATAAAAACTTTTTTTTAAAAAAAAATTACAACTTTTTATTAAATACAAAGTCATTAAAATAAATTTTAATTCAAATAAATGACATGTAATTCGTTAAACCTATTAGAAATGTGCTATAGTATAAAATCTTAAAGCTTAACAGCACGACTGAGACTAGAGTTATTCATTTTTCAATGAATAACTAATAGCAATAATAAAACAAATAAATTCGAGATATAAATCAAAAATCGTTAATTAAATTCGTAGTATATAAATTCGTGAAGAAAAAAACGCTTTCGACAAAATACTAAAGTAGAGATCTATCGACAAAGACTGCTCACTTCTGCCTAGCTTAAGGTTATTTCAGTTTCCGTTTTCAAAAGCGCTATACGTTAAGCCACCTCAACTAGATTTGGCATGTGACATTTTTAGCGGCAATCATTGGTCGATTTTCTAGCGCTGCCATTCGGGGAGTTGTAATGAGGCCTTTTTTGTCGCCTTGTAAGAGAAATATATATCTAGATACATAGTCTTATTCCACCAATTTACACACGAATGTAACAAGTACAAACCGGCTTCAGTCGCGTACAGGGACTGTATGTGCCACCGCTGTTTTTTGGTATTAATTTTTTACGTTATATTTTTGCTGCACAAAACTATTAGGCTTAGAAACTTAAAGTTACGAAGATGTAAAGGAAAATGTACAAGGGGTACAATGGAATAAGAAATTTAACAATCGATAATTAGTTGGCGAATTGTTTATTGTTTAACTGGTAGAAACAAAATACCACACCGGCCGCTCGACAGACAGCAGAAATTCAACTGCAGAGTAAAAATTTACTGTGATGAAAGGGCCATATTTGTTTATGAACGTCACAATTTTTTTTACACGAAGTGGTGAAGAAACGGTAAACGAACAGAACGGAAACGGTAAACAGTCACGAAGTGGTAAAGAAAATACCATACCGGCCACTCAGAGCCGTAATGGCTCAGGGGATAGAGATCTCGCCTTCCAATGAGGTGAACCGGGTTCGAATCCCCAGCGATGGCTGGTAGAAACGAACTCCGCATCCAGCTTGCACCAACCACAGTGCTGACGTGAAATATCCACAGTGGTAGACGGATTCATGGGCTGGAGTCCCTTTGCTGTTAGGCTAACAGTGGGAGGTTCTCGTGATCTTCCTCTCCTTGTAACGCAAATGCCGGTTAGTTCCATTAAAGAGGTCACTATGAAGGCACATTTCTCCTCATACTTGATCCAGGAGTTCCCATTTCTTCTGTATTAGTTCAAAATTACAAGGCTACTGAGTTGAACATTAGTAGCCATAAACCCAAAAATTGGGTCGGCTGTTTAGTGACGTTCATAAAATAAAATAAAAAAATACCGGCCACCCAGCAGATCGCAGAAGTGTAACCGCAGAGTAAAATTTTTAGATTGATGAAAGAGCCGTATTTGCTTATGAACTAAACACGATTTTTTTTCTCTTCAATAGTCCAACTAATATGAAAGTTATAGTTATTTTAAGTGTTTTTTTCGAGAATTTTTTAACACTTATTTTGTTTTGCTGCCCAAAAATTGTTGGACTTAAATGCCTGATATTACGAAAAGGTATACAAAAATGCACAGGAGTATAGCGAAATAAAAGGCTAACATTCGGGATATATTAAACATTAATCTTGTAGTAACAAGTCAATTAGCTGCCTGCTAAAATACAACTACAGAGTTCATATTTAATGTGTGAACCAGCTAATTTTTTTGTTACCTTGCGTCGGATATTTTTTTAACCAAAATTCCAACTTGTTAGAAAGTTTTTTTTTTTTACATATACAGGATTATTCATAGTTCCTTCCGCCTGTAAACGCCATTTTTCTTTACTACAACTGGCTTCAGTGGTACATGTTACTGCCATCTACCGGCAACTGCTTAAATTAAAATTTGAATACTTTCGGAATAATTTCATATGTTCTTTTTTACCATATTCGTCTTCGTTTTTTTACTATAACGCTTCGAAACCCCGTGAGGGAATTATGAATTACCCTGTATTTATAATCACCATTTAACAGCTAATCCAATTTTGGGTTTGCGACTACTAATGTTCAACTCCGTAGTCTCATAATTTTGCACCCAATCAAGAAGACAAAGAAGCTCTTGGATCAAATATTGGAAGAAATTTCGCCGTCGTGGAAGACTTTTTGATGGAACTAACCCTCTTTTGCGTTACATGAAGAGGAAAACCCCCCATGGTTGGCTTGACGGTGAGGGATCTCTAACCCATAATCCGTCTACCAGTAAGGATCATTTACGTCAGCACTGTGGTCGGTGTGAGCCGGGTGCGAAATTGGAAATTTATTGAAATTTTAAGTCCTTTATTCCTCATTTTATTTTAAATATTAACTAATTATTGAGTGTATTCCAATACCTTCGCCAGGTGAATCGGGGAGACCACTCAGCCCGGGAAGCATATTCATAACAATTCCAATTTTATTTCCAATTATTATCAAATACATCTCGGTACCTGCCGTCGAAGACAGAACCAAACGATCTATTGGTGGAAATTCAATTAATATCTTAATTGTCACATCTAATATATGTAGTATATGAAGGAGGTTGTTGACGGCAGATTACTCGCTTTTATCCAATGGGATACCTTCAAGTGACGTAGCGTCGGTACCTCGAACCTGATTGATTGTTGAAACCTGGCATTTGTTTACGTTAGCAACGGCTCTTTCCATTCTATTTCTAGTAAGCCAAGCACCTCAAGTATCGATTCCCTCAAATAACGCATTTTATATTCTTTCACAAAGATTTAAATTCTCTCACTATATATTTTTTAACCTAAATGAAAGACAGTCACGAATCTATGTGTAACATAAACAAACTAATTATGCAGATGAAGTTGCCAGGCACACAAAACTAAAATATATCACGGTTACAATAAAATACATAAATAATAAATTAACAATAAAATGTAAAACAATAAAATCAAAAAGTACATAACAATAATAAAAAACAATGAAATATTGGGAGTACAAATTAGTTCGGCCCGTTTTTTTGTGGTCAAAGATGTATTTATTTAAGAACAAAATGAATGAACAGATTAATTAAAGTATTGTCTATCGCTGGCTACTACTTTTTCCCACCTCTCAGGCAACTTTCGAATTCCATCTCGAAAAAATTTCTCGTCTTTTGAGGCGATCCAAGATCGGAGCCAATTTTCGATTTCTGCGAAAAAAGTGAGCTGGCGACCTGCAAAATCATGCTGCATCCGTTGGAACAGCCAGTAATCAGAAGGAGCAATGTCCAGAGAATACAGCGGGCGCGGTAAAATATCCCACTTTGAGCGTTTCCAAATAGTTTTTTACGACTTTTGAGACATCGGGTTGACCGTTATTATGCAGAAGAATAACTTGCCATGTCTTTGCTCGTATTTCGCCATTTTTTCTCGTAATGCGCGGCTCAAATGAATCAATTGTAGCCTATACCAATCGCCCGTAATGGAATCACCAGTTTGTAGCAGCTCATAGTATACAAAACTATTCACCATTTTCCATTCTTTATTCACCATTAACCATTCTTGAAACGTCGAAACCATTCCCTATATGATTTATCAGTTGAAGCATTGTCAACATAAACTTCTACAAGCATTCGATGCGCTTCAGCTGCACTTTCCTTCCAATTAAAGCAGAAATATAAAACCTCCCGCAAATGGTGCTTCATTACAGCAAAATTTGACGTATTCAACAAAGTTAAAAACAAGGTTTATGTATGAAACTCAAAGCTATATAAACTGAATATTATTGACAGATGTTTAACCTCTCTGAAACCACTGAAACCAACTGCCACTATATAACATTCATCACAACAGAGCCATTTTTTAAAAACGGACTGAACTAATTTGTACACCCAATAACAAAAAACAGCAATAAAATGCATAAACAAATAATAAAAGTAAAAGGCGTAGACGAGAAAAAATTTTATTTCAACAAATTTGATGTGCGATTCGGCACTATATTTAATTAACGTCACGTTAATTAACATTCTAACTTGTGTGGTTTAACAGATTTTGCTTATAAACGATCAGCTGACCCTGGCGTCATAAGTCACGTGTGTGGGCGTAAGTGATTGTCTTCTTCTGGAAATGCAAGTACCCAATTATGAATGTTTATCTAATTTTTATATCTTTTCCCAGAAGAATTTTTAGTAATACTATTTTTTCATCAGTCTTTTAGTAACTTTTATATCTTTCTGCTGAAACAATTTGTGGTAATAACTATAAAAATTCTTGAAAACAAACTATTTTTTGAAGACTTTTGAAATTATTTTGAAGTCGATGAATTTTTTAAGAATTATCGCAAGTACCCTAAACAAATATTGCATGCAACTGAAAGATGATATGTTTAATTTTAAATTGTACTAAGCAGATAAATCTATATTTTTATAGAGTATAGTAAGACTTTTGAAATTATTTTAAAGTTGATGAACTCATCAAGAATTATCGTAAGTACCCTTCCAAACAAANGTAAAATATCCCACTTTGAGCGTTTCCAAATAGTTTTTTGCGACTTTTGAGACATCGGGCTGACCGTTATTATGCAGAAGAATAACTTTGTCATGTTTTTGCTCGTATTTCGCCATTTTTTCTCGTAATGCGTGGCTCAAATGAATCAATTGTTGCCTATACCAATCGGCCGTAATGGAATCACCAGTTTGTAGTAGCTCATAGTATACAAAACTATTCACCATTTTCCATTCTTTATTCACCATTAACCATTCTTGAAACGTCGAAACCATTCCCTACATGATTTATCATTTGTAGCATTGTCAACATGAACTTCTACAAGCATTCGATGCGCTTTAGCTGCACTTTCCTTCCAATTAAAGCAGAAACATAAAAACTCCCGCAAATGGTGCTTCATTACCGCAAAATTTGACATATTCAACAAAGTAAAAATCAAGGTTTTGTTTTGTATCGCAAGTACCCTTACAAACAAATATTGTGTGTAACTGAAAGATGATATGTTTAATTTTAAATTGTACTAAGCATATAAATCTATATTTTTATAGAGTGGAGTAAGACTTTTGAAGTTATTTTGAAGTTGATGAACTTATCAAGAATTATCGCAAGTACCCTTCCAAACAAATATTGCGTGTAACTAAAAGTTAATATGTTTAATTTTAAATTGCACAAAGCATATAAATCTATATTTTTATAGAATGGAGTACATATTTTTCACAAAATAATGGAACAAGTCATTCTTTTGATGCAACCTATTGCAAGGCTATTTTGAACGATTGCGTCATATATTAAATGATAAAATAAATAGTTCTTTTAAGATAATACATAAATATCATGTTTCATGAGCAACTACTTTGTGTGTGAATAGAGATAAGAAACAAATCAGAAATATTTGCAACGTTCAAAAACATAAAACCCATCATTTCAGAAGCGAGCCATTGTGGGAATACCCAAATGATTTGAAAATTAAACTTGAGAGCAAGATAAGAAAATGCTGCCAAAAATCAAAATTCACAACCAATTATCCGATGAAGTGTTAAAAGCGGCTCGGCATCTAGCGTTCTGTAAAGTTTAGTTGTTACCCTTCTTAATTTATGAAGTGATAAAAGTTGTTTGCCTTCCAATCAACAAGCACCCCTCAAATCCCGCCAATCTTTATTTACACTATGTAAGATAACATTTACTTTGACGTGGCTATAAAGATGGGCTTTTATTTTATAGATTCTTTGCTAAAAGATGTATGGGAAAAATTTTAATTTCTCTGAAATGTTAATTTGTTCTAAATGGCAGAGAGCCACAAACTAAATTTTTCAGAATTTCGGTTAATTTTGTTTACTTTTTAAAGGGTTTAACACGGTTTAACTGAATCCAAGTGGCGTATCGCGTAAGCCTTTAAATGATTTAGAAGTAGTGGTGTGTAAAAACCTTTTAAATCGAATTTTTTAAATTTCTGCTTATGCTGCTACTGCTTTATCCAGTTCCCAAACATATATGTACATCTCCAGCTTTTGGTGATACTTTTTTTTGAATAATTAAAGTGGTAATAAATGTTACGTTCCACCATTTTATTTTTAAATAATTAAATTTAGTATGCAACAATTTTCGTGTGCTTTGGGATTATTCCGTCGATCTCTCAAAGCTCGCGAAAATGCGCAAAACCTTTGGCGCCATCATGATGAAAAGCAATTTCCAAAATAAAAATTTTAAACACATTAATTTTTATCAAATAATGAAATAATAATAACAAAAAATATTAGTGTAAAAATTTACTATAAAAAAATGAGCGATTCATCCATTGCTTATCAAATTTGATATTCAACGCCATATCGTGGGCATTCACGCACATTTTCTAAGTAGAAATGATTCCATGCTCTTGAAAATATGCCAATGCACTCTCTTCGGTGCTACGCAAATCTCAAATTAGAATTATTTTACAGCGGAATAAATTTAGAAAAAAAAAGAAGAAAAAAACAGTATATTTTAACACGCTAAAGAAAACTAACTGGCGTAATCAAGGATTATCCAGTAAATATGATAAAATTTGCTGTTATTGGCGCAGAAGCTACCTTTTGGCGATAATATCCTGTTTGGCGAAAATGGTCGAAGGGATAATCCCAGAGTACGAAAATGGTTGACGGGATAATTCCGAAGTACGAAAATGGTTGACGGAATAATCCCAAAGTACCGATTTTCGTTGTAACTTTATGAGAGCAATTAAAGCAATTTAAGACTTAATTATTTTGCTGGCCATGTTTTAAGTCTGATGAAAATAATGCAAATTAAGCCTAATATTAATTAAGCCTAATATTATTATTTTATACATTATAATAAGGTTATTCTTCCAGGATAACATCTGTGAATTCTTTTTTTTTAAATTATTCCCTGCAACTTTGTCTTACAGTTGTTCTACACTTTATAGCTGTTCAGCTTACTTCTACACTCATTATTTAATCGCTGTTACAGACAACAATAATTCCACAAGGCAGTTTTTCAAAGCTGTTGGATATTTGAAATAAGCTATCCCTAATTTAGCAGGAACTTATTGTTTTCAGGTTAAAATATTTGCTGCGGTAAGTTTAAAGTTTTTCAGAATTTCATCATGCAAGAAACTCACTACGAATGCAATAGAAAGAAACCCTTCAAATTAAAAAAAAATAGAAGTTGTACCAGCCATCGGTGGCTGACACTGGACTTTCCATTTAGGCAGCGTCAACTACCGGTGGCTGACCCTGAAATTACATTTAGGCTGCGTCAACCACCGGTGGCTGACACTGAAATTACATTTAGGCTGCGTCTGCCACCGCTTGCTGACACTGACCTTTCACATAGGCCGCGAAAAATAGCTGACTGACAGTGTATAACATGATATAGAACTATAAAACTTACACTCTTTTATGGAATTGCAGAAAATTTATTCAAAACTTGCTTAATTATTGTGATTCTTGTAATTCAATTTAGTAGATTTTTATCCACCACTATTTCTACATAGTTCATAGGCTTATATAATTCACCACTTTTGTCAGATGATAAACCGAATGACAAAAAAACGGCAATGAAATTTCCGATGTCTTGGTCATGCGTTTTTTTTTTTTTGGCGTTTTGATATAAACCACAGATCGTCATGGCTGTAAATCAGGCCAGTTGATTCTGACAGTTAAGTCTTGAAGGATGATGCTCTACTGATGTCCTCTTCTCCCTTGTGATACCGGTTATGTCGAATTGATGCTGATTATCCTGAACTTTACGAGGTGAGTGATACTTATTTTGATCTCGTCAGATTCTGGAGTCGGGAGAGATAATACTGTCAACTAGCCATTTTTGATGTCTGGATTTTGAGCCCGCCATTTTGTTTTTTCAAGTCATGCCGTATCATAAAACAGCTCGGGGTGGAAAGGTCTCACTCTCTGGTCGTAATTCACCGTCGCATTGCAAAGAATCCACGTCATTAGAAGAAATCATTGCTATCTGTGGGATATCAAAAAAATACTTTCCACCAGTTGAACACGAACATATTGACGATCTCGTAGAGTTTTACACTCAGTTTGATACAGACGAGCTGATTCGTTTAGATAAATTACTTAGCAAACTGCTCATTCAAATAAGATCAAGTTACCCTGGAAACTACGAATACAATTACTTCCTAAAACTGACAAATGCAGCTTATCACGTCAGATGGAAGAGGAAAATTCAAGCAGAAGAAAACAAGGAGATGAATAAAAAATCCATTCAAGATGAATCAGTAATGACAAACTAATCCAAGCACTGGCGACATAACCATGGAAAATAAAGATGAAAACCTGAATACAACACCAAATACAGAAACTGACACGGACATCAATATTAACAATAATACAGAACCACCAGCAAAGAAAAGAAAAAAGAAGAAGAAGCAAAATGCAGTCAAAACAATTAACGATAATTCTGCACTCATGTCTACAAACAGCTGTCTTTCTTCTAGCCACCATAACTCAACCGATGACGTCACCATCTTTCCGACAACAAAACCCAAGGATGATACCGACAAAGTACGGGATCCGCCCAGCAAACTTGAAATAACACTGCAAGCCAGATTTATTAAGGTTTTGGTCCGGGACCTGCCTGTGGACTTTGATACAGATGCCATCAATACAGAATTACAGAAAAACAATATTAAAACCTTTAAAATAGTGCAGTTTAAGAAGAGAATGGGAGAGGCCTATCGGCTCCTTCCACTTTTTCTCATAATCCTAACATCAACGGCGAATCACCATAGAGTATTCAAAGTCAACAACATACAGCAGATCCCGATCAAAATTGAACGATTTCGAGGAGGTCTAGGACCTATACAGTGTTACAACTGCCAAAATTATGGACATACGCAAAGCCACTGCAATGCACCTGCAAGGTGTGTAAAATGTGCTGGAAACCACAGGTCACATGAATGCAACAAAGACAAAACAACGCCTCCAAAATGCAGTAATTGTTACAAAAGCCACACAGCCAACTATACTGGGTGCGAGACCCGCCCCAGCAGAAGGAGCCCTCTAGAAACATCAAATTTGACGCCTAAACTTGCTCACCGATTAGTGTCATTAATCAAAGAATTACAGGAATTGCTCAAAAAAGAAGAAGTGCTACGCCTTCTGCGGGGGATCATCGGAGAAACATCTCAATCGCAGTGAGTTCCATTTTTATTTTCAAAACTCCAAAGTTAAATTCATTGAACTTTTCACTGCAGACTTTTACTTACGTTAAATTAAATTACATTATTTTCTGATAATATAACCAATTTATTCATACATATTTCTTAACTTATGCACGTTAAGTTCTTTTGCAAATTCTATTGTATTTAAAGAGCAATATTTCTCTGATAAAATATATTTACTGCATTTTCTCCAAATATGTTATTTTATCATATATCAAAGTATGATTTATCTATATTCATCAATTATGTCTTTCATTTTTCAAAAATCAATTATTGTACATATCAAATCATATTTTATCTTTACTTTTAATTTAAGTCTACCATCAATATTTCTAGTGTTATATAAAAACGCCAATTTGTCATATTGAATTTTTTCATTGTTTTATTATTTCACAAGTAAACAGCTTGATTTTTTTATGGCTACCACAAATCATTAAAACATGCTAGATGGCGCCACTAAGGCTTTGCAAAATTTATGTAGAATCTTCATGATTTTGTATCCCGATTTTCTGTATATGTGCTATCATCAATTTTTAATGCTCAATTCCAAATTTCGACTGCAATTAATGTAAATATCACAGATTAAGCTCGTATTTCATGTATATCCATGTAATCATGGCTTTATTCATTTTTCAATGGCAATTAATGTAAATCTCCGATCAAGTTTGTACATACTTCTAATCATGGTTACTTTATTATAATGTTACCACATTGTTACATAATTCAAAATGTTTTATTCACTGTATATAATTTTCATGATGAATGGGGTAGGGGCCGCTGCGCGGCCTAGGCACCTAGTTTTGTTTAAAGAAGGAAAGAAAGACAGATGATAAACCTTCTAAAAAAATAGCAAAATCCGTCTAATATTTGCAAATTTAGTTTGTAGTTATTTACCGTGGCCAGATTGGCAAGCCATGTAAAATTAGCGTGGCGTTCAACGTGTTAAAAGATTTTTGATATTTATTAATCACCAATTTTTATATATTTAGTCACCTCTGACATCTCTGTAAATATTCTACTGAAAAGAAATGCTTTTATTGCCATCTAAAAATGAAGTAGGTGATTCTTTTGTTATTGTTTTTTTTCAATGGCAGGCACTGAATTTGAATCTTTGCCTATGAAGATGCCGGAATTGTTACTCATTTAGCGTTACCCAGAGGGCACCTGTGAACCAAAGTCACGGAGGCGAGCAACATTGCCCACGCCACACTGCCACAAGCCCGTTTATAGGGTGGGCCACATTCACACATCATACACACACACAACAGAGGACAGCACAGAGAAAGAGAGAGAGAGAAACACCCATGCCCAGAGCGGGATTTGAACCCGCAGCCTATGCCTTCGCGGTCAGGCACGCTAACCGCTCGGCCACCAGGCTGGCTGTTTAGTGGCATTTTAAAAACATTTAAATATGTTATGTTTAAGAATAAGATATTGAAATAATATGTTGCATATTGTAAGATTCATTGTTTAAAAAATCGCTTCATTCTGCTAGATATTTAGGTTACATGGTTTTCTTTGGATAAAGATGATTAGCAAATAGCATCCTCATGTTTCGATACATTCCGAAACTTACGTTCGTAAATTCACCATAAAATGTCACACAGCATATTCTTCAATTACGATAAGCTACATTTACCACCAAATACTGCTACTATGATTANAGTGCTATCTGCACTTATACAATACAAAGGGGAACAAATATTTTGTTGAATTTTTAAAAGGACTTGATCTTATCTAATTCGGGAGTGGAGATTTCAAATCTAAAATTAGTTTTGCTGCTGTTGTTGCTTATCCTCATAGATCTGACATTAGTCAGATCAACTCAAAAAAGTTGTTGACAGCCAAAAAGTCGATGACAAGAAGGGTATCGGAAGTTAAGTCCGCCCTGGACAGTCCGACACAATCAAGTAGTATATGTTTCGGTGAGGCTGGATGGAGACAGCATTTTTTACAAGTCGGGTAAATTTTTGTTCCACGTTCGAATGTTAGACATTTTAGGTGATCAGTTGAGAATCTGGTCGAGGCAGTCTGGGAGCTTCGATCGAAATTGATTCCCAGAAGGGTGCCAGGAGATGTTGCGATGTACCATTGGAGCGTAGGTGGAGTATGCCAGATTGATTTTTGTCTACATTTTTCATTGGAGTAAAGCTCCTGATGACCCGGCGGGCATTTCTTCTCTTTGTCCTATCTATCTGCTATCTCGTTGCCACCAATATTGCCATTGTTCGGAAAGCTATAGAATTATTTTTCAAAACGATATTTCTAGTTTAGTTTATATTTCGTTCAAATGTACAAGTTAATAAAAGTCCGTCCAGGTCTAAATACATACATATACACTTGTCTGTTACTGTAAAAATAACATTTAAGACAACAACAACAAAAAACATGATTCTAACCGAATCATAAACTTGAAATGTATTACCGCCTTCTTCGAATCACTCTTTACGTAGCAGAGAGGTGGTGATACTTTATACTCAGTTCAGTGAGCTTTAGAAAGTCGTGGTTAAGAATATATTATTAAATTGCATAAAAACTGTAGTTTTTTGAGCGAAATTGATTTCAGATTTGAAAATAGCGACGCGAAAATATCTGAGATCCGTTTAAAGCTCTCATCCAACAAAAAACAAACAAGCAAAAAATTGTTCCCGGTGATATTTATGAATAAAAGCTTTTACTTATAAATGATAATCAATCAATAAGCCCAAACATCATTCAAGATTTAAAATTCAATTATCAGTTCAGAAGTATTAGAAGTTCAGACGAATTTATTTGGTTGCCTGCATAAAACTAAATTATATTAAAATTTGTGTTTATAATAACTATGTAAAAAAAATAAAGCTGTGTATGTCCTTCTAATTCCCAATTCACGGAAAAAGCAACAACTACAGATTAATAATGCTAGCAACTATAGTAACCATAAATAATAATGCAATCACAAAATAGTAGACGCATAATATAAAATTTAAAAATGGAAGCAAACTTTTACCATGCTTTATTGTTAGTATGCAAATTATTCATAACTAACAATGGAATATTCTAATTTGTAGACTTAAATAAATATGAGTTTTTCAGGTTCAGTTTTACAAATAAAGACAAGTCTTTATTAAATGGAAATTTTTGATCTTACATCATAATTTCTAACATCTTGACTAATTCTTTCAAAAGATATGACAGTTGTAATTAATTTCATAACTGCCAACATTTGTCTAATTTAATGCAAGCAATTCGAATAACCAAATAAACATCGTCAATTTCCATCTGCATGAATTTAATGATTCCATAAATTAGACTTAATTGTTAATTTGTTCCTTTAATTGCTCTAAAAGTTCCTTGCATTATAAGTTTTTGCTAACTTGTTACACATTAATCTGGAATATTTCTTAATATGAGATGCGAATTATACATTAATTTTAATGTTAGGTTGTCGCAAACGTTACGGGCAAAAAAAAAAGAAAAAAACATTTCAAGAACGAAAACATTCAGAAAAACTGAAATCCAGTTGACGTCCCCTGTCACAGAGCTGTTGCCAAAAAGAAATAAGAACGAAATCGGAATAACCTTTGTAATTAGATTTTCCAATCTAATTATCCCACTTGCTTCCTAATTTACGGTGCTCGCCCTCCAAACAAACATTCGTGGCACATTAATTGAACGAAACACGAAACAGCTTGATGCTATCTAGAATGTTCTTTTATTCTCTCTATCCAACCTAATATACATCCATTTTATTTTTTGTTTGTTTTTTTCTCTTTTTAACATCGTCTGCACTGTAACCTTAAAACAAAGAAGATTCGCCATTTTGTTCGTAGAAGCAATGCAAATATTGTTTTATTTTTACACCTCCTTTATATTTATTCTTAACTGTGGCCGCCTGCTTACCCTCATTATCTCACATTTTGAAAATTTATTTCTCTGAGAAGAAACGGTGGAATTTCTGCCAACTATTAATTTATTCCCACTAATTTTCTTAGCCATAAATTTTTGCTCCCGTTTCGGACGAATTGGTTGTGAGAGAATAACAGATTAGGCAAACAGAAAGCCATGGCTTTAAAAAAAATATGGTAAAAGTTGCGTTGTTTTATGCAAATGAATAATTCTCTATAGTGCAATATATAAATCATTTCTTAACGTAAAATAAGTATCTGAAGTCTTTGGATATATATCCTATAAACCTGAACACGAAAAAAAATTATTTAGAAAAATTTAATGAACTTCGTTAGTTAAGTTTCCTTCAAATAATACATTTTTCAATTATAAAAAAATTATTTAGTATGTTTAATTCTGAAATAAATTTGAATTCAAAAATTGTTTCATGTAAATGAATAATTCTCTATAGAGCAATGTATATAATGCTAAAGATAAATCTGTAGTTTTGAAAGTAAATGCTATTAACCCGAACACAATAAAAATCTATTTAGAGAAGCTAAACGATCTTTGCTGGGCATATTTTCTTGAAATAAATATGCACTTCTTTTTAATTGTACATAATTCTTGATTATTTCCATTTCTGAAATAAATTTGAATGGGAAAATTGTTTTATGGAAATGAATACTTCTCAATAATGCGATGTATAAATCATTTTTAACTCTAAAGATCTGTCTGAAGTATACGATATAAATCTGAATCAAATAAGAAATTATTTAGAAAAATTGAACGATATTTATTGGTTATATTTTCTTCAAGTTAATAGAGATAGTTTTTTTAATTATTATTAAACCTAATTCTTGAGCACTTCATTTCTGAAATAAGTTTGAATTGGGAAAATTGTTTTACGTAAAAGAATAATACTCTATAGTGCAATATACGAAAATTTTTTAACGCTTAAGATACAGTTAAAGTTTTCAAACAAAGAGGTAGGCCCTAAACTGGAACATTATGTTTTTTTTTTTAATTAAATGATCTTTGTTATTTTCTTTAAACATATATTTCCTTCAAATACATACAAGAAGCGGTCAAGTGCGAAAACTACTAGGAAAATAGCTTGAACCTTTTTAAATTTTTAAGATATTCAAATCGGACTTTTTCTATTAGTTGTCAAATACGATTAACTACAAAATTAAAAACAAATTAAAAATTTTCCCACGCATGCGCAGTACAAAAGAACTTACTTCAATTACTCATATCTTGCGTAGTTTCAAACATATTTTTCTGAAATTTTAACTCAATACTTTTGTAATTAATATTAAATTGCTCCAAAAATTTTGTCCAATTTTATTTAATATTTTTAAGGTTATAGCCAAAAAACGTAATACAAAAAAAATTTATTTATAGAAATAACCATATCTCCAAAATATTTATGCTAGGATTACGAAAGTTTTCATAATTATTACATTTAATAACCAAAATATATGTTACAAGTTACAAATTTATTGCTGCATTCTTTGGCATAGGGTGTTTAAAAACACAATTTTCAGTATGTAATATATTGTCAATCCCTCAGACNTCATCGTTTTTTCTTCTTTTTAAGATTATTTCCAAATATTTTTTTTTTAGTTGGGTTTAACAATTAAAAAAAAAGGCTTTTTGAAGCGATTCAGAAAACTGGAAAAATCAGTTATCCGGAATAGCGATGGTCCCGATCGTTCCGGATAATCGGTTCCCTACTGTATATAGGCATCGATTTTTTTAATTATGCACAATTCTTGAGTAAATCTCTTTTGAAATGAACTTTAATTGGGGAAATTGTTTAATCCAAATGCTCAATAATTCTCTATAGTTCAATCGATGAATCATTCTTAACGCCAAAGATAAATCTTATGTTTTGAAATATGGAATCAATTAAAAAAAATTGTGTGATCTTTGTTTGATATATTTCTTTTAAAATAATAGACAATGATATAAACAGGCAAAAGTTTATCAATTATGCGTAATTATTTAGTATTAGATTTCAAAAGTCAATTTAAATTTGGGGAATAAATAACTTTAAATAAAGTAAATATTAATAATTCAGCTATCAAGCAGATTTTTATGAAATTATTCCCTTCTTTCACACTTCTGATTTGTTAGATTTCAGATATACTTTTTTTCGTCCCTTGCTTAAATATTAATTTAAGACTTCTACTATGTAAACGTTTTGGCTTTATTTATAACAAGGATTTAAAATATATATTCCTATATCATGAGTGGTTATTATGGAACACTCTATATATTTTTTCCTACATAGTACTCACACAATAAACTATTTTCACTTTAGATAAACCATATAAAACAATGTATAAGCATTTAAACTGCAGTTTAAATATTTTCAGTTAATTTACGAATTGTAGATAAGTAAATGGTGCAAAATGAAGTATAAAATTAATTCAAAATGGGCAACCAAATCTGAAGAATAAAAAAAGCATTACTTTTTATGAAACCGAAAAATAATACCAAAGCAAATCACACACAAGAAGAATGAAGAATTTAAAAATTTATAAAATTTATAATAATATTTCATTAATATATGTACCTCAAACATACATCCAATGTAGAAATAAAATCTTAAAAGTTTAAAAACTGGGCACTTACAGCTCGAGAAAAATTGAAGTGATTATGCCTAACCATATGATTTCATCCTCATCCAATATTGGCTAGACAGCTCAGAGTGAGCCAGTGTCTTTCTCGGAATTCTGCTGCCCTGTATTCTATTTTCGACACTTGTGAGACCAGTATCTTTTCTGGATAACAAGATAGTTTGCGTCAAGTGAGACTTTCAAAAACTAATTTTTTTGAAGCATTGTTGCTACTCTAAATGTCAAATTATTCAACGTTAAAATAAAAATTCTTCAATCGAGACTCTGAAGAACTAGGTTTTTTGAAATGTTGGTGTGGTGCCTATATTCGTCCTAAACACATACTAAAAAGTTATCTAAAGATTCCTGCCCTCAAAATACATCGTGCCACTCTAAATGGCAAATTATTCAACGTTAAAATCAAAATTCTTCAATCGAGACTCTGAAGAACTAATTTCTTTGAAATTAAGTGCCTACATTCGTCCGAAACACATACTAAAATGAGATTTCAAGATTCCTACCCTCGACAAACATAGTGCAACTCTAAATGATATTGAACGGCTGGCAATTTGTTTAGGATTAACGCTTTCATTTACGGCTAACGCCAAAGACGTAGGATTTGACGTACTACAATTTAGCAATGCAATCAGAAAAGGGGATACCTGCAAGTGACGTAGTGTGAGTATCTCGCTTCTGATTGGTTGTCGAAACGTTGATTTTGTTTACGTTAGCAACTGTACTTTCCATTCTCTTTCGAGTAAGTCAAGCCCTCCAAGTATCAATCCTCTTAGGTGACGCATTTTATACTCTTTCTCGAAGATTCTTTCACAAAGATTTCAATTATTTCACTATATATTTCTTACATAGCTCAAAGACAGGCACGAAGCCACGTAGAACATGATCTAACTAATTATACATCGAAGTTACCAGGTACACCAAACAAATATATATCTCGGTTACTGCAGGATACACTGTCCGAAAGAAAAAAAAAGATCTCTAAACAAAACTGTGGAACCAGCATGCCAGTCTGAACTTAGCATTCTTGTGTTTTCCTCAACTGCCTAATACAGTGCTTCCCAAAGTGTGGTACGCGTACCCCCAGGGGTACAGGAACAGTTTTTGGGGGTACGCGTTCTTATGCGAAATATCTTCCAACAAACGAAGATTTCAAAAAATTTTATTTAAAAACAAAGCTAGCCATGAAAATTTACGATTACGTATTTTTCTATTGGCTATTTTTTGCAGAGTTAAAAGTTAATAATTAGTGGTGTCAACAACCAGTTGTAAACTTTTGTGCAATTTTTTTTATAGTAAAAAATACACTAATTTTTTTATTAGTGGTACACAGCGTTACGAAAAATTTAGAAAGGGTACTCAAAAGTCATAAGTTTGGGAAACACTAGCCTAATAGATTCCTTGTTAACCACAACCGAAATTTGAGGCTACGCCTACCTAAGCATCGATTCAGACATTCTTGTTTATGTTTCGAACGAACTGGGTAGGTAGCGGCTGTTGTGTTGATAATGCTGGTATTATACAGTAACTTACTTTATGTAATCTTTTATTTTAACCAATAATTAAATTTAACATCCTAGAACTGTGAAGTTTAAAGTTTTTCGTGAAAATCTTTCTTTTTTAATAATTATTTCGATTATTGTGGACTTCGGCATTTTGAAGGGCCTACAGTTACTATAAAATATTAAAATAATGAATCCAAGTTAAATAAAAAACGTAGACGAGAAAAAATTATATTTAAAAAAAATTTCTATGTTTGATACGGAGGTGTATTTAATTAACTTCACGTTAATTAACATTCTAACTTATGTACCATATCAACATTCTAACTAACACGCCATTTTGCTTATAAAAGATCAGCTGGTACTGACGTCATAGGCCCATGTGAGTGTGTATGGATCCTCTTCTTCTTGAAGTGCAAGTATCCAATTGAGTACCATTGTATAAACATTCAATTATTATTATTCATCAAATTAATTTTAAGTACTTCTTCTAATCTTTTCTCAAATTTCTCCGTATTTGTTGAAGAAATTAAAAAAGAAAAAACAAGATAAAAAAATTGGAGATAAAATATCCACTGATGGTAAAAATACTTCTCTTATTCCTCAGCAGATAGTGCTAATGCCAGTACTGCAGTATGTTGAGTGTTAATTGTTTAAATTGAACCGTGATGACTCAGGGGACAGAGCGTTCGCCTTCCAATGGGGTAAACCCAGGTTCGAAACCCAATGATGACTGATCGATCGCATTCCGCATTCGTCCTACACCGACCACAGTGCTGACTTGAAATATTCTCAGCGGTAGACGGATCATGGGTTAATGTCCTCTTGAAGGCAAATTTCTCCCAATACAGAAAGATCCAGGAGTTCCCGTGTCTTCTGGATTGGGTTCAAAATTACAAGGATGCAAAGTTGAACATCAATAGTCGTAAGTCCAAAATTGGGTCGGTAAGTAGCAATAGATAATAAGATAAGATAAGATAAATATATGACAAACTTTAGTTGAACATACTGACATGCTATCGAACTTCATCAAAGAATTTTTTGGTAAGAAAAGTACATTTAAAAGGATGCCATACCGCGGAAGAAAATTTTCCTCACAAATTTTCTTTCTCCTTCATTATTAATTAAAAATTTAAAATTTATAAAAAGTGAGTTCAGACAAACCTAGAGAAAGCCATGAAATTTCAATTACTGAAAAGAAAATTTTTAAACATACAAATGGAAATGAATTATGTTGATAACTTAGGGAACTTAGGAACTTATGTTAATGGAAATGATAACTTAGGATTACGCAACCGAGAAGTTCTCTTCTAATAATTTGCTTGCATTTTAATATTTTGATATATTTCTTCCGCAATTGAAACTTCATAAAAAAAACTCTAGCTTTGCCTGAACTTATTTTCTTCTTTCTCGCATCTCGATTGTGCTGGTACAGCCTCTAGGGGTAATTGTCGGAAAAGTGCAATTAGAATATTTGTACAAATTTTGTCTCATTCATGAGAAATTAAATAGTATTCAATTTGGGTACGGTTCTTAACAATGTTTGCAATAGGGACAAAAGTAGGCGTTACTATTCCTCATTAACACTATCATAATATTTGATTCAGATCAAAGAAACGCCTACTTTTATAAGAGTTCTTTACTCTATTTCTATTCTAGCTTCATAAAAATAATGCATATCATAACTACAAGCTCATATACAAATAGAAATTAATCTTTCATTTGTATGCTAATAAATAAGCTTGTAAATATGGAAATAGGTACAGTGCGCAAAAAATAAACAGACCACCCAAAATAACTTTTGATCGCATCTTCACGCACTAAACTCAATTTTAATTGGATGACCTCATAAATGCTTATTACTTAGTGTAGACGATATTTTGAGATACGAAATCAGACACAACAACGTACTTCACTTGAATAAGCATACCTTTTTTTCAATGGTTTCGCTTTTTTTCTTTGTTAATCAAAAAATCGGGGGAAGCCGCATATGTGGGAAATATAGAACCAATAATTTGAATCTAATAATCTGGTTCAAAATTCATTTAAAAAAGTTTTGTATTTTGCCTTTTAAAATGACATTCTTAAAAATGGTGTAAAAAATGGAATGCCTTACATTTCAAAACTTTTTCTGCAATTATTAAATAAATATTAGAAAATAATAAATATTTATTAAAATTCATATTTTATATGGAATTATCATTCGATAAACTAATTTATAATCGTGAGCAAAAAAATTTTCGATTCGTTTAAAGAGTGTGAGAGATATGGGAAACTACGCAAGAAGTAAAATTAACATCAAGGGTTCTATTTTTAAACCCCCCTCCTAACCTAACTATCGGGCCATACTTCCCAGGTCTCTTCTACCCTCTATAATTTGTGAGTCAGAGATCCATATCTGTCACAAGAGAAAGATATGTTTAATCAGGAAAAGAATGTTTATGTGCCTGATTTCGTAACTTAAAATATCGTCTGCTCTAATTAATAAGCATATTTGTGATCACCCCCTCGAACCATTACGATTGAGCCCCATATTGTGAAGATCTGATAATTAGATCGAAAGTCATTGAAGGTGGTGTGTTTATTTACTTATTTATTTCTTTGCTCTCAATGCATTTTCAACCAAAAAAATATTAAATTTCTAGTTACCTACCACTAATTAAGTTAAATATAGTTTAATATTATTTTCACAAAACATTTATAACCAAAGTTGAAGTGAAATTGCTATTTCATTTTATTTAAAGTTCACTGCAACTGTGCAAGCTGAGCCATTGCGGAGAACAGTTAAGTTAGGATGTAGGAGGAAGAAATCCAGTGGAAATAATTAGTTGCGTCTCACCCAGGGCTAAAGAGAATAGAAGGGCTGGTTCACTCCTTTGAAGTATCTCTTGCCGCGCCGATCCTCCGACGTCACTCTAGTGACGTCACTTTGGCGCAAAGCTCGCACTTTTACTTCAAGAACGGAGCGTTTGGCCTTACTAGCTCTAACTAATATTGGATCATTTCTTTTTGCGAGATATTCTAAGACATTTGTTATTTTCTATAATGACTTTCCTCAGTTTTTGCAGTGAATTTACAAGAATTTAAAACTATTATCGAAATGCCAGTTTGCGCGATTGCAACTTGCAAAAATTCTGATATAAAAACAAAAGGAAAAAGTATAATTTTTCGCGTGTTCCCTAAAGTAAATGAACAACTATGTAAAGAATGGATTCCGAAATGACACAGTTAATATAAAACAGCAATACGTTTATTCTGTCGTAAAGAACTTTTATAAAAATTCATTATCTAAATAGAAACCGCCTCGTTACTTCATAAAGAAAGGCAGGTGAAAAGAATTAAAAAATAGATAAAGTCAAAGAAAATTAAAATGTAAGTAAAAAGTATAAATAAAATATATAGTATATAGTTGAAATTCTCCTAATTTCATAACATATTTTTTAATGTAGTTATTCTAAATATTTATGATTTTTTTTAAAAATTATATTCTCTTCAATTTAAATATCTATAAATTATATCATCGTAAATTTAAATGTCTATAAACAATTGTAAAATTTCTAATGTCATTATGAACCTAAATTATTATTTTGTTTCAGTAATTAGCGTTTAAGGTTGATGTTTCCTAATGATTAAGTATGAACAAATTGCTATTAACGACATATTTTAAAATCAGGGATTCTAAATTTAACTTAACTTATCTTTATAAAAGAATATGTAGATAAAAAAAGTGTCGATATATGCCTTCATTTTTCTTAATAGTTAAAGTTAAAACTGAACTTTTTAAAATAAAGTATTTATCGTGTCATTTTCACCAACTAGCAAAACATTTTTATAAGTTTAAAATGGTATTTTTTTAATATAATAAACAAGAAAGTTTTTTTTGAACTATGTTTATGAACAGAAATAATGTATTAATTACGTAAAGTTTGAAGGCTAATAACCAGAAAAAGTCTAACTTATTTTTACAAGAGAAAGATGCAAAGTTATCATAATATTTTTACTTGCGATCTCCGAGATCTGTAGACACAGTGACGTCATGAGGAGGGAAATCGTAGCTTCAGCTCTAAGAGCGGAGTGAACTAGCCCTTGTATTCTCTTTAGCCCTGCGTCTCACCTGGCTGTGGTGTTAAAGGAATAGGGAAAGGGTTTCCTGGAATGTTACTCTTCTGATCACATTAAATCATCAACAGGATTAAGTTTCAGTCGTTGTGTCAACAGATATTTTCTTTTCAGATTGCGTAGGTGACGTCATTTGTGCATATTATTACGAAATCTATATATAAGGTATGCATTGTTGAAGGCATATGTCAATTCACTAAATTACTATGTCCAGTTATGATGTACTATATTTTGTTAAGCTGTATTTTAAGGAATTATTTTCAGGTGTTTGCTGTAGCTAGATGGTACTGTATGTAATAAAGAAATATTTAAAATCTACAAGTTTCCTCATATGAATTAACTCACTAACTACTGTGCATGATCTGCTAACAAGAAGGCTACAGGTTCCTCAACTTTGACTATTTTTATAAAAACTTGTTTATCGCTTAAACGACAAAGTTTATTTTCTTACAATGAAATTTTTTGTACTTTAAAAGAAAGCTCTCGCAGATGATATAGGAGTATGAGAAATGACCTAAAACTAGATACCATCATTAACTATGTGAATAATCTCAATACTACCTTCCATAGTAATGCTAAAGAAACCGACCTAGCTGGTTTCTCTAACGTACTTAATAAAGAAATCTAAACAATAAGTATATATGTATGTTAAATATGTGTGAATATTATTAAATATATAAGTATGTATGTTATATATATGAAAGATTATAATCTAATAACATCCTTTCGTCTCTCAGATGGAATTCTCTCCAGCTTATATAAATAATTGAATTCTCCCAGAGAGGAGAAATGACTAAAGGTGATTCCTGTTCCGAGAATATACCACCCTTATCTTTATACTTGAACCCAGTTAGAAGTAGGTAAGTAGAAGTTGTTTCGGTAGCGCTTCTTGTTTTTTACCTATACGTGTCACTACCACAGTATGAGTAGGTTACCAACCCGACATCACTCCACAGTATGACGAGGTTACCAACCCGACATCACTCCACAGTATGACGAAGTTACCAACCCGACAGAACCATATGGTTGGAGTTATTGTCCTATTCTGTTACTTCTCTCACTCTGACCTGTACTTACTGCCATTATTTCAGTCACCTACGGACTCTCTCATCGATGAAGGAGTGAGCTGTCCTCTTCGCGGACAGGGGTAGACGGAAAAAGGTCTCGGAAAAAAAGATCCAGGAAAACAGTTATCGGTAAAAAAGAGTCCCTGGAAAAAAAGGTACCAATAAAAAGGATCATGGTAAAAAAGGTACCACAATATGGAAAATCTGTAGGGATATTTCACCTCGGGCATTCCGTGCAACCTGAATGCTTCTCTCACTGTTGTTGTTGCTTATCCCCTTGGTCTAGAGCCCTAGACCAAATCCAGAAGATCATGTCGCACCAGCAAGTCATAGACAGTCTCTGCATCACTCATCAGTTGCCTCACAGAGGCACCAATGCAATCCAAAAGATGAGATGGAGAAACGATGGCCAAGCAATGACAATAGGTTTTTTCTTTCGCTCTTAAGGTCAAACACTTTATATGGCTTGACAAAGCTGTTTGAATAAATCTAGGACAAGTGCGCTGTAGGGATAAACTCACTGTTTCAACTAATATTCGTTTTAACGGTTAACAGTTATAATTCAAATTCACTGATTTAGGTAAAGAGAGGGGAATTTTGAGTCGGGCTTATGTTTTCTTTATTTTCATACGAGTAAGATTATTTAAAGTCATTTTAATTTTTTTTTTTTCATAAGAGATATGTAATTTTAAATTTTTTAACTAATTTTTTATTGAAGGGTCTGAAACGACTCAACGCATCATTGAAGTTTTTCATACTATTTTAATAGCTATATTTATTCTTTAAATCAGTCGTTTTTTGAGTAATGGTTAGGTTTATTATTTTTTTTAAAAATAATAATTTTTTTAAAAATATTTTATTATTATTTTTTTTTAAAATATTTTTATAAATTTAATATTTTTTATATTAAATTTATTCAATATTTTAGGCTTACGACCTGTTAGAGATTATAAATTACATAAAACTTTTATAAATGGGTAAAATTACGTTTACATTTAAGCACGAATCACAATACTAATAAAATTTCTCAGAATATTAAGCCTGTTCACAATACGCCTCGTTAGCATAACATAAGCGGAGGGATACACCGGAAGTTTTCTAAATTTCTTCCGGTTTTAAGAAGCATATTATTGTTTACATTCTGTCAACCATCCACTAGAACAGTGGTGCGCAAACTAGGGGTCACGACCCCTGTGGGGGTCGCCAGAAGTTTTTTGGGGGTCGCCAAATTTTTATGAAATGCATTATCCCTGCATGCTGCATACCATACATTGTACACTTGAAGAGTGAAGCGCCGTTACTCACTGTTTAATTGCAATTTCATGCTGTCCACTCTTTTTTTGACCGTAATGCGTAATGCATGTAAAGTGTGAAGACGCAAGTTTTTCACTCCGGTAGATAGCGCCCTCTTCGCGGTAATTCGCCAGTTTTACTGAAAAGCGCCTATTTGACTAGACGTTAACCGCAGGGAAAGGGCAAAAATTCGCTTCCGTGATCAGCCAATCAGATAGCGAGGTATGCGGTGTATCTGATAGTCAGAGTGAAGACGAGAAGTGTTCGCATGAAGTTGTAGCATGTAGCAGTTGGCCTGCAATTGTTTTAGTTTATCCTCGAGTTTTATGATGTGACGTTGTGGCATCAGCCAGATTAACTGTGATTGTGTATTAACTGCTTAGTTTTAGTTTCAGTTTGCATTTATGTTTAGTTTCAGTTCGTGTTTGTGCATCTCGTTAGGTTGTCGTTAAATGTGTTTGCGAGATGCTAGATCTTGCTCATTTATTTAATAAGTATTGAAGTAATACTTAACCACACAGTGTAATTTTGATTTTTTATATTTTTATCGGGCTTTGCTACTCTTTGTTATCAGGTATGTACTATCATTAGAGAAAGATCTCTGTTAATTTTATTGAATTTCTCGAAAAAAATGATAAAATTTTATATATTATTTGTTTTAGTTTAAATAATTTAACCCCTATCTTCATAATGGATAAATGGGTAATACGTACACCAGGTACATCTTCAGCTAACAAACGAACAAATACTGATGAGGAGTCGTAAAATACTGAACTAAATGCCCGATCT
>NC_092204.1:20709328-20807497 GCF_043381705.1 Parasteatoda tepidariorum
CGCAGTAGAAAAGAAATTGAACCTAAAACTCCATTAATGCCATCAGAGTGTTAATACAATTTGCATCAACGTATTTATGTGAAACTGGATTTAGCAAACTAGTTTCAATAAAAACTAAATACCGCTCTCGTTTAAACCCTGAAGATGATATGCGAATTGCAATTAACAACATACATCCAAACATCGATGAGATAATTAGAAACTTGCAGCCACATACATCTCTTTAAAGGGCAATTTACTGATTTTTGTGTTATACAAAAAGTTTTTTCTTAAAATTATAAATAAAATTAATATGACTCAAATATGATGATGCTTTTATTCGATGAAACGAAAGAAATGGGCGAAATATACATCGTATTTGTGAACATTTATCTCTAGGGGTCGCCAAAAATTTTCTCTCTACAAAAGGGGTCGCAGTCGAAAAAAGTTTGCGCACCACTGCACTAGAACACTAGAATTTGCTGAGGATTCCATATGAGAACAGGAAAGTTGTCAGGGAACTATGGAGCATGCTATCATGTTGAAGCTCTAGCTTGAAAATATTCCATTTCGCTGTGTTACATTTCCGTGCCTTATTGTGGAAACTCGCATTGAGATCATCAAAACGCACTTAGTTTGATGTTGTCTCTAATTGTCTGATTTCCTACACAATAGGGGATGTTTGTAATAGATGTGAGAATTTTATTTTCCATGACTTTGATTTTGTTGGGGATGATTTTGGAGCAGTGCACCAGCCAGGTGAAGCATTAATAAGAATTGAGCGACTTGCCTTAATATATTGCACTCACTTTGAACATAATAGCATTTCAATTTAGGAATTTAGCATTAGCTTCATTTAAAATTGTTTGGTTCCATTAAATTTCATTCGTATAAACCTGTTATTTGCTTATCCGATATGCAATTAAGTGGGCACGACTGTATATTTCTATTTAATATCCAACTATAGATCAGTTACTGCACCCTTTGGCTGAAGGTTTCGAGATGTTGAGTGTAATTAGAATATCTATACTGATTTTGTTACATTTTGGGGAAAGCAATTTGCGTATCGTTTCCTAACATAACAAATAGAGCCGTGGTGGCTCAGAAGATAGAGCGTTCGCTTTCCAATGAGGTGAACCGAGTTCGAATCCCAGCGATGGCTGAGCAATACGAATTCCGCATCCGTCTCGCAACAACCGCTGTACTGATGTAAAAATATCCTCAGTGGTAGACGGATCACAGGTTGGAGTCCTCTAGCCGTCAGGCTAACCATGGGATGTTTTCGTGGTTTTCCTCTGCATGTAACGCAAATGCGGGTTAGTTCCATCAAAAAGTCTTCTATGAAGGCAAATTTCTCTCAATACGTAACCAGGAGTTCCCTTGTCTTCTGGATTGGGTTCAAAATTTCAAGGCTATTGAGTTGAACATTAGAAGCTATAAACCTTAATTTTTGCTGTTCAACTACGGTTATAAAATAAAATCACATAACAGATAAGACGGATGTTTGCAATTAGGAGGAAAGTAGGTGCCACTTTTCCTCATATGCACTGCTACACTATTCGATCTAGGTAAAAAAAATATGTCTACTTTAATAAGAGTTTGTCTTTACTGTATTTCTGTTCAAACTCCAGAAAAATAAGGCACATCATAATTTCCAGCTCATATATAAATAGAAAATGACGTTAGATTATAACTATGATGATAAAACTTTTTCAACCGAACAGGAGTTAAGTTTTTTTATTTTTTCTACCATTGATTAAGTCAAATTAATTTAGTACAATTTTTTCATAAAGCAAAATAATTTTTAAAAATTCACTAAAGGCGTAAAGAAATGCGGAAAACCGTTACATAAGCATGGAATTGATTAGAAAAATTTTAAGTTATTAATTGATAATTACGTACTAGATAAATAAAAAATATAGGTATAGATAAAACTACAAATCAGATTACAAAATACAAATATAAATTTATTGATTATTTACCTATGGTACAACCTTTGACTTCAGATATCGAATTGTTCGTATAATTAGAATATTTGTACAGATTTTCTCACATTCATGGGAAATCGAGTAGTATTCAATTTGTATTTGTATACCGTTTCTTAACATTACATATGTGCAATAAGGTAGAAAGTAGGTGTTACTTTTCCTTATAAACTCTATTTTATTTTATTTTATAACCGTCGTTGAACAGCCGACCCAATTTCATGGGTTTACGACTACTAACGTTCAACTCCGTAGCCTTGTAATTTTGAACCAATCCAGAAGACAAGGAAACTCCTGGATCAGTACCCCCAGAGGTATTGATTTGTTGTGGGAACATGGAGGACTTTGAGACTCGACAGATTTAACGTGCATCAGTCACCATTTACTACACGGGGAGTCTTCGGCCGGCGAGGATCGAACCCACGACCTCTTGGATATGGGCCCAGCGCCCTACCGACCAGGCTATCCCGGCCCTCGTATAAACTCTATTTTATTTTATTTTATACTGCCTGCTGATCGAAGAGACCCAACAGAAACTGCACATTGAATCACGATAGATGGGATAGAATCTGCTTCGTGGCCCAGGTGCCCAGATAAATGGCACCACTAAGACTTTTTAAAAAATTAGCCAAATTAAACGAAATTCGGCAAACTTTATTTTACAATTCTCTACCATTACTTGAAATATTTTGTCAAATCAGGGCAGTTTGCATCTCTGATACATTCATGTGCCAATTAGCACAGTTATTGGGATGAAATTTTCGGAGAGGTAGCAAATCATTTAACAGCCACCCCATAGACTGCTGAACTCAAACTGTCTTTTATTTTAAGTCCCGCAGTGGACTGATCGTTAAGACACGGTTCTCATCAGATCACCGAAGTCAAGCATCACTGGCTGCGGTCAGTGTGCGGGTGGGTGACCCACTTGGATCAGTCTGCGTAGGGACCGAGGGTGTGCGGTATTGGTCCTCGTTAAACTGTGCTACCGTAAAGTGCTCGACTTCGCGCGCAGGTCGTCGGGCTACCGAAGCGGGGGTGCCATCCCCTCCGCAGAGGATCAAAATTGTGATGGCATGTCTTCGGATCATCCTCCGGGATGTTTCCCAGACCGTCGCCAATAGCCCATTGTGCAGCTCTAGTGCGACGTAAATTAACAACAACAATCTTTTATTTTAACTTTTCATACTATTTCATGATAAATGGGATTGGGGTCTTCTGCGCGGCCCAGGTGCCCAGTTTTTTATAAATAAGGAAGGAAAGAGCAAAATATTTCATTTCAAGTATAAATCTTGATTATGCATGTTCAAAGCCTGAAAAAAAAAATTTTTTTTACCTACCATGAAATTTTATTATTTTTACAGTTCAGAAAAATATCCACTTTATTAGTTCCGCTCTATTGCTACCACTATGAAAACTCTTTACCTTATCAGCGATTACGCAACTCGCCAGCTACAGATTAGTTTTGAAATATTATTGTTATTATCTGAACTGACTTTTTCGATTTTCACTTATATAGATTTCGGTAGTAGTTCGCTTTGGATCAGTTCTGAAGGCTCTTAAAATCAGAAATTATGCTATTCTTTTCGCATCGCTACACATAATCATATTATGCCACTCGCTTCACGTTTTCGCGTCATATATGAATAATTTATTTCTCAATTATCAGTTCATTTCGCTCAAATTTATGTATTTTTTCCCCGATAGGTCGAGGTTCAACGGTACTTTAACAAGGGGATTCAAGTTTGTAATTAAGAGCCAAAGTGGTTCAGGGAATAGAGCGCTCACCTCTGCTGCCCCGGGTTCTATTCCCAGTGATGGCTGCTTGGTAGGATTTCCGCATCCGACTCCAGTGCTGATGTAAAATATCTCAGGGGTAAACGAATCATGAGTTAGAGTCCCCTGGCCGTGAGGCCAACCTTTCGAGATTTTCCTCACCATGTAACTTAAATGCGGGTTAGTTGCCTCAAAAAGTCCTTCACGAAGGCAAATTTCACCCAATACCTGATCCAGGAGTCCCCTTGTCTTCTGGATTGGGTTCAAAATTACAAGGCTACGGAGTGGAACATTTGTAGTCATAAATCCAAAAACTTTGTTGGCTGTTCAACGATGATTATAAAATAAAATAAAATATTCAATTTATATTCTTTTGACAGTTAATTAAATTATCAGGAAATAAATTAATGAAAAATATTTTTTCAGCATTACCTTTAGTTTAAAAATCATTTGTAATTAATAAATGAATTTGTGATTATTATATCCTGTTAAAATTCGTAGACTTATATTTTATTACTTCATTGATAGTAATGATGATAAAGCCTGTTAGATTTGCTATTATTTTTACAAAACCTAACAAAACCAATCCTAACAAAATAATTTCAGTTTCTAATTCTATCAACTGCCATATATTTTAAGACCCAAATTATTCGTGAATCTGGATTGAAAGCGAATAAAAAAAGCAATAAATACAGATACAATAAAAAAAAATAGTATAAATGATAATAATAACTTGTACTAAATATTGTACTTTGTTATTTAGCACCCTTTTACTAACTGAGATTTAAATGAATATTGACCATTATCTGTTACAAAAAGCATCGTGTTTTTGTAACTGATACTCAGTTGTGTGTGTGTATGTCGGTATATAATTGATACCGATACTCTACTTTTCGCACTTTCGAGTGAAGCCGTTAAGTAGAAAATAGGCGTTACTTTTCATCGCATAACCAATGAACGTGTTTCTAGCTGAGTCAAAGAACCGCCTACTTCATTGGGCATCTGAAAACTTGACATAGACGAAAAAGGTTTAAGACTTGCACTAGGTGTTCCGAGAAGGTTATCTCTTGCTCTGAACGCATACTTAGTGCCCTCTAAGGCAAGGAAGACCTTACCAGTTATGCTCTTTTTAGTTTTGAATTTCTTTAGGGTGCACACCCATGGACCTGATTTGGGGATGAGCAACAACACCGCCTACTTTCAAACGGGGTTCTCCATTCTCTATTTTTTCAAACTCAAAGAAAGCTTGTAACGTATACATAAAAGTCTACTCAGCTCAGTGGCGTAAGCAGAATTTTTTCAAAGGGGGGGTTNGGGGGGGGGGGGGGTGTTCATAATTTTCTGAAACTACTGAAAGAAATTCGAGTATGTAATAAAGCACTACTATTTCCCTAATTTAGACAGCTAGACAATTTTGACTTTTTATTTAGACAGCATTGTTTAGTTAAATTTCGATTTGATTTCTTAAGTTTAAGAACATAATGTAATATCTTCTCGCATGTAACATCTTCTGAAAAATGTCCAATGTCATATGGGTGGGAAGTATCACTTTGAGGGCCACTTTCACATTCGCCAGATTTTGTTATGCTAGTAACGTTTTCGTCAAAGGAAGTATCACATTTCTGTTCAACAGAAAAACTTGCATTGGTTCTAGATGCTGTCACCTCACTAATTTCAGGTCGTGATTTTTCTTCAAAATAATTCAAAATTGTTACATTCTTGCGAACCAGCCCGTAACAGTATCACGCGAATTTGGTTTCAAAAGTACAACCCTATTATAGTAAATGTTTTTTCAGTATTCTGAGAAGTACCGTGAAAAAAAAAGTAGGCATAAGGCAAATAAAAATATATAGTCTTAAAAAATAATAGCCCGCAAAACTTCTACTAAAATTTTTATTTTTGCTATTTTGTCTGAGATCAAGGGGGAAGTTTAAACCCCTCCCTTGCGTACGCCCCTGTAAGCTTATAAATAAAGACTTCTCTTTATTCATAAACTAATAGCAAGGAAAACAGGGATATTATCAATCAAATCAAACAAATAATATTTCTTTAATTCATTTTATTATGGTAATGTAAGTTAATAAAAATAAAAGAAAAAGCGTTCTAAGTTGCTTTATGGAACATTAATAACGAAAAGATCCCCTGTGGCAGACACGCAGATAATGTCAACAATAAAATGCGTAAAAAGAAGCTTTCCATCTGATTATATTAACCTGATTTCAAACACTCTCAATTAATGCGTCGTTCATAATTATTTCTTAAAAGAGGGAAATAACTCTGCAGTGATTCTAATATCGAAGCCAGGCATGAATCACTCGGACCCTACAAACTTCAGATCCATAAGTAAATTTCTCTCCATGCCCAAAATACTTGAGAGAACTTATCTACAAGAGAATAAAATTATACCTGAAAATTCTTCAGAGCGAACAATATGGATTTAGAAAAGAACTCTCGAGCAACTGATTAGATATGTTAAATATGCTTACCTGTCAACTTATACGCTCGTTGTAAAAGATTTTACTAATTGCTAGTAAAACAACAATTAGGTTTGAAGAATTTGGAAGAAATCTATAAACATGATTAACCAACAGTGGAAACAAAGTATGAATGCGAGAAGGCACCGGCTTAGAAGGCACATCCTCGTAATGATGAAGTAGTAGGTGCTTGGAAGATGTGGAATACTCTGACGTAAAATAATACTGGAGATTGAATAATCTAGGAGCTAATTTCTCGAAGGTAAGCAGCTGAAAAAAGAGTTGAAACCGTCATGTTTTTCTGATGTCGCAGGAAAAACTAAAGTAGAAAGGATTTGACCATCGCAAATCTCAGGATCAGAAAAAAAGAATTTTTAGGTGTTTCCAAGCCTTGGACAGCTTTGGAGCTTTATCGGACAGCTTTGGAGCTTTATCATGACCAACGGAGGTTTTCCGAAGCTGCTTCATTTTCAATTCAAAACCAGTGAAGTTGGCTGGTTTAGACAGGCCGCAATTACAGCACCTGGCAGGCTTCATCCGATCCTCGTTGTAGGTGTAGCAAAGGTAAGGGCCGGTAAATATCAAACAATGACAGTTGCCGTTGTTCTGCACATGACCAAACAACTAGCAACGTTAACACTGGATTTGCCACCGGTCACCCCTGTATCTTTCAACGGTGATAGGATTTCCCTCGATGATGGTGACGTCGTTTATCTTCCTGTGATGATCGTTATTTTCCTGGATAACCAGGAAAATTAGGAGATCCTCACATGTTGGTGGTTCATGGATCTTGCTAGTTCTCCTCCTGAACTGGACTAATTTAACACACTCAAAACCTCTACCTTACAAGAAATATTCCAAAACTTCAGTTTTTAAGTCAGATTTTAAACCATTGAAAATAACTTTCAATTTATTCTCAGGTTTGAGAGGAATCTGCTCGAGGGTGACCGCAACTAAAAGAATCTTCATCAGCGTCGGTGAAGAAGTAGTTTCGGTTTTTGGAGAAGTCACAGGCTGGGAAGAAGAAACCTGTGAATCACTAATGTTGATGTGAGCTTTAGATTTCTTCTTCTTCTGCTTGGTGGCAGTAGATGGTGTTCCTGCAGACTCAGATTCAGAATCAAACTGAGTGTTAACGTCAATCTTTCTAGCTGGATCCCATACGGGTAAAGATAAGTGCTTCTAAAATAAGGATAAATGCTCTACTTCACTAAAAATATTACCATTCTTAATCATTAATTCCCGATCTTCAACAAAACTACGTACCTATAAATAGTAGACATATATGATGATTAATTTTATTGAAATTACATACATTTGTTGACTTGTGTGCTCAATATAGGCTTATAAGTCATTGTCAAGTAGAAAATACAGATAGAACAATTCAGAGAAAGACATCACAAAGAATACATCCAGGGTTACGGCGGGATTCGAACCCGCTACCTCCACGCTTAACAGAGTGTTTGGACCGGCGATACCGCTCGGCTAGGGAGGCTCCCTGCATATATATGAAGTGACTAAGTAAAAATGCTATTTCAAAACCATAGGGCGCAGTTACAGTCCGAACAGCCAGTTACCGTCTCCTAGAAGAAAATGCTATCATGCTAAATTATGACATCAAAGCACTATATATCCCCCCCCCTCGAGAAAATGTTTCCGAAGTTTTCTTAACAAAAAAAATTTTTTTTTTAATTATTCGCTGAATTACTAAATTGCTAGTACCATTTTTAGAAATCCTTTCTGTGTAATATTGGTTGTTGCAGTTCGTTTACGTCCCACTAGAGCTGCACAATGGGCTATTGGTGACGATCTGAGATACATCCCTGAGGATGATCCGAAGACATGCCATCACAATTTTGATCCTCTGCAGAGGGGATGGCANATTGATCCGTGCTAAGGCCTTCATACTTCTAGGAGGTGTTGGCACTTTACGGTAGCACAGTTTAACGAGGACCAATACCACACACCCTCGGTTCCTACGCAGACCGATCCAAGTGGGTCACCCACCCGCACTCTGACTGTAGCCAGTGATGCTTGATTTCGGTGATCTGCTGGGAACCGTGTCTTAATGATCAGTCCACTGCGGGACATTTATTTATGAATTAAAAATTTCACAACGTGTATTTTGAAAGATGAAACTTAACGTTACGTAAACTACACTTAAATTAAGTAAATAAAGTTTAAAGTGAGAGTCCTTTTTTCACTTGGGTTGACCATTTACCTATTTATTCTTAAAGAGCTAAAAGCCAACCACATAATTTGAGTACGTACTCCACACAGTCCATTCATCTGAATCCTGCTGAATTAAACAATCAAATAAATAAACAAAAATTATTGCGGTGTTGGTTAGATTACACGAAAACAAAAATTTTATATTATAAATAAAATTGATTCTGTCATTTGTTTGATGTGAAGATAATATGATAAAAATCTATGATATTCTATCAGATTTTCATTAAACACTGATTATGAGTTCGCTTTTCTTACGTGATTTTAACGCTGTTACACTCAAAGGTAAACATATTACTGTGTTGTTTTATTGTAAGTTTGTCTAATGTTCAATACATTATGTACCAATTTTTGGTTGTTTTTGCAGTAACTCTGATTGTCTATTTTTTTTTTGATGATTTATTGTGCTTTATACTTCTGCATTTAATTGTTTGTGAAATAAAAGTAGATACAATACAAGCAGTTATTTTACATTTTATTTGCATTTTGACACAAGATAAGGAATTTTGAATTTGCAGTTTGCCTAACTTAAATGGAATGAAATTATGAAATTAAAAAAATTTAGCTCGTGAAGTATGACAATTTGAAAGATAAAAGTAAACGTAAACAAATTTCAAACGTGTTACAGGCGAGATTATTAAAAATATTTCAATAAATATTATGAGCAGAATTTATTTGTACGTTCTATGCAAAATAAATAAAAACTTTTTTCACTTGATTATATGTTAAAGAGCATAGTATTATGTAGTTATTATTTAGAGAAATCCTAGCTTAATACCAATAAATTTTTCTAAAAACAATTAGCTCCTTTTTAAACTTTAAAGTATGTCTCCTGCTTATTAAATTCACATCCATCCCAATGATATATAATTTTATAAAACGGCTAGTTTTAAAAATCATTAGATTTTCTATTAGATTTTTTTAAAAAATGTTTTAAAGTTAAATTTTTTTAATGTACCAGAAATAAAATTTTTCATATATATGTTTTTTTTAATTCTTTTAATTTACATTTAGCGTTTTGATAATTGTTCACAATAGAGTGCCTTTCTTATTTCTGCAATTTTTTATGCGTTTTGCAGAAAACAGGGAAAGAAATTACTTAAAAGGGAGATTTTCTAATAATCAGAAATCGTGATAAAAATAACAAGAAAATGGTAAATTTCATGTATACTAAACTAAAAGTTCCTAGTGACAATTTCTAAGGGGATATTTTCATATCGTGATCTGTCGCGCCAACTACAATCGCCAAGGTGCCAAATAGATAACTTGCAATTTTTTTTTTAAAAAAAAAAACATGTGGCTGTTTGCCCGGAGGTGTCTGCGAGTTATACCTTTCGAGTTGATTCCTTTCTGTGATGTTTTTTTTCCACTGCCCGGAAGTTTCCAAGACTTGGTGATTATTCTGCCACAGATCACGATACGGAAATCTCCCCATTTCTAATCTAAGTGTCACTTTATGCTACACACTTTTACTCTTTGCTTGTGTCTGGTGAATCTGATAGTCCAGAATAGCTAGTGCCATTAGGCGCCATTGGCAAAAGTTTAAACAATATTTTAATAGAGTGTGATCAAGGTGTTTTGGTAGTTAAATAATTAAAAAAAAAGTTAAGTATTGTCGTTGTTGTCATCCATTAAGGTAGAAGGGTTGGTATCGTTCTTTTTTCCAGTGGCGCCACCTATGGCCAAGAATTCGACTTCTGGCACACCCATTTATAGGACAGAGCCATTCATACATTAATTCATCCGCGGATCATAATTTTGAACTAGAGAGTGATCAATCTCCAATTCAGTACCCGTAGCGGTATTTATTTGTTATGGGAACATGGAGAACTATGTGACCTGACAGATTTAACTTGCACGATTGTCTTCGGTGATCTGGATTCAGACTCCTGTTTTCAAAAATGTGAGTCCAGCATCCAGCCAAGCAGGCTATCCTGGCCGTTTAAGTATTCTTGATTTTAAAGTATATTACTAGTACAAAACTATACTTAAAAGAAATAAAAACTAAGATGTAAATAATTATTCTTTTTTTTTTCAAAAGTTATTTGACAATAGAAAAATGTAATGTAACTCAAAATTTGGCATTGAATTACATTATGCATTTTTTTCCCTATCAGAACTTCTAAAATTTGTTACATTTTTTACCTGTTTTTTTTTTCCTTTTTTTTTCTTCTTTAAGTTTGAATTGTAACAATCTACCTAATTCTTAGAATTTTTATTTTATAGGTATTCTTGTTTAGTAAAAATGGAGCTAAAAGGCTGTAGCTTGTTACGTAAGTAATTTTGTATGTAAGAATAAATATTGAAAATTCTTTCTAATTTAAAAGATAATCAGATATCAATAAAATTATCCAGTTGGATGTAAATAAAATCAACTGATCAGATTTTCCTTGACAAAATCAAGCCTTTGTGGTATCTAGGAAAAGCTGAATTAGTGAAATCTGAAGATTAGTGGAAAAGTAAATGGAAAAACCAGTAAAAAACTCTTAATTCGTCACAATTGGTCAAAAGTGTACATATTAAACGTAGAAAAATCCAGTATACAGAAACTTTTGAAATTGTATAGCATTTCCTTCAAATATATCAACTGTGCAAATATTTAATAATTCATTTAATGGAAAAGGAACTTTATTTAACACATAAATTATTTCCACAAATATTTTTTTTTACAAACTAAATTTCAAAATAAAATTTTATGTTTTTTTGAAATATCAATTAGTTTTTAATGAAACTTGAATGTACTTTAGGCTATTTTAGGTTGTAGATTTAAGTTTGTCCTTGAATTCTTAAAACATGTTGACAATGATAGTATTTAAAATAAAAATTATTTGAAAATAAGAGTTTGTTGGTTTTCCTAATATTTCTGATTTTCATGGCTAGCTTTGTTTTTAAATAAAAATTTTTGAAATTTTCGTTTCTTGCAAGATATTTCGCATAAGAATGCGTACCCCTGCTAAACTGCTCCTGTACCCCTGGGGGTACACATACCACACTTTGGGAAACACTGCATTACAATATTATAAAAAGGATTTTTTTTTTTAAAAATTTTTCAGCTCATGCACAGTATAAAAGAACTACTTTAAATGCTCATATCTTGCACAGTTTTTAACAATTTTTTTTATTTAATTTTAAATAAATAATTTTGAATAATTTTAATTATTAATAATAAATAATGAATTTTAAGTTGCTCGAGAAATTATGTTTGATTCCATTGAATATTTATAAAGTTATAGCAAAATAACGTAATACAAAAATATTAGTTTTTAATAAAAATGTCTATTCATAAATATTCAAGCTAGATTTATGAAATTTAATGCAGTTATTGAAAATAACAGCCGAAGTAATCAACATAAACTACAAGCTTATTGCTTCATTTCCTGGCATTGGGTGTTCAAAAATACTTGTTTTGTTTCGTAATTTATTGTCATTCCCTAAAACCTCTGAGAGTTTTAAACCTTATTGCTGAGTATGAAAAATCGCATGAACTAATTACATCTATAGTAATGTAACAAAATAATCCTCTTAGAATATTTTGAGAAATTTGAAAAACTGAGTACCTCTTCCTTTTTTGTAGGCAATGTATAGGCTTACCTGTAGAGTTCTCTATTTTTAAAAATCTTTTATTTTGTAAAAAAGTAACTCAATCATTAATTATGTTATCCAGTTTTTATGATTAGTTTCGATTGATTATTGATTTGATTGGTTTACCTATGAGTGATAATTTTTATGATTTAATAAGGTATTCAGAGATATTATGCTTATTTATTATTTTCAACTAAAGCAATAGCATATCTTATGGGGTGTAGATTTGTTATTTTGCACAGATTTACTTTAAAAATAATCTATTCTGATCTGTAATACAATAATCATATCCATTGAATTATTAAATGGTGATTTTCTAGACTATTCAGTAAATTAACTTAGTAAATAATACTAATAAGCAGCTTATTCACTGTGTTTTCTTTTAGAGATTGTTGAAACATGAGTTTAAAATTATTTAATTAATTAGGTTTTGAAAAAGGTAACTGATATTGGATATTTTTTTAATGCAATCTTGCTTTGAAAATTTACCATGCATTGATCCAAGCTGTTAGGAGTTAAACATTATTACATTAATAAAAATTTACCAGAAACTGTAAACATTTTCAGTTCTAAACAAAGTAATTCTGAAATTAAAAAAATAGTGCATTCTTTTATAATTATGTGATAAAATTTACCTCTTAATAATACTTTAGAAAAGCAAATCATACTCTTTTTAGTGTGTCATTTGCCTTTTTAAAAAGTAATTTGGTGTATGCATGCTGTTCTAAAAATGTCCTTACTTTTTTTCTTTGGCCCACTACGAGGCTTGAAATAATTAATGTGAGAAAATTAATTTCGATAAAATTAGTTAAAATGCATGTATAGAACTAATGAGTTAAGTGGACTGAAGTGAAAAACGAGCTGAAACTATGCTTATGAAGTATTCAATGTTTCTAAATCTTTACATTTAATGTAACCATTTCATTTTATATTTTAGGCTTCTAATATGACAGAAAAAAAGCCCAAAAGTCTCTTTGAAAATTTGGGAAAGCCAACTCTGAGAGGTGTTAGAAAATGTCCTAAGTGTGGCACCTACAATGGCACAAGAGGGCTGGCATGCAAGAATAAAGATTGCTCTATGAAATTTAAGGTTTTAAAAACCAAACATTCGGATGCAGCTGAGGCTGTCAAAATAAATTCGTGCAATATATTTGGCTTGCAAATATTTTCTGTGAAAATACAGGAAGCTGAAGATGACAGTCGATGCTTTATCCGCCTTCCACTTATTGAAGGAATGGAAACATTGCAAGATGAACAGGAAGTCAGCATCATCACCAGAAGTGCTGCTGTATGTTTTGCTGCGAACTGTCGGAAACCGACCGAGGACACGAACACCATAACTCTTAATATGAATCCATGTAACCATACCTTGCCTGTTGTTAATTGTACGGTGGAAGCAAAGCCTTTGATTTTAAAAGAGGCAATTTTGAATGTTCTTCCAATTTCGGATGCTATGAAGCAGGAAATTTGTTCCTTAATAACTAAACCTGAAGAGGAGACACATTTGGTTCAGAGGATAAACAAACATACAATGGTTGTGAAGTGTGTACCTGATGAATCACATCCTCTGGGATTCCTACATTTCTTCCTTTACGAGCCAGTAAAAAATGCCAGGAAATATAAAATACTTTGTGAATGCAAAGCTGGGGTAATTGTTCTTCAAACCTTATATTATCACTTATTCAAGTTATGCTATAAATTTTCTTTTTAAAATGTTTCATTTAATCTAGGAATAGAGAATAAGAATTTGTCAAAGTGCCAAAATTAAAACAAATTTTGTTCCAAATTTTTTTTTTTTCAGTGTTAATACTTAATGCTTAAATCAATAGTAAAAATTTAGCATTTAAATGATTTACTAAAACGCTTAATCTTAATGTTTTCCCCCTCCCTTAAATTGTGAGCTTATTATTTTTTTAGAAAAGTTAATCACATTGATTTTTTTTAAATTTATTCTTTACAATATTTTTTAAATACTTCATGTTTAATTGAAGCTTTAAAATGTATTTTATCAAAGGTTAAGTTTTAAGTATTTGACTTACATTTAAAGTTATTTTTTCAAAACTCTTAAATGTATTTTTGTTTATATTAAAAGTAGTCACATAAAATTTACTTTCTGGTTTTGTGTCTTTTAATAAAAATTTAAATTAAGATTTAATGTTGATTAAAGTGAAAATTTATATACATTTGAAGTAATATTTTTCACTTTGGAAATTTTTTTAAATGAATTATCTCTTATAAAAATGTGTATTACAGTCCAAACTATTGTACACTACTGCAAACTATTGTATTGGACTGAATATAACATTATATACAGTTAGAATTATTAATGCCAAATGATTTGTGGGGAGAAAGTTTTATTTAAGTCTCTCTCTCTCTCTCTTTTTTTTTTTTTTTTTGTCTAAGCATGCATCATATTTTAGAACAAGTGTAAAGCTCATTTTTATTCTCGGGTTGTGTTAGTTTTAGTCTAAAATAATTTCCGCAGATTTGTGTAACATATTAATTAATTTTATTATTAAGTTACACACAACAATAGCATGAAAAGATTTAATATTAAAGGGGCACTAACAAACATGACCGCTCATGTCAGTCAAGGCCTTCCCTGAATCACTAAAAGTTAAGTAGAAACTGATCTTAAGTTAAAAAGGGAATTCCTATTATAAAAGTGAAATCCTCTGTTATCATGTTGGCTACTTATCTGTGTATTACACCATATAGGTTGATTGGTTAAATTTTCATAAATAAATAAAAGATCTTTGTCTCATAATCATATCACAAGCAAAATAATCAGATGTATGGTATTTTGTTTTACTGTTTAAGTTTTTCTAAACTATTTTTCACTCTTGATTTTTCCCAAATTATTTTTTACAATTGGTAAAAAGATATTTTAGTTACAGATGCATTTTAATAAAATGTGTTTTATTATAGAAAGATTATAAAATTTGCATCTGTTAACTGCAAGGCACCTATAGTTAACTTAATGTTAAAATAGCCCCAAGGCAGATAAAAAACATATCTTAAAAAATTTTTATAAAAATTTGAAAACTAGAAATTCATCAAGTGGTTAGTGTTTGTAGAAATCGCTACATAGTTTCTCAAAACAAAGTTTTTTCCCTTTATTAGGGAAATAATCTTAAAATATTTCCAAAAGTTATGATGTTAACTTTATGTTCACAATGTATCTCTCTTTATCGTTTTCTGGAAAATTTTGCATCTAGTTCATTTTTCAGATCAAGCAGAGCATCAATCAAATTTTCATGAATTCGAGAACTTTTAGAAATGATGTCATTTGTATTCATAAAATTATTTTAACTCATTTCAATGTACCTAAAAATTTTGGACCTTTCTTTATGAATGCAAACCACCACAGATTTTTTTAACGTGTAAGATCACTCTAAGAATTTGGAAAAAGATATCTTTTACTGAGAGGATCAAAAAGTTGACTTGTTCCTTTAAAATGATGTACCAAAGTTAAGAGCAGGAGAAATAGTTTTTTATTTTTTATTTTATCTAAGCTTGGTTCCAGTTATGGAATTGAAATAAGGTTTTGATGACCGAATTTTTTAATGTTACTTTTTTCTGGCACAATTTTTCTTTAATGTATAAGCAGTTTTACTCAATCACATCTTAAAGCTCACTTAATAGTTTTTATTCCAATTTTGAATAACCTGTATTTTTTGTCCTTTTCTGATTATTTATAATGTAACATATTATATTTGTAACTAATGTAACAGTGTTTCAGGTTACAAAGCCGTTTGTACCTCGAGAGAAACAATTATGTGTTCACTATTACATGTGTGTATGTGCCTTTGCAAGTGATGAAAAACTTTCTGATGAGTTCAAAAATTTGTTTAATATGGTGTTCAACTTAAAGACTCCAAGTGGTAATTTTTTATTATAATTTTTTTTTGTTATATTATATATTTTAATTATAAATTCTATTAATTATTATATTTTTCTATAAATTATACTACAATTAATATTGAGAAGATTTTTGATTTAAATGTGTTTTTGAAGATAATTTAGAGTTAGAGTTTTTAATGTAATCTTATATATTGTTCCTAAGAACATTCTAAAGAATAAAATGTCAAACTGTTGTATGTCATACATTATTGTTACTTAGGTAAAAGCTACACAGGGTGTTCTGTAACTACTACTTTTATATATTTTTTTAGAATCTTTGCTGAAAATAATTTGAGAACATATGCTTATTAGGAGCTGCAAAATAATGTTTATGTGATGGAAAAAGAATTTTACTAATCATTATTTAAAATGGTGGGCCATAAAAACCATTAGATAAAATCGGAAGGTGATTTTAATAATTCCATTTTATCAGACAATCAAATATGTTTTGATACTTTTTAATCTCTCCTTGTTCAATAGTAATTCAACAGATTTTGTTGTCGTTTTTCTTTTTTTCAAACTTAAATATTGATTTGTAACCTCAATTGTGCATACTTTTTTGCTTCATGTTTTACTAGGATTCTGAAAATATACATCAAAAGCAATGATTACTTAATGCTCTGTATTTCTGAAGACATGACTTACATGAATATATTTTACACAAACTTCCTTAATATTTTCTACGACTCTTTTGAATTAAAGAAACCATATGCTATACATGAGTTCAAGTCTTCTTTCTGATTAATCTAAATCATGTTTAATTGCTTTGATCCTTACAAGTTCTCTTTTTAACTTTTTCTTTGTGTGATATAAATATTTATTCAATCTAGTTAAATTTAAAAAAAGGCTGTATTTTATTTTAGTTTATATTTCTATACAATTTGATTTACTGTATTATTGGCTATTTGATTTGCTGTATTTGATTTCTTTTTGATTTTCTGTTTAATTGACTTATTGTCATGAGAAAATCTGTCAGAGAGCCATACCTGGAAATGAGGAAAAATTTATAATAAAATCATTTCTTTTCTAGCTTGTTTTCAGGAGGATTAAAATGTTTTTTCCAGACAAGAAACAGTGTATTGAATTTATACTAACTATTAATGATACTGATTTCATGGTAGTCATAAGTTTTTTACACATCTCCAAAACAAGTTAAGATTAAAATAATTTTATAACTAATTCTTTCTATTTCCTGGTGATGGTTAGTTAATGTTACTGTAAAAGCCCGAAGTCATAAATTCTTGGTTTTACCGCAAAGGCTTGGTGAAAGTCTAAAATGGAATCCTAAAAACGCTTACTGCTTACTTTTACCACGTCACTTTGGTAAATCCTTGGTTATACTGATTGAACTTAGAATTGACCAGACTTCAGGCTTTTACAGTAACATATACAAAAATGTTAGTTTTGTAATTTCTTCATATTAGTATTGTTTATTTATTATTTTTTTCAGATGTCACAGTTGAAGAAGTTTTAAAGTGTTCTTTATCTGAGGAATTTTCCGAGTTAAAAGACTTTTTTGTTGATGAAATTGCACCACCTTCCAAAAAGAAAAAACAATTAACACTAAGTATGTTTTCTTTTTTAATTTTCTTTGTGATTCATTATCTTATGTAAAATATGTGAGATACTGATTTATCTAGCTTTATTTATAGAATTATCATGGTTCCACTTAACAGTATTATTAATAAAAAAAATTTAGAAAAGATTAGGTAATTTTGCAGTGTTTCTATAAAAAAAGTACACGGTAAATTATTGAACATACTCTACATATCTATCTTGATATCTCCATCTCAAAAGTGTTATGGGTTTTTTTTTATCCTTTGTTTGAGTTATGTGCATGCATAATGAATCAAACATGCACAGTCAAGTGAAATGCTTGATTTTTGTTGTAACTCAACAAGTCTCAGCCCCTTAATGTTTTTTTTTTGCATTGTATAGTTTATTGTTGACCAATTTGTATTGCAACTGTTCTTGTAAAGTTGACTTGGAAACATTAAATTAATTTCTTTTTCTGAAAAATATAGTAATTTATATTTTNTTGAGTTATGTGCATGCATAATGAATCAAACATGCACAGTCAAGGGAAATGCTTGATTTTTGTTGTAACTCAACATGTCTCAGCCCCTTAATGTTTTTTTTTTTTTTTTTCATTGTTTTGATTTTTTTNTTTATTGTTGACCAATTTGTATTGCAACTGTTCTTGTAAAGTTGACTTGGAAACATTAAATTAATTTCTTTTTCTGAAAAATATAGTAATTTATATTTTTTAATTAATTAACAAAACTAATTGGACATAAAACTTTTGCACTATAATAGGTTTATTACAATGATAATCAGCTATTAGGTATTTCAGTACATTAACATTTCTTATGAGAAAAGTAATTTTTATCCTCTAAGTGCTTCTAGGCTAATTTGAACCCATATTTCTCAGCTATGCACTACTTTCATATTAGATTCTATAGAGAAAACTATACTAGAAAATTCTACTAGTTCAAAAAGTTTCGGGACTAAGGCTCAGAGAGTTGAACATAAATTTCTTTTATTTTGTATCAACCAAACAATTAAAATCAAGAGTTCACTTAAAAAATTTTGTTTTTTGTTCCTAAAGGTTTAGAATATCCAGTTTAAATTCGTACTATATTATAATTTTTTTTTTTAAAGGAACATTGTCTTTTTGTATATATATTAATTGACTACAAAACTAATAGTTCAAGTGTTACTGAAAAATTTATGTTGTATAAATTGCTATAAAACCTATCTTTTTATTAAATTATCAATTTTTTTTTCAGGGTATGAATGCTTTATTTGTTGAATAAATTAAGTCCATAAAGGAATTATAAATAATTAACTTGAAAAGAAATTTAAATTATTTCTAAAATAAATTATTTGCTATTTAAAGGCTGAACAACTATGACATTTAGTGGTGTTATTATTTAGAATTTTGCATTTAAAATTTTAAAAAATTCAGTATGTCAATCATTCATTTGTTATTTGCTTGTGCATTAAATTTGTATTCGATTCATATTTTAGATTCAGATATATATTTGTTGCAAGAAAACGGGACTGAAAAGGAACAGAAAAGAGTGTATGTATCTACAAAAAACAGTAAGTATAAATTTATGACTTATTTTATAATATTTCTGCATATTCAAATATATATTTTTAACAATTCATTTCATAAAGAGGAAAAATACAATAGCCAGGCTACGTACTAGACATTTCAAAGGCATCTCACACATCATCAACATAAAATCCTATCACATCTGCAAGTACTGTCCTCATTTGCAACTAACTCCAAACCATGTTTTTGACTGCCGGGCCATTATCGGCTCCTTCTCGAACCCCCCATCGAAATTCTCCGCAGCCATCGGGCTCCAGAACTTTTGCAAATCTTGTTATCAAGACTTTTGGAGGACTCTAATCTTTGCACTAGCACTGTATGCATAGACACGGCAACAACAACAGGAAAAATATTAGATATTTATCATAAAATTTTAATATTTTTCTTGGTTTTTTTTTTTTGATAAAATAAATAAATTAACAGATGAATTAGGGTAGGGGGAAACTTAGAAATAAAATTTGGTTTTGGTGGCAACAATGAAATTTTAAATTTTTTTTTTATCTTGCATTAAATTACTTTAATTTTAAAATAAATCCGCAAATTAATTTTGTTTTTAACCTGTTTTGGATTTTTTAAAAATTCTCCGAGCAAAAGATTTATACTTTTTGACATCTTTTTTGATAANCTCATTTGCAACTAACTCCAGACCATGTTTTTGAATGCCAGGCCATTATCGGCTCCTTCTCGAACCCCCCATCGAAATTCTCTACGGCCATCGGGCTCCAGAACTTTTGCAAATCTTGTTATCAAGACTTTTGGAGGACTCTAATCTTTGCACTAGCACTGTATGCATAGACACGGCAACAACAACAGGAAAAATATTAAATATTTATCATAAAATTTTAATATTTTTCTTGGTTTTTTTTGTTTTGATAAAATAAATAAATTAACAGATGAATTAGGGTAAGGGTACACAATCTTTTTCCAAAGGGGAAACTTAGAAAAAAAATTTGGTTTTCGTGGCAACAATGAAATTTTAAAATTTTTTTTTTATCTTGCATTAAATTACTTTAATTTTAAAATAAATCCACAAATTAATTTTGTTTTTAACCTGTTTTGGATTTTTTAAAAATTCTCCAAGCAAAAGATTTATACTTTTTGACATCTTTTTTGATAATGCTTCTGCACTTTGGAATCTTCTAATTTTGATATATTTTCAAAGCTTATTAAAAATCATTCTAACGATATTTATAATATTTCTTGTATTAGGTTTTTTTTATTAGGTTGGAATATATATAGCTATATATTGAACTAACAGGATTTGTAGGCACCTAGAAAAAACTAAAACTGCTATCATTTTCGATGTAAAGAAGTCGTAATTTCCCTAGTATACAGATTCCACTTCAAAATCAAAGAATCTAGATATATTTATCCTGAGTTGTTAAAATATCCTGATAGTTACAAAAATAAGAAGAAAAAAAATTTTCATCATGTTATTATTACCAATTATTATTACCTTATGTAATGTAGTAATATGTTTATACTTTTAATTAAGTTTATTAGTGCTTCATGTGTTAAATCAAATTTTTAAAAATCTCATGTTTAGTTTATTTTACTTCTTTATCTACTTTAATTAACTTCAGCTTTCTGTGCCATATCTTTTTAGTTTTGAATTCAATTGAAGATAAACCTGTACTTAGCTTTGACTCATGGCTAAACAGTGTTGTTGAACGAATTAACCAAACTATGCATTATCAGTTTAATGGTTAGTATGTACTCAATTTTATATATTATTGCCTTGAAATTGTTTCAAAGTGATTTATTATCTGTGTTGTGTACAGTCGAATCTTGATATCAAAGGCTGGAAGGAAGATACGAAAAATTTCTTGATATAAAAACAACAACAATATCTTTATTATTTTAGTCAAAATAATACCTGTCTTGGTATTTCAAAAGTTGTTTACCTAGTATCTACCTTAATGAACAGAAACTTCAAATGATTTCACTATCTTTGCTATTTCATTAGAATTTATATTTTGCTGAAATTCTTTTGTCATCTTCCATTTCTGATCTATCTCTTTTATGGTTGCCACGCCACAGGGAAGGCCCTGAAAACACAGGGAATTGAAAAATTGGCTTTTAATTCATGTCTTTTCAAGATTTCAGTATATTTCGGTATCCGTAAAAAATTGAAAGAATTATAATTTATGATGTATACACTAATAGAAACCTATGCCAGGAATGGAAACAATTTATTCAAAATTGAGAAATAATTCATTTTCACAAAATGAGCTAAATATACAACCAATGTTATAAGTTGCTGATAAATATTGGATTTGTGATGTTTTTTGATAAAACATATCTCTTAGAACTGCACAAACTTTACTGCAATTCATGCAATGATGTAATTTAATTTGCTGTGTATTTTATGCAAGTAATAAACTATTTAATAAAAAAATACTATCAAACTTTCATCAATTCCCATTGTAATTGAACTAATCTAGTACATGATACAAAAATTAAATGAAATAAATTGTACTTGTGCAGTTTGAAAGCTCAAAATTACAAAATGTATATTTGCTTGTTTATTGATTTTGCCATTTAATTAACGACATCAGTCCTACAACAGCATAATTTATTTCGTGCTTTAAGTTTTAACATCTTTTTTCCTCCAAAATTTCACTTGTTGGTTTCTTTTTAACTTTTTTTTAAAAAAAATTTTAGGTCAGCCAGAACCTTTAGTCTTCCAAGTTCCACAGTCTTTCTTCAACATCATCCAACAGCGTTTATCTGAAGGCTCCAAAAAGAAACGGCTTCCTAATTCAGTTGTTGGATACAATAGAAAAGATGCCTTACCAATTGGGATATTTTCCAAGTATATCTGGAAAATTACAAATATTATCCAGTTGAAACGTGTTTTTTATACTCCAGATGTAAGTATTGACTTTTAAGTTATAGTATACTACATGACCTACCATTTTGTTAAATTTGTGAAGCTTTCTAGTTTAAATAGGGAATAAATGTTTATTCATTTATTTTTTGAAATAGTAAATGAGCAAGGTCAGGGGGTTCTCCAGAAATTCAAAATTTTTAGGAGTCAGGATATTATTAAATCAAACTGCAAAGTCTCCTGTTTTTTAAGGACGACTCTTGTATTTTACGACCTCTTCTGTTCACCTGTATATTCTCAAATTTCTCCGTATTTCTCGAAGAAATTTTTTTAAAAAAGCTTCTTTTTTGCCGATAAAATAATTGCTGATGTCAAAAATACTTCTCTTATTCCTCAACAGATGGTGCTATTGCCAGTACTGCAGTATGTTGAGTGTTTATATTTTAAGTAATTATAAAGAAGGGCTTAAAAATATCTTATTTAGAGATTAAAATTTATATACATATTTTTTACTTTGCTAACTGTAAATGCTTATATTTTTTCCAATTTTGAACTTCTCTTTTTGACTTACATGACTAGCATGATGTTTCAAAACTTTACGTATAGCCTAAAAAATGTTGCTAGTAAAATCTCTGTTATTTTACTTCTTCAATGTTGGCAGGTATGTTAAATAGAAAAGGCATAACTGTTATTTGCATTACAAAATTGCACAGTGACATTAGTGAATTAATGTTTCTAATTTGATGCTAGCTAAATGAATAAATAAATAAAGCAGTTAGAAGTATAGTATTTTGCTAAGAACTCCACCAGATCTTTAACCTTTTGCTTAAGACTGGCCAGAACAAGTGGACTAGAATAATTGAGTTAAGTACGCGAAGCAATCTATGAAAAATATTAAGTCAGTAAATGGTTTGTTATTTTTAGTTATGTAAAATGATGTGTTGAACAGTACTTTCAAATATTGTAATGCATGTAATGTTTCATCCATCAAGGACGCCAATCTTATTTTATTTTTTAACCATCCCTGAACAGCTGACCCAATTTTTAGGTTTACGATTACTAATGTTCAACTCCGTAGCCTTGTAATTTTGAAACCAATCCAGAAAAATTTTGCTTTTGTGGGTTTTTTTTTATGGAACTAGCCCGCATTTGCGTTACATAGAGAGGGAAACCCCGGAAATCTCCCTTGGTTCGCCTAACGGCAAGGGGACTCTAACCCATGATTTGTCTACCACAGAGAATATTTTACGTCAGCACTACGGTCGGTGCTAACCGGATGCAGAATTCATATCGATCAGCCATCTTTGAGATTCGACCCCGTTTACATCGTTCGAAGTGAATGCTATATCCCCTGAGCCATCATGGCTTAATGACGCTAATTGTGCATATCCATAGACATTACTAATCAAAATCCCTACATTTTGTTTACTTTTGGGGTTTTCATTTACACTTATTTGTGATGAACGTATGGTCTGCCATTAGGGACCAGGGTTATCAAATGTTGTTTCATGCCAGTTTACATTGTGGTTTAAAATTTGCATATATTTTTTATACAAATGAAATTCTAATAGTCTACATTTGTTACGGCATGTTGGCATTAGCGTTATTTAAATTATGTGAGGCTTTAAATAGATCTGTCACTTGTACTTTAGTGCTATTGCTTGTTATAAAATGTTTTCTAACGGCTGATTTTTTTTATCATCTTCATATTATCATGTTTCATTTATGTGTTAACCTTTTGATGTTTGTCATATTACATTTTCCCTGTGTGGCATTTATCATTAAAGTAATGGTTGCATCATTATGAGTGTCTGAGTTTTGGGTTGCATGCAAATATGCCAGCCTCCAATTTGAACCTTGTACTGTCCTTGCAATTAGTGCTGTCGTTCCAGTCGTACTCTATCTTCATGCTTTTGGATAAAGACGTGAGCCAAAATCATCATACTTAATATGTGAAATATGTGCATCATACTTAAAATCATTAATTTTTAACACACATTTTACTAATTATTTTGTACGTCATTGGTGTTTTGTGTGTGCAATGTTGGCACTTACACATTTTGTGTCTACGATTGCATGATTATTTTTCCATGTTTTTTTAAAAAATTTTAACTTGAACAGAATGAAAAAAAGCACTGTATAACTTTTACTGAGGTATCAGCTACAATTGGTAAAATATGGTACACTTTACAATTTGCTATTCCTTCTTTGTAGTTTAACCATGGCATAAGATAAAGAACTTAAGTTTGAGGCTTTAGCTAGTTGTATATGCGACTTTATTTTTCTGAATTAAAGCGTTTTTGGTGGCTGCTGTGAAAGAAAACTAACAGATCAAAAAGCAAGATTCAGTGCAAATGTCTCCAAGTTTCCATCATCCAAATTAATAAGTTTTTGCAAGACTTGGAGTTTTCAACCAATGTTTCTGATTTTTTTTCTATTATCTTCAAACTATTGATCCAGTTATAATATTAAAGTGTTCTTTGATTTAGCTTAGAACTTAGAATTGGTTTTGATTTAATTGCAAAAATACCAATTTGCTCCGCTTCTAATGGTAGAAAATGTTAGGTTTTCACATTTGATTCCTGATTTAGTAAATTTGATTTAAATTGTTTTGTATTACCATGACACATATAAATAATTTAAACATGCTTATGGAATGCCACTTTATTCCAGTTGCACCATCATGAAACTTTTAAAATATTTTGCTGAAAACAGAACAGTTGTAATCCATGTAATTGAGGGTTAATTCAAATAGTTTGTGATATAAATGTAATTACTAATTATATTTGAGTTCCTGCAGTTACTGTTGTACAGTGTATAGTTACAGTTATTAACTATCATATTTAAGTTCCTTTCTATCTGTCGTTGTATTATTCCCAGTTTGATTCTATAATAAAATTATCCATAGAAAACATTAACTGTTTAATGTGTCACATTGAAACTTCTTTAAGTACCAGTAGTATAATACAGTAGAGAACCATTTATCCGGTATCCAGATAACCGGGAAACCAGAAAACCGGGAAAAATTTTGCTCGATTTTTTCCGCCATTTTAAACTAGAACGAAAAAAGCGGAAATCGGACTCATCCTTGAAGTTGAGTAGAGGAAAATGTAAGGAAGGGGAAAAAAAATTTCCCCGTTTATCCAGAGAAACGTCATTTCCTCCATGACCTTGAAGGCAGGGAAGGGAGGAATGTTTTATTTTTTCCTTTAGGCCGTCAATCAAACTCAAGGGTGTGGCATGCTGATTTCGTTTTCTGCTTGATTTACGAGGGGGTGGGATGGGGAAAATGCATTGCATGCATATCGTGAACAGAAAAATATATTTATTTGACATCGACTAATAAAAATAAAATCTCTTTCTTTTGAATAAATTCTCATTCTTTGGCAGTGCGGTATCAATTGCAAGTTTTTCTTGGTGTGGAATCATATCTGCTGTAATTAAAAATCTTGTTTTTATCAACAACAAAAATAAAATAAAAGGAGAATTGTTTATTAATTTAAATATAGGATTATTTTATGAAGCAGATTGCAGTTTTGTTTTTCTGATTCCACTACGTTTGATTTTTTTTCTTTTCGCGATAAATTTCGCACTCAATAAATTAATTCTTTTTATTCATAAATTTTATCATTAGGTTTTTTTTTTTTTTTTTTATTTATAAATTCCATTGATCTTGCCTTGTTTCAGGTTTTAATATTTATGCTAGTGCCGTTTTTTAACTATCGTTTCGGTTCGATAATTTTCAAGTGTTTTTATTTAGATTAATAAGTTTTCCTTTTATTTTATCGTTTCCCCCCGTATAATTAGGTATGAAATATATTGCGTTATTTAATCATTGGTTTTGTTTATTAGTTGATTTAGGAATCGTAATTATTTTTTAAACTTGTTTTTCTTGTCTAAACTTGCAAATTTTTTTATTCTTTTAAATGTTATATTTCTACCATTTTTTTTTCTTTTTTAAAGTTAGGAGTACCTTTCTTTTTTCTCTTACTTTATGCATTACACTTTTTCCTTGTACTTCGGGTTCGATAAAACATTGATTAACGATACTTTTTGGTCGATCCAGAAAACCGGGAAATTCAGATATCCGGGATAGCGATGGTCCCGAGCATCCCGGATAATTGGTTCTCTACTGTAATTGATTCATAAGAGAATATGTCTTCCCTTTTTGTTTTTATATTTTAGTCTAATTAAATTTTTTTATTTTTTTGAATAATGTTTAAAAATACCTGTTGCAAAGATGTTTCAATAAGGTAAAACATGTGAAGAAATTTATTTCTACCTCTTACCTATAGGTTTTGCTGTTTTCTGGTTATGATGCCAAGCAATTACATTAATAATCATAAATTTACTGTGGGAAGAAATATTCTCTAATCATCATAACAAAAATAATATCATTACAAAAATTCTGACTTGTAATTAGTAAGTTACATTTACTATACTTAAATCATGTCATTAATTTTAATATTCTAAGGCAGGACAACTGGAATTTTCAATTTATTTTGATTATACAGTAGGGAACCGATTATCCGGAACGATCGGGACCATCGCTATTCCGGATAACTGATTTTTCCGGTTTTCTGAATTGCTACAAAAAGCCGTTTTTTTTATTGTTAAACCCAACTGGAAAAAAAAAAATGTTTGNTAATCTTAAAAAGAAGAAAAAACAATGAAGTAATACACTAATGATTATTTCCAAAATGATGGTAAGGTAAACACCTTTCTAAAAATAAAGAAAAATCCTAAAATCTTATGAGGAAAAAAATTTTTTTTTTTTTTTTTAAATGGTGGGAAAATTTATCGAATTTCGTTCCGGTTTTTTGGTTTTCTGATTTCCAGGTAACGGGTTCTTTACTGTATTTTAAAATTTACAGTATAAGTATATAAAGAACAACTCAGTTAGTAATAAATTGAACATTTTAATTGCTATTAATCATATGAAATTCTTTAAAAAAAATTACAATAATTAAAAGTGAAATTATTGTTCCATGAATATTTTATTCAATGCTTGGTTTTGAAATTAAAATTTCTATATGTTTTAAAATTACATTATGATGAGAATGTTAGTGAGAAAATGACGACCCTCTTATGAAGGGGGCAAAAGGATTAAAATATCCCAAACAAGGCTTCAGATAGTCCTTAAACCTTTTAAAATGAGCAGTTTTTCTCAAATTTTTAAAGTAATGCCTTTGCTGACTAAGTCGTTGAACTTATTGTAGTCCATACGAGTTATAGGTTTTGGAACCCTTTGGCCTTAAGCTCCTAACTGTTTATTAATGAAGTAAGTTGTTTAATTTGATTAAAACTTTCAGTGATGAAATATGTGGTGATTAAATTTAAATAATTTCTTTTATTTTGCGTCAATATTTGGACCTGTAATTATGTATATTTTCAATAGTACATTAGTTGGATTTCAGTTTGTTTTTATTTTAGATTCTTAACTGTATTATTTATTAAAATAAAATACTGATATAATGATAATTGATGATTTGTAGGTTACATTAGAAGTACAAAGAAGTTTCACAGAAGTTCGAGATGGTGTTTTTGTACCTTTGCAAGAAGATAAATTGGATCCAGAAGCAGCATATTTGAGAAAGCTCTTAGAATCCAAACCAAAACATATAAATCCAGTAGAACTGAAAACTTTTCTCAAAGTTGGTAAGTTATAGCTCTCCTTTGTTCTGAACTAAGTTATAACTCACTTTTATTTTAAAGTAAGTTATAACTCTCCTTTGTTCTTCTCTTTTGTATCTGAACTTTGATTTTTGATCTAAGCCTAATTTCTTTTATTGCAAATCATTAGTTTTTTAATATTTTCTAAATTTTAGAAAGTATAAAATTTGTAAATTTTTTTTTATTTGAATAGTGAATGTTGTTGAATTCTGTTTGCATAAGAATACAATGTTTTACTGGATATTTCTATTTTGTGAAACTTTTTTTTTAATCCCTTAAGATGGAAATTTTTATAGCAAACTGACTTTATTAAAGTTTTCTTTTGAATTATTATTACTCTATGGTGGGCAAAATAACTTTAAATCAAATTTACTAAACCAACAGTCCTCCGTTACAACATGCATTTTGTTACCTAGGAAATAATTTACCCTCAAACTTTGTAGGGCAGATTTGCTAATTTTTCTGTGTAAAATTTTTATTTAATTTGGGTTCTCTCTTTTTGCCTCAACTCACTACATAACTTTGTCAATGGAGTATATTTAATAGTTATCAGTATTCTTACTAATTGTTTCAGTTACTGTTGTGTTACTTTAAAACAAATTTATAAAAACTCTATCCTTTAATCTTAGAAAAGAGGCCATTCTGCCCGCATGTTGTAGTAACATAAAATAAATGACATGTAGGCTTATTATCTATTGTATCTCATTCTTTTTGAAGTATATCATGGTTTGCCAAGATTTATCCCATATATCTTTGTTATAGTAAGTATATTTTGCTTTTATGATGGATCATTTCATTGAGTGTACATAACAGTTATATTTTCTGTGTTTTTATTGCAGTGTTTAACTTTTCTTTTCTTGCACTTACAATTTCTCTACTAAAATATTATGTACTCTTAATAAAATCGAAATAATTTTTAACTGATACTAATGAATTTCTCACCAGAAGAAAAGTTATTTCTTGCCATCTTTAATTTTTATAATCACTTGAACAACACTATGAAATGGAATTTTTTTTTAAAAATTGTTCAAATGTTCATAATAAAACAATGAAATTCTCTATGGGATGTAATACTTGATGCTAAAGTGTATCATTAATATTTTTTTTTCTAGGCCATACTGCATTGAGCCAAACAGAGCCTACTCCTTTCACTATTGAATGGATTCCAGACATTTTGCCTGTCTCTAAAGTTGGGGAAATGAAACTTATATTTGAATATGGACACCAGCGTAATGGAATAGTGGAACATCGATTTCCGACGACTTCTGAGAGCAGTAGTAAATGAATGCCTTAAATCTGTTAATATTTTCTGTACATATATTTATAAAATCAATTACCTATGCAATATTATGTAAACAAATATATATCTTTAGATTAAAGACTTATTTAGTATAAATATGCATTTGGTCAGATTAATTCAATGATTTATTTATGTATACGAGTTCATAACGTCAAAGTTTAAGGTTCTATAAAAGTACCGGTTTGAGATTTAAAGTAGTATAGAGTTTATTTATGATTTTGACTTTTAATTTTTTCAAACAAAATTTAGGTGTTACATCAAAGGTTCAAAACGGCATCTTATTTTGTTAATTTCAATATGTGATTGTTTTAACAAAATTTAGGTGTACAAAAAATATACTTATGGTTAAAAATGTTAATAGTTTTTATTGTGCTTTTGATAGACAAACACAGAAACTTTGTTTAAACTCCTAAGTTTTTTCATTGTCTAAAATAAAAGACCTGTCTGCTCTTACCTGATAACTAATAGTGCCATCATTTATTTTGCATTGAGTACTTCTGCATCATTTAAAGTGAAACTTTTGAATGACTTGAGAATAACATTGGCAAGATAACAGACATTTCTTAAATGAAATTTTTAAGTTATTTATCACAGAGAGCTAATTAAGCTTTAAACAATCACTTTAAATTACAAAAATCACTTTAAACAATTTCATTATCTACTATGCATACTTTTCATTAAATTACAAACTATTGAAGCTTGATGTGTGTTATTTTAAACTCACCATGTATATATAACAATTTTAGAGTAAGGAGTGTACCATGAAAAAATTATTAATGTGCCCACACGTTTGCCAACAAATGGTGTTAAATTGAAAAATATTTAAATCACCCAAATTAATTTTTTTCTTTTTTGAGAGAAAAGCGTGGTGCAGCATTGAAATTGTACATTTTAATTTTAAAAAGAAGAAATTATAAAATGAGTTTCTGTTTTCAAATTGAAATGTATGAAGTTATGAGTCTAACAGAAAGGGCTAAAAATTGAAAATATGTGCATCTGTTTATAAAAGTTAAAGGTTTTCTTGTACATTTCAAAAGATTTAATTTGACGTTTCGCCGATAATTTTTTTACTGTTATTTTAGATTTTTAAAACTTAAATTGGTTTATATATATGCTTTTCTTTCTTACTTTTTTTAAAAAAGTATAATATAAGTTTTTTAACCTGAAAAAAGGAATCTTTCAACCCATTTCGGATTACCATTTTTCATTTTGATGTAACCATTGTGATTCTTTTTTTTTTTTTTATTGACATAAAATTTTTATTTTCGGAAAAAATGTCTTCATGATGCACTCCCTGTTATAGAAATCTCTGGCCATCTGCCCTTTATCATTTACTAATCCCCAAGAATAATGAGTTTGTGGATAATAACTCACCATTGAAAAACAATTTCTATATTGACATTCCATGGACCGTTGATCTATTTTTCTTATTTTAGCATTTCATCTTTATTTCCTTTTTTTAAAACAATTTTTAAAATGGATTTCTTGTTTTTATATCTTTAAATGTTCCTGCATTTGACCACTGCCCTTATCTGAGAGCACATATAGCTAAGTTAAGGATCTGAATTAACATTCTTGATTCACCTTTTTACTTATTGAAAAGGGTTGATTTACTTAAAGATCCTTTTTATTAAGTATATTGATTTCTAAAATTAAATGACTGCTTAACTGGTTAATATGTTTAATCAAAAAAATGTTTTGACCATAAATAAAAAATTCAAACTTATACTGTATGATTTAATGATATATAAATGCCCTAATTATCTAATGGAAATGACTTTGACACCTTTTATTTCTCGCTATTTTTCACTGAAATTATACAAAAATTCGCATTAGGGGAAAAAGTCGTATAACATATGGTATTAAATATAAAGTTAATATGTTTCTACTGGTGGCCACCTTTTCATTTTAAAAAGTCACAGCTCCTTATAATTTCAGTCATCGATACCTAAACCAGGGGTATTTAGTAGGGCTTTTCTGATAATTAGGATTTTTTTTTGACCCATAATGATTTTTGAAATACGTAATGATAATCCATTTATTTAATGTTACAAGAAGTAATTTAAGCGTCAAAAAAGTCATTAATTTTTTTAAAAAGAATATTTTTTTAATCCATAATAAAATAAAGGGTTTGTCTGCCAGTGTCAGTGTGTATTACTCTTTTAATTCCAGAACGGTTTGATCTGGCGTCCTGAAATTTAGGCAGTGGAAGAGGGGTAATTTTAGCTATTGATCCTAAAAAATTTTATCGTTTGCAAGAATATTTTTTATAATGGAATTTAGAAGTATCCATTGAAAAAAACTAAACTGCAAGTGATTGTGTTTCGCTTCTCCAAATATTAAGACGAAATCAGTGATGTTTGTCAGCTTATAGCTCTCATAAAAAATTTTTTTTTTTCACGTTTCATATTCTATTATTTTTTTTATTCGTTATGACAGATAAACTCAATGGTTGCATAAGTGGTATTTCTGAAACTATCCACTTCTTAATTTCGTTTATAATTGGATAGTTGCAAGTGATGTAGTGTGAGTATTTCGATCCTGATTGGTTGTTGAAACGTGGCATTTGTTTATGTTAGCAACTGTTATTTTCCCTTCTATTTCGAGTAAATTAAGCCCACCAAGTATCGATTCTCTTAAGTGACACTTTCTATATTCTTTTACAAAGATTTCAATTATTTCACTATATATTTCTTACTTAAAACAAAATCAGGCAAAAGCAAACTAATTATTCATTGAAGTAGCCAGGTGCACGAAACAAAAATAAATCAGGTTTACAATAAAATACATGGACAAATAATAAATCTAAGTTTAGTAATAGACGTAAACGAGACCGAATTTTATTTCAGCAATTTCGATGCGTGAAGAAACTTAGCTCAATTTTAACCCGCCATTTTGCTTATAAGCGATCTGCTGATGACGGTAATGGAAATAACAAAAATATGTATTGAAAAACAAAATGGAGAAATAGTACAAATTCGTTTAGCAGAAACATGAAAAAATCGCATTATTATTATTGAAGCCAATTATGCTCGATTAGTTTTGGAAATAGGTAGATACTAACTGAAATAAAAAATAAGTTATCATACTAAGAAACAAACTTAATTAGGAAGTTATACTGATTCATTTGGAAAAAATCGCCATACCATTATTAACGCCAATAATGTTTAATTATTTGGGATAATTTGCAGTTCTGGTATTGCGGTATTTGGCGCAATTTTATTAGGTACCAGATATATTAATATAAGTACTGTACATTATATTATTAAATTTGGTACATATTAAAACTGTATCAATACTAGACAGTTTTATAATAGATACTGTGGAAAGAGAATTCTTACGGCCACTCGAACGGCCACTGAACCGAAGTTGCACCAGAGCAACTTTATCATACTAAATGATACAAAATACATTTAATCTTACAGGATGAAGTACTAAAAACCTATTTTGTATAATCTAATAACGAAAAGCCACCAGGTAGGACAAGATGTAATAAAAAATAATTATTATAGCTTTAATAAGTGTGTTGGTATATTTGTTTTGTGCATGATTTTGTTGTGTCATTTAGTATTAATTCATTATTTACTTTTTCCCCTACTCCTTACGAAGAACTGGTATTCAGCAAGTATATTAAATAGATTATGAAACCACATGCCAGGGCTCGAAAAACCGCCCGTCCTCGGCGGTCAAAAATTCCCCGTGGACAACAAATTTCNATTTGTAATCCTAGTAACTACTAATTCATTGTGCAATTTATATAAATGTTTGTAATAAATAAGAGCAAATTATATTTTTATTTATTTAGAAGCGACGGGTTAGTTTCAAAGGAGGACGGGTACATTGTTGGACAAACCGTCCTCGGGGACGGGTAAAATTTCTGAGTTTTTTCGAGTCCTGCCACATGCATTTATGAAATATTGTGTTAATATTTCTTATCAGACTTTATAATCCGAAATAAAATAACTAATTTTAACAGTAAAGAAATAAGCTTCCTTGATAATCATTTTCAACATTCATAATAGTTCTTTCTCATTTTAATAAAAACATAGTTCAGGTTTGTTAATCATGTTCAGAGCTCCCGGGTTTCACCAAAAGAAGTTTAATCATTTACGCTATTTTTTGATCATTTCTGGAACAGCGATTCCCAAATGTTGTTCTGAGGAATACTAGGTCTCCATTGAAAAGTGAAGTGGATTCCGCGAGTTAGAGTATTTTTCATAAACCAGTGATGAGTTTTGGAATCCTGTGGTTATATTTAAATTCAGCCTACAATTCATAATTTATTTAATCATTTGGTAGCCGAAAATTTTTACCGAACTTTACAATCAACTAAGCCAGGAAAAAAATTTGTGAACAGCTGACCTAACTCATTAAATAAAGTATGGTGGGGGAGAATATTTTGATTCTCCTTTAGACAAATTATAATATTGAAACAATTGTCCTAACGCTATATATGTTCTAGAACACTACTAGGGCTCCGTTGAAAAGTGAAATGGTTTGCACGAGTTAGAGTACTTTTTAAAAACAGTGACGAGTTTTGAAAACCTATAATTCATAATTTATTTAATCTTTCGGTTGCTTTAAATGAAATTATGTCAAGTAAAATGAAATGGAAATGGCATTTTTTAAAAGAAAATAGAATAATTCTAATTACAATATATTGAGCAAATCAGGAAAAAAAAACAAGTATTTATAAAATACTGCATTAGTATTTCCTTTCGTGCTTTTCAAAACAAAATAATCTAATTTATTAATGAGGAAATATGTTTCCCTAATAGCCATTTTCAACAGTATTTATCTTGAAATAAACCATAATTCGGTTTATTTTATCCATGCATGTACTATATACTCCAAATACAATTTCATAACTACAGTTCATAAAGAACAAAAACTGTATCTTTACTTTCGAACATAATATCTAATTTAAGAATATTAATGATAAAACGAAAAGAAAATTGCATTTATATAATTAAATATTTTAAAAATAGTTTTTTATAGGTTTTAAGGTTTGCAATTACTTTAATTAACTTTATTTATAATGTTGGGTTCCGCGGAAGGAAGGTTAATTATGTAGGGCGCCATAGCCGAAAAAAATTTGGAACCGCTGTTCTAGAAGAACAAAGTTATGTTTTAAATATGACGTTAAATAGACTATGTTTGTGCACTGTTATAAAATTTGAGAAAGAGTAGAGTATTGAGAAAGAATGTTAAACATTTTTTTATTGTTACAAGTTCAGTGCAGAAAAAAAGGGAACATCCTGGACAACTTTTGATTTAATGAGCGGATTTTCATGTACTAATACTCAATCTTAATAGTTCGAGGGCCTAACTTCAAATATGCTGATTTATAAGTGCAGACGATATTTTAAGTTACAAAATTGAACTAAAAAACGTATTTGCTTAGAGCAAATGTGACTTTTTTTTTTTTTTTTTTTTTTTTTTTNTTTTATAGGTTTTAAGGTTTGCAATTACTTTAATTAACTTTATTTATAATGTTGGGTTTCGCGGAAAGAATGTTAATTATGTAGGGCGCCAAAGCGGAAAAAAATTTGGAATCGCTGTTCTAGAAGAACAAAGTTATGCTTTAAATATGACGCTGGGTGCTAATAAGTGTTAACTAGATTAAAAAGAAAAAAGTTCCTATTTTTTATTTATTATGCTTTTTTGTCACTTCTGTTAAGATATATAGTCCTAGGAAAGTTTTGTAGAGTATTGAGAAAGAATGTTAAAAAATTTTTTTATTGTTAAAAGTTCAGTGCAGAAAAAAAGGAACATCCTGAACAACTTTTGATTTAATGAGCGAATTTTCATGTACTAATACTCAATCTTGATAGTTCGAGGGCCTAACTTCAAATATCCTGATTTATAAGTGCAGACGATATTTTAAGTTACAAAATTAGACTCAAAAACGTACTTATAAAAATGGCTCTTTTTTTTAATTTTTTTTTTTTTTTTTAAATCCTGACCCGTAAAATATGGGAGTTGCTGTAATCTGGAAAATATGCTCTCAATAGTGTAATGGTTGAAAGTTGGACCTTAAAATTGAAATTCACTTTTTGTGAATTTCGTATATCTCGAAAACTTTTTAAGCGAATCAAAAACTATGTTTGTGCACTGTTATAAAATTTGTTTATACAGAGATAATTCCATGCAAAAAAATTTTTTTTAATAATTATCCATTATTATTTTTTATTTTATAACGGCGTTGAACAGCTGAACCAAAAACTGAGTTTACGACAATCAATGTTCAACACCGTAGCCTTGTAAGTTTGAACCCGATCCAGAAGACAAGGGAACTCTTGGATCTAGAATTGGGAACAAACCTTTTTTTTATGGAACTAACCCGCATTTGCGTTGAATTTTAGAGGAAAACGGAGAAAACCTCCCTAGGTTATCTCAAAGGCAAGGGGATTGCCTGGAGGCAAGCCTATCTACTACTTAGGATATTTCATGCCAGTATTGTAGTCTGTGCGAGCCGGAAGCAGAATTCAAATCAACCAGTCAACGCTGGGATCAGATCTAGGTTACCTCATTGGGAGGCGAGTACTGTATCCCCTGCGCTATCACGGCTTTTAGTTTTAATTATTTTATTTAATAATTGTTGATTGATTTCTAGGTTGCAAGGTATATAAATTTCTACAACTTTTAAATGAATCTATTTTTAAAATGGCAAAATCAAAAAAAAATATGAGCGCAATCTCCCCAACCACTCTTTTAATTTATTTCCTGACCATATTTTTGAGATTTCTGCATCCCCTCCCTATATTTTGAGAACCAAGAATTCAAATCCGTTGAAAAAATTTTATGTTTGTTCAGAGAAAGTACATTTTGCGTAACTTAAAATATTGCCTACACAAATTAATTTGCATAATTAAATGTACTCGAACCTATTAAGATTGAGTGTTTGTAAGCGAAAATCTGATCATAAAATCAAAAATAATTCAGAGCGCCTCTCCCTCTTTGTTTTTGCGCTCTCTCTGTATTTTTTCAGTCATATGTGCTCATTACAAAAAAATTATAAAGACAGATTTTAACCCACTCTTAAATTAAAGAACAAATAGCACAAATTTGCGAACGACAACAATAAGATACAGCCAGCGTAACGGCGGAATTCTAGCCAGCAATCTCCACGATTTAATCACTTTATAATCTATCAAATAAAATCGAAAGCTGTGAATAAATTAATTAACATCCTGACAATTTTAATTAATGTAGAACATATATTCCAAAATAATTTGAAAGGAGTTGACTTCAATTCTCGCGATTAACCAATTTTTCTGAAAGTATTTAATCTCCTCGCACTTAAAAATATGTTGTGTGGAATTATTTTGGAGACTTTTAAATTCTTAATTTTACATCCGTTGCCTCATCCAAACTTTTTAAAACGATATATAAATACCATTTCCGCATGACTTTTTCTTATGTGAAAAATCAGGTTTTTAAAGCGTCTCTAGATAAATAACTGCAATTTAGTTGTTTTCTTAACCAAATTCACTTTCAACGCTAAGCCTAAAATTGCTTCGAGAAAGTGGCTCCAAGAAACGAACTTAATCATTTCTTTTTTTCCCATCTTGACTACCACAAATAGAAGAACCTCTTATTTAGGTCGGATTATCCTCTCTATAATTACAAGCGGTGTTTACTATATTTTCTCCTGACGTGTGCGGAAAATAGAAAGCCGTTAGGGCTTTGTAGTTTCTTTCCTTTTTTTTTAGTATTAAAAAGAAGTAGTTTTAAGTTGTTATTAATTTTAGTTAATTCATTATACTTTATAAATTCGGAGTGGCTTATTGCATTTTAATGCTGACTGTTGCAATTGGGTACTTGCATTTCAAGGAAACAAAGATCATGGATACCCACACATGTCACTTATGACATCAGCCCCAGCTGATCGTTTATATACAAAATGGCGCGTTAATTTGGGCTAAGTTTTTCTTCATAAGTTAGAATATTAATTAACGTGAAGTTAATTAAATATAGGCCATAGTATCTCACATCGAATTCGTTGAAATATGATTACTTCTCGTCTACATCTTTTACTTAACTGAAATTTATTATTTGTTTCTGCACTTTATTGTAACGGTGATATGCTTTTGTTTTGTGCACCTAGCAGCTTCAGTGCATAATTAGTTTATGCTCTACATGGCTTCGTGTCTGTCTTTGTGTTAAGTAGGATACATAGAATGAAAGAATTGAAATCTTTGTGAAAGAATACAGAATGTGTCACTTAAGAGAATTGATTCTTGATGGGCTTGGTTTACTCGAAATAGAATGGATAGAACAGTTGCTATTGTTAACAAATGCCACGTTTCAACAAGCAATAAGGATCGAGATACCCGCACTATGACACTTGCAGGTAGGCCAATCAAATGGATTACAGGTGGTGCAGAGTAAAACTCTCTACTTATGGCGACACTCTACTTGCTTTCAGTATTAGCGCATGTATAGTCATAGGAGAAAGAAGGGCGTTAGTTTCTGTCTTTATTTCCAAATGGAATAAAACTTTTAGGTTACGAAACTATATGGAACTGAAAACTGCATTAAATAGAATTCTAAAAGAAAGCATCGTGGAAATTTTTAAAAATATTTTTGACAATTAAATACGAAAAATATTATAGAAAGGGGAAAATATCGTACTACTACATTCCCATACAACTGAGGAGAGGAAAGGGGGGGAGGGTCAAAGGCATAGAACAGGTCTTCTCCCCAGATGGCGTATTCAAGCGTTACAATCCAGAATACTGATTATGATAGCAAAAATTATTTGCATTCAGCATACCTGCAAAACTTAGCTCTTTTTAGGAATGATTTTCAATGATGGCAGTTAAAAGAGAATTGGAAAAATCAATTGTATGAAAAACATTTATTAGATTCGAGTATTCATCATTTGGAGATGATGAATACTCTAGAGCCAGAGGGCGCTGCTGTAAAGAAATAAAATCTTTTTAGAACTGATCTTAAATCATACATCGAATCTTCTAACGGTAATTTATAATAGCATGTTAATGAAATTTACATAAAAAAATAATAAAGTCGTAAACATTATTATGTTTAGACATTCATCTGCAGAACTTAAAACAATAAGGGGAAAATTAAATTGTTTTCTTAACCCCATTACAAAAATAAAATTTTTAAAAAATGCATTTTTTCAACATATACATTTTTGAATGATAATTTATTTCTTCAAATTTTAAATAGCCTTTCATAAACTTAAAAAAAAAGAAATTTAAAAAAAATGAATAAAAAATTTTATAAAAATTCTTAAATATTTTCATCTTTCTGATGAAGAGACATTCTTGTTTATCAAGGTGTATTAATGACATAAATGTCAATGTTTTGTTCTGAAATTTTGCGGTCATTTATTTTTTAAAACTATTTTTTAACCTTTATAAAAAATATGTGAATTCATAAAGACACTTTCACATCACTACAAAATAGTGTGTTCTCTGCTTAGCTGACCAGCTTCCACAAAAAAACTGAGAAATTGATAGCAAATTTATAGAAATAAATTATTTCAGTGAGACGACATTAACAAGGAACTTCTGTTCTTAGAATATTAATTTAGAAAGCCAAAGCAGTGAGTTTTCAAATACCCCTACAGAAATTTTTATACCAGTTCTTAGTTTTTTGAGAACTAGTTTTAGTTCTACTTGGCATGGAATGGCTTAAAATGTTATGTCTGCACAAAGAAATCTTAATGCAAGAGTCGTAGTTGTCTAATTTTTTTAATAAAAAATATTTTTTATTTATGAGTTCTGGTTTTGAATTTTTTGTTCCGGTATTCCATAAATATTTGTGTCTGTTTAGATCAGCCAGTTTTCTACAATTACAAATGTGGACTTTAAAACAATTCATTTGAAGAACCAAAAGAATTGAGTTTTCGATCCAACATCTTCGATCATTATTTTAACTAATGATGCTTGAATAAGTCAACAGTATTAACTTCGGGGACCGTTCACTAATTATATATATGGTTATGCTGCATGATTTATGATTTCAAACTTGGAACTTAACTGTTTTATGAAAAATAAACTTAACAACTTTTTGCATTACCAAGTTCTTATGGTGATGATTTCTAGAGTAATATGCTTTTTTATTATTTTCTACAAATACATAGCGAAACTTGTAAGATGAAGTTTTGTAAATTCACTATTAATGATTCATATATTTCATCGGATTTTAAAAATGATTCATCCCAATCAATTATGCAGTAATCAGAATTTTTATGTGGTAAATTGAGGGATCATCTAAATTATTTTCATGCAAAATTGTTAAAATACATATTGACTGTATTTTTCTTTCCAGATTATTGAAATCCTAATTAAATATTATTTGACTACGTAAGTCTTGGATACAAGTGCAAATTAATAAATAAAATAATAAATGAATATTAATTAAAATTTATTTAATTATATTATTTTTATTATTATTATATTAATTATATTATTATAAAAATTAAATTATTTAATTATATATAATTTAATATTTATTTAATTATATACAATTTAATATTTATTTAATTATTATTTAATTATATTAATGTTATAACTTAAATAAATAAATATTAAATTAAATAAATGGAGTATGAGAGAGTATTTACTTTTTGATACAGGTTATTTTTTGCAACAGTACTTTGGAAAAATTCTATATTGTTCTTAAACTATTATGAGTTGTAATAAAAGTTACATTAAAAATTGTTAAGGCATTCTGTTCTGAATTAAGTAACTCTAGAATTGAAAATTATAATTTTTTTTATTCTTTCGTGATAAAATTTGCTTTTATTATACTTAAGTAGAGTTAACTTTTTAGGTCCGTTCTTTACCCTTTCTAAAGGCAGTTTACTAAATAGTAGTCTTTACCGAAAAATGTCCTGATATTTTTTTTCTGCACACTACTAGGCCAGGGAAAACGTTAAGGCGAATTCTAATATTTTTTCTTTTTATTTGGTAAAATAAATCTGAACTCTCTTGAAAAGAAACTAGAACTTAAATGGTTTTACTACTAATTTTTTTCCTTTTCTTTTTTGCCTTAATTTTAGCACCTGAATTATGTTAAAGTAACATAAATAGTTAAGATTTAGTTTGTAAATAAGTGGAACAAATATGTTCCAGTACCATGCAAAGAGTTAAATGTAAATGAAAGGAAGAAAAAAAAGTTATTTTTAAATTACCTCAGAATAAAAACTGTTTGAGGAAATAAAATTAAAAGCTTTATCGTGTCGTTTTAATGGAATATACTTGCATAGATTTCTACCCACATTTTAACAGATTTAAGATACACAAAAGTAACTCGCGTCAATTAGGAACAAGCCATTAAAAAACAGTTCCGTGATTCCCACCGTGCTGCAGATGTAAAATTCCGAAGTTTTTAATTATCAAATTTACAAACCAAAAAAGTAAATAAAAAAGCTGATACACAAATAAAATTCCACTCTAAATTGGTCTTCGATAATCCGGGAAATAGTAAACCGGTTCGGAAGAGGGAGAAACTCGAGAATATATGGAAAGTAAAATTTCGGTTTTGCAGAAGAGACCGGTTAGTTTTTATTTATTAGTTATTGCATTTTTTTTTTTTTTAATACACGGTCGGCGCTGATGTTCCCGTGACCTAGTGAGCGAGAGGAGACATGGAGAGAAGTTGTTTTCTCTGTTCGTCAACAGTAGTGTGTTCGTGCTTTCTAAGGATAGTTTCCTCTCTTCACTTCGGACATTACTTTACTCGTGGAACTCTTACAGGTCTGTGTCAAACGATTTTCGTTAATTATTTTCCTTGCTGTTATTCTTTACGATTCTTTTTATCGTTTGCAGTTTTCCTATATGTCAGTCAAGATATTTGTTATTGAACTGAATTTTTAATTTCTTCGTTTTTTCCCTTTGCTTATTCTTGTTCTAAAATTATGTTTTAATATTAAGCTTATTATTAATTTTGTAAGCATTTATACTTTTTAATCGAATTTTATTATGAGCTTTCAATTTACAAAAAAAAATCGCTTGCAGTTGTAATTTTTTTGCTTGCAGTTTTCCTGCGCATTAATCAAGATGTTTGTTTATGGAATTGAGATTTCGTTCATTTGTTTTCGGTTTTCATCTAGATAACTATTCTAGTTCTAAAATTGTATAATACTATTAAGCTTATAACAAAAATTTAAATATTGATACTTTTTCATGGAAGGTTCATTAAGGTTGTGTCCTAGAACATAAGATCCTATCATTACATCAAAAGTTATTCAGTGTTGTCCGTTTTTTTCTGGGGGGGGGGCGCACTGTGCCTCTAAAATTTATTGTATAACTTCTTTTTATTAATAAATTGTAGATGTAAGAATATTTCCAGAAATAATAAATTTTAATAACCATATTTCTTTCAAGTTTTGATCATTAATTGTGCATTTTAAGTCGTAATCCATAGAGTTTGCGTTAAACCGATCAATTAAGATTAAGTATTAATCAAGTTGACCTTTATTACACTTCAAGATTAATTTTTTTTTTGCTCTTTTGGTGCTCAATATATGCTGCCACCTACCACGCTTTTTGCAAAATATTTTATAGAGTGGTAGACAATTAAAAATTAAAACTGTCAAAATTTTGTGTAAATTTGCCAAAAATTTTAAAAACAACACCAAGAGAAAACTAGAACAAAGTGTCTTTGCATATTAAATTTTGAATAGTCTTCATTAAGTGGTGAGGAAAATAACTTTAAATTAAATTTACAAAACAAAGAAAGCATAAACTTAGCTACCACTAGAAAAAAAGTTTCCTAATAGCGTAGAATGTTGGCAGCCGTGTATATACATACCTTCCAACATATGAGGTTTGTGCGATATTTTTTTCCCAGAGGTAGCCAACTATTGCATAAGTTCATAAAACAAATGAAAAAAATTTAATACTTTTATCAGATTTTAAGATCCAGTCGTCTATCTGATTTTTAAAAAAATTGTTTAAATTATTTATATTGTAGTGGCTGTTTAATTCTTAAAATTTTAATCGATTAAAATATTAATTCATTGTATTCTCTACCACTATAAAAATTTCATGAATGCTATTAGATATAAGTAAATGGCGCCATAATAAAGCCACTATTTTTCCTCATTGTAAATTTAGCTTTTCTTTCTATATGTAAAATTTTTTTTTCTACAAAAATTACTTTTATTTGGCAAATACTTTTGTCGATTTTTTTTATTTATTATTTTTTTTTCTTGGGAACCCTATTTCTTGTTTCTGCCCTTTCCAACCCTCGGAACAATTGCTTTCGCAGTACCTCTTAGATTCCTTTGCAAATCAAGCTCGTTTCTTTCGCATATTGACTACATTTTAGTCTAACTTTATATGTCTGCTGGTATGAGTTCTAAAAACATGCAACACGAACTCCATGTGAAACCTTTGGTTTATAAGCATTTCATTCAATTTATATACATATGGTGATTTGTTTTATATTCATTTCAAAGCTATTGTAAAGTCACAATTGCAATAAATAACTCATAGAATATCCCTGTAAACAAAATTATTAATTTAAATGTTTGGAAACACAAGAGTTTTAAATCCTTTATTCGAACATAAACTGGTAAAAGGACTGAAAACCAAGGAATAAAAACTAAAGAAAAAAAAAGACAGTTTTTAGAGGTTAAAATGAAGGTAGTATACCAGAGTTAAAAGAAAATAAGGTTACATCAATAAACGTATTTCTGGCCTATCTTTGTTGATAAAAGGCATCTTTCTCCTTCGTTAATTATAAAGCATCATTAAAACTTTATTATTACGTTAAGAGCGTAAACTAATGAGCATAATTGAAAGAAAAATAAAGAACAGTTCGTTTGTTTACATTAACAATTCGCTTTTAGCCTATAATTTCTGCCCAATGCACAGCGCAGTAAATTCTAATTTTTCGTTGCCAACGCAAGAAAGAAACTTTTATCGGTGTTGTAACAATAAACAAATTAATGTTTTTCTTACGTAATTTATAATTGTTTATTTTTCTTATCTATTAATACTTTATTATTGTTGTAAAATTTCGATAATCAGTCACAAAAGTTGGTGTGCTTGTTTTAAAAGTTAGTGCATGCATTGTAGGGCGAAAGATTTCATTTTATGTTTACGTAAAATCTTCCCACATTATCCAATCAATTTCGTTGAAAGCGAAGATAACCCTACGTTATAGGTACTCTGTGCTTTCACCAAGATCGGGCACGATCTTGGTGAAAGCACCCTTTTGACTGTGTGGAGGCTTTCAGTTGTAGGAGGCATTGACTGTGCTCACTCTCTCAGATCCTCCCTACATTTGCTTATGAAAGAGGATATGAGGAAAACACGAAGCGGAATATGATAGTTCAAACTTAAACTTCTATAAGTTTAAAAAAAAGAGATATTTTATTGAATTTTGTATGCATGTTTTTGAAATATAATTTTTGTTTTTAGAATATCAAAGCTCATTAATACATTTTTTGCGAAAAAAAGTAAAATAATACCTTTAAACATAGCATTATATTTGGTTACTTTAGTAATTTTTGAATTTGTGTTACTTAAAAGATTTTTTTTCTTATTATTATTTACTGGATGTCTCTTTTAACACATTGCATGTGGGCAACTTTTCCGAAGAATATATTGAGACTAACATTTTAAAAAAGTGGTTGGCAAGATTTCATAAAAGCTGGAGCAAATTTGTCTCTATAACTACAACTTCAATTTTTAAAAAAAAACTACGACGCGCGTCAAAAACTACGACGCGCGTTTTTCAAAAAAAACTACGAATCATTTATGCTTGTGGTAGTCACGAATGGATAATTTCTTTGAAAAACAGAGCGGAAACGAAGTAGTTCAGCTACCACTTTTTAAACTTTTGTATGGATTGCAAAAATTTCAAAAACGTATTTTTATGCGACCCGTTTGCAATATGTTAAGTAACAAAATTAAGTTTGTTCGTTGTAGTGGAACTGGGCGTCTGAGGCATTACGGCCCTTTTCCCATTCATCCTGAAATTAGACTAAGAAACATACATGACAAAATTAAAGTTTGGTGAGCAAAATGGAAACAAAGTAAATTTCTGAATATTCTACTAAATGCGTGTGCATGAATCTTTTTATTGTGGTAGGTAAAACTTCGTTTTAAATGGCTTCACTTTAAATTAAAAAATTTTTTTTAAAAAACTGCTTTCTATAGCATAAAGTCACCACTTTATTTGCATTGATAACAACAAAAACCTTTCTTTGTTCGTTTTTATCTTTTTTGAACTCGAATTTTTTTTCCCTTCAACTAAATATTTTTGGGAAAAGAAAAAAAACAGAACCAAAAATGAAGTTAAGTTTATTATCATAAGTTTGACTAATAAGATAATTATTGTTATAAATAACCTGTAACTAATTAAATAAGGGGAATATTATAATTAGGTAGGCCTATTTAAACATTTATGAAAGAAATTATAGGTAAAATAAAATATTAAATGTAATTATTATTGTAGTACTTCTTTTTAAACATAATATGGAGAAAAAAATTAGTTCCAATGTAATATAATTAATAAAATTATAGAATAATTAAAAAAAATAATTCTTGTCTAGTTTCTAAAGAGAAATTTTAACGCATCTATTTAAACAATATTCTATGATTTGTAAGAGAATTAATGTAAAAAAAAATATATTTTAATTTTATATATAAGAAATATTTTTGAGGCATTTACTGTAACCGTGTGGCAAATATATTTTGTTATTTAAATAAGAAGAAGCCGACAAATATGAATGTTTTTATTGTTATTTTATCATATTGAATGGTCAATATTTTGAGAGCTAAGTTGATACGTCCCGTGAACCCATGTCTTTTTTGCTATGTTCACCAGATTTCAAAACTTTTGTTTTAGGGAAAACGTATCCTTATACGGTATTGAATAAAATTCTTTTCGCAACATATTATCCTGAATAATCAAAATAAAAGCGTGAAAATATACCCCAACACGTTTACGAGACACATGTTAATGTATCATTTTTTTTAATTGCACAATCTTTATCTCTTACAAAATTTAAAGTTTCATACGTTACGTAAATCAAGATGAAAATAAACTTTAGTTTTTATCTCATCCTTTTAAGAAGTATGAAGAACTTAAGATAAACAAGTTAATATTTAGCTGAATAGTTTGCTTTTTTATCAACGGGTGCACTTTTTTTGCGAAAAATAATATCTAGAAAATTCTATCTAAAATAAAAGTGCAAAATTTCAATAAGATCAGAGTTTAGTTTTTGATAAATTGTATCTGCAAATGATTGCAAAAATGGAGATTTTAGAAAACTCTTTTTTCGCTGCCACCAGATCGAACCTAGTGCGAAAAACTTCCAAAGATTCTTTCTCTCTCTATAGAATTTTTCTCTGTTTTCCGCATTTTAAATTACGATTTTTCAAAAAAAAAAATTTAAAATTTACAAGAAAAATATTTCATTAAAAAGAAAAGAGAAAGATATATTTTTTTTCTTCTCTTTTTTCTATTATAATATTTTTTGATGCAACTGAATGGTCTTTAGTAACTCGCTCAACTGAAGCCAGTTACTAAAAACTGATAATTTAAGTACTTGATTGTTTGAATGCATTTTTTTTAAATATAAAATTCGAATTTGCAATAATTTATTAATAATATAATTGTCTGTACTGAAAACTAAAATTATGAGAACGAGATTGGGGGGAAAAAAACTGAAGTGGCTGCTAATTTAAAAAAAAAATACACTGAATTTTAATGTTTGTCTCCAATTAGGTTTTTTTTTATACTTTTCACATCTTATTTTTTTTTTTTAAAAAGTACATTCTCACCCCTTTCAACTGGGATTGGATTAAAATATAATAGAGCATAAACACTAAAATCGGTATTCATTTTTAAGCATACCGACTTTCTTCGTAACTTTATTCTTAAAATATTTATATCTCTTAGGAAAATATTAGCAAGTTATAGACATTCTTTCTTAAAATTAAAAAAAGAATAATAGTCCCCAAAATGCCCATCTTTTGCTAAGTAAAAGATTGTTGGGATGGATTATAAGCCAAGCATACGAAAATGAACATAATTTTTTGTCCTGCTTATTGCTATAAATTTGAGAATCATATGAAATATATATTATAAAGAAAAATATGGGAACACTTTTCAACGGATTCCATGTGAACAACCTATCTCTTAGCAGCAAATGTTTTGAAAGATTTTTCAAAACTTTTGATACAATTTGAAAGATCGTGCTTGAAGCTTTTTACTCATGCTAAATTTGCACCGACTAAAATGATCGTAGGAAGTTTTTCCATTTTCAGTACCGCTATAATTAAAATGGCATTCTAATATAAATATTTCAATCCTAAATATGATTTCTAAAGCAACCCCCGGGGTCTGAATGGCATTCTAATATAAATATTGCAATCCTAAATATGATTTCTAAAGCAAACCCCGGGGTCTGATCAGGGGTAGGCTAATCCCTGCAACTTAAGCGGCCGGGTCTCTACTTTAACAGAGCCACACTTACTTACACACATTCCTTTAGCTCCCTCCCCCCTTTTGCATGTATTCGCAAACTGTAAATACTGTAAACATTCATTAGTGTTTATTTTCCCATTGTACTTTAATTTTACCTTTTTTCACGAACTTTTTATTACTTGTAATTTTGTTATTACCTAATAATGGCTAAGTGCCATTTTTTCTCTCTCTCTCAAGAACTCCATTTTGCTTCCCAAACTTTGTTTTTGTCATGCATGTTTCTTAGTCTAATTTCAGGATGAATGGGAAAAGGGCCTTAAGGCCTCAGACGCCCAGTTCCACTACAGCGAACGAACGAATGATTTCTAAAGTTAAATTAAAACCATGTTAACTTCCTCTCTTCATTTCGGTCGAACCAAACTTTGCACTTGTAGAAAGGACACTATTAATGAAAGCTTCAAGCATGATCAATCAAATTATGTCATGTAAAAAATGTCTTAAGCATTTGCTGTTAAAAGAAAGATTGTTTATATAGAGTTAGTGTTTCCATATTTTTGTTCAACCCCTGTGGAACCTCCATTACCATGATTAATCGCGATAAGATCTTATCGGATTAATCGAATATCCAAATAATTGTCGTCTTATTCCACTTGTCAATACTGACAAGCCTATTTTAAGGCAGAGGAGCTTCTATTAGAATCCTATAGACTACAGTGCTTTTTTAAATAAAAATTAAAGTTGTAGTAATGGAACGAGATATCCAATTTTTTCATATAGATGTTTTTTCCATACACACACCAATTTATGTGCATGTGTATTAACGGTTTAAATGTTTTGCATCCCGTAGTTGAATGGACACACTGTTTTAATAAAACATATTGAAAACTAAATGTAACAATTACATCATTCGGTATAAAAAATTTTCAGTTTCAGTTTTAACTGAATTAACAACTATAAGTTTCAAGATGGCGACAGTTGAAAGTATGGGGATCTTTTTCGTTATCTTGTCATTTGATGTCCAATAAAAATTATAACCGGTATTAACGTATTCTCTCAATAGGGCACCTGGGCCGCTTGCGGCCCTACTCCCATTTATCATGGATTTCTAACGTTGAAGTGAGAGTCATTGCTCTAGTTGGAATGCAAATAGAGTAGAAGTCTAGATAATCTTTAAGATATGCAGATAAATACATTATAGAGAATGTGGTACAACTAGTGTAATATGGAATTTTTCAATAACTGTATAATGTTAAATGTTTCTTGACCTTTGACTATCAAAACGGATTAGTTGGTTTAAATTTTTTTTTCAAGCTTTTTGTCTGCCTTTAAAAAAGAAGAAAAAATAATCTGGCGAGGAGCGCATTATCTTTTGAATGAGAGACAAAATATAGTAGTTTGAGAAGAATACTAAAGAAGCATATCCGTTTACTTTGAATGTCAAGGTTGGAAACTGATTAGTATGCTTTATTAGAGCAAAACGTGTTACTCAAGTTACTTCGTGAAATCAGTCATGACTGTTACCATGAGTTTACATTCATTTACGTACTTCATGTAAATTTTAATATTTCTCATGAATAATAACTGTTTTTTTGCTCTCCAAAATATCCAGTTCTTTTTCTCCTAATTATTAAAACATAGCAATGATATTAACATGAGAAATTGTAATTTATTACTTTTGTACTGCCGGAATATTTTAAAAGTGAATGAATTAAAAATCAATTAATTAAAATTTAAATGATCTGAGATCCGTAATCTCTTACGTAATAAAATATTTAGTTTTAAAGTGAAGGCTACAACTATAGAGGTCAAAGCCTCCTATAAAAAAAAATCATAGAAACTGTAGTCAATTTACTTTTATCTGTCAAACCTAAGTTTTAATTTAATTTAACCGAACAAAAAGCTAAACATTCATTAAAATTTGAAAATTAGAACAACGTATTTTAAATTCTTAACATAACGTGGTAGTTAAAGTATTTCATTAAGAAATAAACGAAATATAACTTAAAAATGAACGAAAAATGTCATAACACTCTTACCTCTATTTTAAATTTAATAGGAGGTTTCGACCCTACCGACTAAGAGATTTAAACGAACCCTTAAAACGCTAGCGGTATCATTTATATATAAGGATTATTTTAAAACTGTATTTTATTGTAATGCTACTTTTTAATCATTATGTTGTCTCTTATAATGTTTGTAGCAATGTTAAAAAATTTTTTTCACTGATCATTTTGTTTTATTTTATAACCGTCGTTGAATGGCCGACCCAATTTTTGGAGTTTACGACTACTAATGTTCAACTCCGCGGCCTTGTAATTTTGAACCCAATCCAGAAGACAAGGGAACTCCTGGATCAAGTATTGTGCCTTCGTGGAGAACTTTTTGATGGAACCAACCAGCATTTGCGTTACATGGAGAGGAAAACCACGTAAACCTCCCATGGTTAGCCTGATGGCAAGGGGACTCTAACCCATGCTCTGTTTATCACTGAGGATATTTTACGCTAGCACTGTGGTCGGTACGGCTCTGAAATCAATCACTCGTTGTTTTAATTAAAGTTCTTTTAATCAAGGAATATACAAGGATTCATTATTTTCTTATCCTCATGTCGCGGTTAATCATTTTTTTTTTTGCTACTATTTAGAATTTTTTTTTCTATCGACTGTGTAAGCTAGCAGCAATGAGATTGTTACAGAATTGTAAAAAAAATTCTGAAGCTAATTTTGACTCGAGAAAAAATTTGTCCCAAATCTCGGAGATTTTCATTAAATATCATATTTCCGATGAATTTAGGAATAGTTTTTCTTTTCATAAGTAAGAAACTGAATTGCATTGATGCCAATTCAGTTTCAGAGTGTTACGTAGCTACCACTACAATTATGAAATTTTAGTTTACTATTATATATAACGCGATGTTATTTTAACTCTGATATAAATCTATAAATGTGTTCCTGAACCGCGGTCCGGTACCGGTCCGTGGAACAAAGAAACTGTAATTAAATAGTTCCATTAAAGTTTTTTTTATTTAGAAAAAATGGGGCCCCCGAAAGAAGTAACATAAATTTTTTAATGTTTTAAAGAAAACCACTGCAACTATTTTCTCTTTCAATTAGTTTTAATAAAAAAAATCAATCATCATAACTGTAAATATCATAAATAAAACATGAAAGTGCGGCGCGAAATTTACATTGGAACTAATGAAGAACTTCGTCTTCTTTCTCGATCGGGACTCATTGATTTAAGTAAGTTAAAATGTTAAATCACCTTATATATATTTTTTGGAGTAACTGTATTTTATTTTGAAGGCATATTTAAATACAATTAAATTTAAATTAATAAATCAAAATAATCTAAAATATAAACAATCAACGTCCACCCCCCTGCCAGCGGGCCGAGGTAAAATTATCAAACGTTGACAGGTCCGCTGTGATAAAAAGGTTGGGAAGCACTGATCGATAATATTTATTTTTTCGCTCCGTCTGTAAATATGTGTATACAAATTTTTTCGATTATGTAAATATTTTATGTTATTCGGGCTTCTCGTATTCGTACTTGTATTTTATCAATTATTATTCGAATCCTTTTTTTTTTCTGTATATATCCTTAATATTACTGTACTTTATACTTTAATCGCTTGATCGCATACTTCCGTTGCCTTTGACAAATATTTTTAAATGAAGAAGCAAGGCAGGTACTTTGCTCAATACCCTCACATTAAAGCATTCTAATACATAATTTAGTAATAGTTCTAAATAAATGTCGGTTAATGTTGTTTGGTCAATAAAGATATTAGACATATAAAGAAACACTTATAGTAAAAACTGAAAAGTAATAAAAATCGCAATTGCAAGAAATGTTTCTGAATATTACAGAAGAAGATTTCCTAAATATTAAGAAACGTTGTTGAAAACTACATGCACAGTGGCTGCCCCATATATTCAAAAACGTTTCTGAAATTTAATTTTACAGCGTAGAGTTATTGTAATTTTGTTCCGAATTAAGCGGCAAACCAAACAACAGGTACTTATTCATGCCCTTAATAAGAAGATTAGTTCGATGATCTAGAAATTATTCTGTCTTTCTTGCGAGTTGTAAAAATCCTCTCGTGTATTATTCTTCCGCCATCTGTTAAAACGACAAAAGAAGATACAACGCTGGACAAGATGGACCTACAATGGGTTGCTATGTCTTTGTTACGCAAATTGTTATGGGTGAAGGGCGTTATGGGTGACCAGTTGCGAAATGAAGAGGAAGGATTTCATGTGGTCAGTGATTGTAGCAGAGGATACCATTTGCATTGACCCGATGCGTGCAAGATGGCGGACAACTTTCGACCTCCATCGTTCTTAAATTTTATTTTAGTTTATAATTTAAAGATTTCATGACTAGTCTAAAAATTTTAAAATGGTTACCTTCATTTTAAAGTTAGCTATGATTCAAACATTTCTGTTGTTAGATTTTATTTCATTTCTTAGATATTTTTTTTTTAAATTCATAAATCTATAGTAATATCACTTGTAGTAATCTAATGTAGAAATGTAATCTGTAGTAATCTCATAAATCTGTAAATACCACTTTAGATTCATTTGAAATGAAATAAATCTCTGCTACGGTATCATTGAGAAGAATTAAAAAAATTAACCCTTTCCGGAACAACAAATTCAGATGGAAATTTTTAGTCGGGCAGGATATTGATAAGTGCGTTTTGGAATGCTGGAAATTGTTGGAACCTCGGTTTAAACCAGGGTTGGCAAGTTTTTGACACATGACGGTTTTTACCGGCTTATACCATGGTTTTTACCGTCATGTCAAAACCCCTCTGTCAAAAACCCATAGTTTTGGTAAAACTGTATTTTTATTTGAGTTTTTAACTGCTTATAATTTAAAATTAAGTCGTTTTTGGGCAATAAAATTAGAAAAAAAGTTTCTAAAAGATATTTAAGAACAGATTCTTGCATTTTCCCAACATGATAATATCAAAACATACTATTTGAAGTAAAATATTAGGATACTAAACAAAATGTTCAACATTTCCAAGCATCATTTTGTTTGGCATATTACATTACTGAAGAATGTCAAGTCATTCTAGACTTAGAGTTTGTTAGTAGTTACAAGTTTTAAAAGTTTTGTTTAGCTTATTTCTAATATTTAAGAAATGCCAAATTTTAAATTCTTCTTTTTAGTTCTTGAATTTATTAATAGTTCCAAGCTTTTTTGTTTGCTTATTTCTAACAATTAAGAAGCGCAAAATTTTGAATCCTTTGCAAATCAAGCTGTAATGATAAAAGTAAGTATCGCTATTTTCAATGAGTATATTACAATATTTCTATATGAATGTATATCCTTCTATAAGAATACATGTATATAGTTGCAAAATCAATAGCAGTCATTTACAATATAAAGGCAAATATGTGAAAATAATATATTGTCCGCTATATGCCATAAATTAAAGAAAACGGTAGGTTTTTGGCGGTTTTTACCGGTAAAAACACGGTTTTTACCACTGTCATGTCAAAAACCAGTTTTTGACGGTAAAACCCCACCCTGGTTTAAACCTCAAAGCGATTCATCGAATCTATTGTGAAAAGTGGTTGAAACTCAATTCCTTTTTATTTATTTATTATCTCTTTAATTATTCAATCGTAATTACCACTATGACTTACATTTCAAATTATTCACATTTCAAACAAAATCAATCACTTTTTACATTAAACTGCAAAAAATATGCCATTCTAAATATTCTAATTTTAAACTATTCTAATAAAATTTTGAATTTTATCAGTTGCCACATTTTGTATGTTTAGTCCCCCGTGGTAATCCTGCTTTATGTAATACGGTGTGTCACTAATTCACAGTAAGGCCACATCTGCCAACTTGTACGGTCGTTGAAAAATATTTTACAAAGTGGTAGTAAAACAACAATTAAGTTTGGAAGAATTTTCTTAAAACAAAACTAATACAAGCATAATTAGCTAATAAATAGATTTTATCCATTTTCTTTTTAATTATTGATTTGTTGTGTTAGTTTAAAATTTTTTTTTGAATTTTAAAACCTTAAGATTTAATACGCAAAAACGCTAATGTTGCTACCACTAAGAAAATGATTTCTCATTGCAGTTATGCAAGCCTTTCAATTGATTATTGATTTGATAAAATTGGTTTTTAAAGGGATTTAAACTGGTTAATAAATATTTTAAGAAAAAGAAGAAAAAATAAGGATAATTCGAAGATATATATATAAAAAGGAAAGGAGAAAAAACCATCTGCTTCTATTTCATCTAAAGATCATCTAAACTGATAGAGAAAGAGAAAGTAAAATTTATAGAATTTTGCTATATTCACCTTTACTTTAACCGGTTAACGCCCAGCGTCATATATTTAGGACAGTTCCTTTTTTCAAAAACATTCAATGAGGTGGGAAACTTTTTTCAGTATTTTCATTTATCTGGGTGAGTTAAAGGATTCTCAGATACCACAATGTTTTTGTTATTTCTGATTAGATATAGAATTCTAAGGAACAAGTACTTTTTGATCTATCAAAGACTTTTTGAATGCCTTAACAGTAGAAAAACCAATTAATTTCGATTATATATTATACCACTTTTTCCATAAAACCACTTTTTGTAGCATTTCAATTTATATATTCGGGACAAAACGGGTTAAACTGTTCATCACGTGGTAATTGTAACTGTCGAAGTATTTGAACTTTTAGGTTGTTTATATTTACCGCTGAGCAAAATAAATTTACGAAAACAGAAGTCATTCATTAAAACTATAGTTTTGTTACCACTTGCAAAAAATTTTCCCATACAGCGACGCAAGTCGGCATCGCTACTACTGGTGCGAAAAAGCAGCATTTTGTTACGAAGAACTTTTATGAAGAAAGTTATAGAGCATTTACGCATTGATATTTTGATATTTTCTCGAGTTAAGTGACCAGTAAAATTTTGAAATTTTGCAGTTGCTTTATTTCCGATTAATATATATACTTATATTACGGTGAACAAAAGTATCTTGTTCATCCAATATGAATTTCAAGAATGAAATAATTCAGTTATCAGGCTTTAATTTTCTGAAAACGTAACCCCTTAACAGTTAGGCTGGTTATAATGTTTTTCTTCTTCTTTTTATTAAAAAATAAAATAAAAAAATCCTACTGTTTGCTTCTTTACCACTTTAAATATTAAGCAAAAATTTTAGGGTTACTATTTATACAAATTATTATTTTTTTTTAATGATATTTCCAACATTGTGATTTGCAGCTATTATCAACCCATCTGTCAAAGAATTTTTTCATTTAATTCAATTCTATAAAAAAAGTTTTTTTATTTAAGTTGTTAGATATTATCACAATAATTATTTAGTTTGTTTAAATAACATTGTTATATTTTATATTTCGGTATATTTTTTTCTTAACACATTGCATTAATTTTTCGTAATTACAAATTTGTTAAAGTATAACAACCCTAAAGTTTAACACCAGGGTGGCCATAGTCTGTAAAACTTGTCAGAAAAAGAAGAAGAAAAAAACGTGGAAAAAAGATGTTTTCATTAATTTTTATCTACCAAAAGTATTTGTTAGTAAAATATTCATGTTAAAGCTGATGAATTACAGAGTTTTTAAATTTTAACCGAAATTAAATCTTTTAACATTTCGTTCGTTCGTTCGTTCGTTGCTTTAGAACTGGGCATCTGAGGCCTAAATGGCCCTTACTTTTAACATTCCCAACAGCTTCATGAAATATTTAGTTATCACTTTTTAAATTTTTCGGTGAACACCTTGAATACAAAATGTGACCTTTCTTTGCTAATTAATTCTTATATTTGTAAACTACCAGTTTTCTAATTCGTCAGTTTCTGCACATGGCCGTGATAATTTCTTTCATCAAGACCTTAATATTGACGAATTTACTCAACATTTTTACAAATTAAACAAATTACATTCAAGACAAAGCATATCAGTGTTAGATTACTGCAAACTTTAACTTAATCTTTACCTTTGAAAGTTTATCAGATGTCACTCAAGATTTCTTGCACATTTCTTCACCAGCGATGCTGCATAAGCTGACGTGTACATATTTTTTTACATATTTGAAAATATTTTTACATAGTTTATCTCTAACGTATTTATTTATCTCCAGATACTGCAAGATATAAGTGTATAGTGCGGCTTTCAGGAGAACTCCTCAAGACAGCAGTCTCGCGTCGTGGCGGGTACCATGGTTACGAGAAAAAATCACTACGAATGGGGTGTGTGGTGAATAGTTTTGTCTTGATCTTGGCATAAGTCAGCGTGAGTAAACCAATCAACACCTTCATTCGTTCTTTGCACCCCCATTGGAAATGTGCTCTCACTTGTTACCGTAGTAGCAGACAGCCCCAGACACTTAGTCTGGAGTTCTCCTCAAAGCCGCACTATAGCTATATTTATTTATTTCAAGCTAAAGATGCACTAATAGTTCATCTCTAGAATCATTCAACTTTGTTCTGACTGGGCAAGCTGTCTCCTTTCTTCTCCAAACCCCATTTGCATTCCAACTTCAACTTCTTAAGAAGACGCCATATCGCGGAAGAAAATTTTAGTCGCAAATTCTTTTTCTACTTCATTACTAATTTAAAATTTCAAAGAAAGAAAGTAAGTTCAGGCAAACCTGGAGTTTGTCCTGAAGTTTCAATTACTGAAAAAAAAAATTTTTTCAAAATATTAAAACGCGAACAAATTATCAAATTATTAAAAGAGAACTTCTCCGTTGCATAATCCTAAGTTATCATCTCATAATTTATTTTCATTTGTATGTTTTAAAATATTCTTTTCAGCATCTGAAACTTCGTAGCTTACTTGAAATACTCTTTTCAGTATTTGAAACTTCGTGGCTTACTCTAAATATTCTTTTCAGTATTTGAAACTTCACGGCTTACTTATAATACTCTTTTCAGTATTTGAAACTTCATGGCTTACTTAAAATATTCTTTTCAGTATTTGAAACTTCATGGCTTACTTATAATACACTTTTCAGTATTTGAAACTTCATGGCTTACTTAAAATATTCTTTTCAGTATTTCAAACTTCGTGGCTTACTTAAAATATTCTTTTCAGTATTTCAAACTTCATGGCTTACTCTATGTCTTTCTAAACTTACATTTTGTACACTTTAAATTTTAAATTAATAAGAGAATTTGTGACGAAAATTTTCTTCCGCCGCATGGCGTCCTTTTAATCCCATGTGTTTAATAGCAGATGATGAATGGGCAAAGGCCCCAGTGATGAACGAAAGATCGTCAGATTCTGGATTCATGATAAAAAAGTAGGCGTAACTTAGTGAAACATCACATAAAAAAATCTTTGATTTAATTGCTTAAAAAAAGGTAAATATTAATTGAATATTTTATAATTTGTCTAAAATAACTATTTTATTTGAATTGGAAATTGAATTGCTTAATTTAAAAAAAAAAAATTATGAAACTTCAATTTATTATATTTTACCAGTTTTATTTAAAATTTAAATTTTACAATATTATTAATTTATATAAAATTGTTCATGGAGTTCTTTTCTTTATTGGAGAATGTCCTTTTTTTTAAATCAAATAATTGTCGACCACGTTTGGCAATTATGATATTATTTAAAAATATATACCTACAAATTTTGAATCTGACACAACTCAAACTGGGTAAACACACCGGATTCATCACGAGTACGAACCTTCGTACCTTAAAATGCAGCGCAACTTCCGTTACTCCAGAAAATGTTTTTCTAATGGTGTTAGGGTAATGTATTAATATTTTAATGAATTATTATCTGAAGAATTCAGTGTGTTTAGATCTCATATTTCTGAATACATCTCGCGTATGTCCTTCTCTAATTTGTGTTCTACAAAGACGACAAGGGCTCATATGCCGTCTTTTTAATGAGCATACAACCCGGTGTATGTATGTATAGCAATAAAAAAAATTTAAATAATTTTAAATTAGAGTGATTTTGAGCATGGAAAACAGGACAATTTACAATCGTCCGCATAATTGTTTTATTTTTCAGCAATTCCTTTACCAAACAAACTTATCAATACGATTTTTTTCCCTCGTACCCTTTCAGTTTTTTAAAATCTATGCCAGCCAAAATTTAATTTCGTCATACAGCATTGAATTTCTTAGGAACAAATAAAATGCGCATGTGTTTGATTTTGAACAAATTATCTGCCAAAACATTCAGGGCGGCTGCGTATTTAAAAAGTTTTCTATTTTTATGTGTCAACTATCTATAAAATTCGAGTATGCTGCAATCGAAGAATGTGTAAAAGAGTGTTTTCTTACCTGAACTTAAATCAGATTCTGGAATTGTCCTGTGTGCTGCCTGATTCTGCAGACCAGCGGTTCTTAAATGGTGTTCCATGGAACCCTAGGGTTCCATGGAAGAGTTAAAAGGGGTTCCGCGAGTTAACAATTTTTATTACAAGTGAAGAGTTTTGAAACCTACCTGATTATATTTAGATTCAAGCTATAATTCAAACAAAGTGGGCCTAGTCATCAGATTGTGGAATTTAGAGGAGGAAGTCAGAGAGATTTCCAGAACTTAGATGAAAAGTGATGCAGATGCTCTGTGTGCTGCCCGATTCTGTAGATTAGCGGTTCTCAAATGGTGTTCCGTAGAACCCAAGTATTCCGTGGAGGAGTTAAAGGGGGTTTTGCGAGTTAACAATTTTTTTGCAAGTGAAGAGTTTTGAAACCTCTGATTATATTTAGATTCAAGCTATAATTCAAACAAAGTGGTCCTAGTCATCAGATTGTGGAATTTAGAGGAGGAAGTCAGAGAGATTTCCAGCACTTAGATGAAAAGTGATGCAGATGCTCTGTGTGCTGCCCGATTCTGTAGATTAGCGGTTCTCAAATGGTGTTCCGTAGAACCCAAGTATTCCGTGGAGGAGTTAAAGGGGGTTTTGCGAGTTAACAATTTTTTTGCAAGTGAAGAGTTTTGAAACCTCTGATTATATTTAGATTCAAGCTATAATTCAAACAAAGTGGTCCTAGTCATCAGATTGTGGAATTTAGAGGAGGAAGTCAGAGAGATTTCCAGCACTTAGATGAAAAGTGATGCAGATGCTCTGTGTGCTGCCCGATTCTGTAGATTAGCGGTTCTCAAATGGTGTTCCGTAGAACCCAAGTATTCCGTGGAGGAGTTAAAGGGGGTTTTGCGAGTTAACAATTTTTTTGCAAGTGAAGAGTTTTGAAACCTCTGATTATATTTAGATTCAAGCTATAATTCAAACAAAGTGGTCCTAGTCATCAGATTGTGGAATTTAGAGGAGGAAGTCAGAGAGATTTCCAGCACTTAGATGAAAAGTGATGCAGATGCTCTGTGTGCTGCCCGATTCTGTAGATTAGCGGTTCTCAAATGGTGTTCNATTTTGAGCATGGAAAACAGGACAATTTACAATCGTCCGCATAATTGTTTTATTTTTCAGCAATTCCTTTACCAAACAAACTTATCAATACGATTTTTTTCCCTCGTACCCTTTCAGTTTTTTAAAATCTATGCCAGCCAAAATTTAATTTCGTCATACAGCATTGAATTTCTTAGGAACAAATAAAATGCGTTTGATTTTGAACAAATTATCTGCCAAAACATTCAGGACGGCTGCGTATTTAAAAAGTTTTCTATTATTATGTGTCAACTATCTATAAAATTCGAGTATGCTGCAATCGAAGAATGTGTAAAAGAGTGTTTTCTTACCTGAACTTAAATCAGATTCTGGAATTGTCCTGTGTGCTGCCTGATTCTGCAGACCAGCTGTTCTTAAATGGTGTTCCATGGAACCCTAGGGTTCCATGGAAGAGTTAAAAGGGGTTCCGCGAGTTAACAATTTTTATTACAAGTGAAGAGTTTTGAAACCTACCTGATTATATTTAGATTCAAGCTATAATTCAAACAAAGTGGTCCTAGTCATCAGATTGTGGAATTTAGAGGAGGAAGTCAGAGAGATTTCCAGCACTTAGATGAAAAGTGATGTTAATGCTCTGTGTGCTGCCTGATTCCGTAGATTAGCGGTTCTCAAATGGTGTTCCGTAGAACCCCAGGGCTCCTTGGAAGAGTCAAAGGGGGTTCCATGAGTTAACACTTTTTGTAACCAGTGATGAGTTTTTAAACCTCTGATTATATTTACACTCAACCAATAATTCACAATTTATTTAATCATACAATTGCGTAAATTATTGCCGAAATGTAACTAAATCTAGCAAATTTAACTTCTTTAATCAGTACCACTTCTTTAAATATTTTTGAAGAATGCGAAGCAGTTGGCTTCTCTGCATATAAAGGAAAATTTTGTAGTGTTTCAGTTAGCACGTTACACTCAAGGTTGAAATTATTAGCTCCTGGTAACTCTTCTCAGTGTTTAAAAAGATGTAATCAGATTTCATTTTTTTGTTTAAAATATTGTCTTTGTTTATTAAAGCAATGTCCCTGGATTTATGGAGTAGTTTAATATACAGTGTGAGCGAATGAGTAGGGGCTCTTCATTGACTCATAAAAAATAAGTTTCATGGTAATGCTAATGCATAAGCGCAGTAAACATGCTTCAGTGTCACTAGAACTTTCTGTGCACTGTAAAAAATAACTCAATTCTACGGGAAAAAAACATGTTTTTTTACTGAAAAAACAGTTAAAAGATAAATAAACATTTTTTTTTCTATTTCTAATCATAACCCTCAAAAATTCACGTTTATTTCTTTTATTTATTTATTTTACAAACTTTTTCCGCATATTTGATAGTTTAAAGCTGTTTTTCTCAAAATAGTTTTTCCCTGTTTATCACCTTAATCATAAACGGATTACAGCCAGTTCAAATTATAGTTTTTGTCGTGCAGTTTTGTTTACAGTAAGATAACCTTATCTTTTTCAAATCATTTTACAATAATTTAATAAAAAGTGGAAAAATAAAGAAAGGAAATTGTTCTCAAGATATGTGGGAACTTTTTGAAAATGAAGTATTTGAAAATGATATGGACAATGAACATGCGTAGAAGATGTCCAAAAAATTAGTTTTTAAAGATGTCCAAACAATTAATCATTAACTTTAAGGATCCTAACTTCTATCGTCGAAAACATGTTAACGAAATTCAAAGATTTAGGTTATTCGATAAGTTTAAAAGTTTTTTTTAAGTCCGCATTTAAAATCACGATACCAACAACAATTGTTACGTTTATAGACGTGCATTAGACTTTCGTAAATGCCAAGGTGGTTTCGTAAATACAAATCCGGTAATTTTAATGTTTCAGACTTTCACTGAGTAGGAAATCGGTTGATCCTGGAAAAAATTGTTCAATTGAGGGGGGAGATATTGCCTCATCCACCATACTTGTCTGTTAGTGCACCATCAAATTTCCTTACAACATTTCGTTAGCTAAAAAAATTTCGAAAAAAAATTTAAAATTTGCATCATATCCAAAATGCTGTATTCAGATATTATGCTCAAAATGAATTTAAATAATCGATCCGGCATTGAAAATTTGCATATTATCTAATTGATTGTAATAAATGACTATGGCTTTTTCACACCATTATCTCAATTATTGTTGTTATTTATTCGAAAGTTTTAATGATAAAAAGGTAAGCAAGCTATTTTAAATCTCCAGAAATTATAAAAAAAAAAGAAAGAAAAGAAAATGGCTTCAAAAATGTTTCACCAAATTGAGGGCAGAAAAGTAATATATTTTACCCTAAGAGGTTTTTTTTTCTTTATTAGAATAGTAAATGTCTTGAGAACTCAGATTTGTTGGCGATATGTCAAACCTGGAGTTCGAATTTTTGACATTTTTTTTCTCTTTCATTTTATTTTGTCAAAATGATAGCTAAAATTAGAAATTGTCCCTTTCTAGGTTGGCCACCTAAATTTACTTTCTTGCTAGAAGTTTTCGAACACTGCCTTAATTTTTCCTTTTATGATTAATGTTTTTTTTCCTTTTTTTTTTGGTACCTTTATATTATCATATCTACGATCTCAAAAACTTTCTAAAATGGTAGCAAAATTGATGAAAAAAAATATACATGTATAAATAATAAAATATAAATTAATTACTAGTATTCCTCAAAAAAACTCAAATTAAACGAAAATATATAAGGGTGCAAAATGACTTAAGGAATGTTTGATAATGCTCAAATTAAAGCTAAAGTTTTAGCATTTTTAGTGGCTAAAAATGCTTGGAATCGAGAAAAAGAGAGTAGCTTCGACTAGTCCGATTCGATCAGAGCCAAAGTTAAGCTTTTTTAGTGGCTAAAAATACTTGGAATCCAGAAAAAGAGAGTAGATTCGACCAGTCCGATTCGATCAGAGCCAAAGTTAAGCATTTTTAGCGGCTAAAAATGTTTGGAATCCAGAAAAAGAGAGTAGATTCGACCAGTCCGATTGGATCAGAGCCAAAGTTAAGCATTTTTAGTGGCTAAAAATACTTGGAATCCAGAAAAAGAGAGTAGATTCGACCAGTCCGTTAAGTGTTAAGAAGCAATCGGAACATCAAAAACTTAATGAATCATGGAGGTAATATGTCGCCAGCACTGAATAATATGGAAACGGAAATTGAATGCTTGAAAATTACAAAATAATTAAATTCAATTGTTTTTCCGGGTAAATGGCGACGATGAAGAAGAAAATGTTTTCCTTCCTTCCTCTTACAACCTTGCATGCAAATCGCTCAAGGGAATAGGCCATCACGCCGAAACTTAAATCGAGGAATGACGCAATCAATATCTTTGTTTTGGAATTTCCCAAAACTAACTGTTTTAAAAATTTAAAATAAAAGTAATTGGTATCTTAGTTAAATTTTACGTTTTTAACGTGGAGTAAGTCACTTGACTGTTCAGAAAAAATAAATTTTGAATTAATTGTTTTATTTTATGCTTAGGAAGATATTAGCGAAAGAATGTGATAAGTGATAAATTAAAAAAACTTCCAAAGCAAATTGTAATTTAAAATGAAAAAGAAAATTGATGTCTTTGAAAATATTGACACTCTGATGTTGAATGAATCATCTGACTATTCAGAGCGAATAAAATTCGTCTTTTTCATTTTTCTTTTTTAAATTTTTTTTTTAATTTCATTCTATGTTATGCTTTTTTAGTAAACGAAGAAGTTAGTAGAAGACTATGTTAAATGGGATATTGAAAAATTCTCAAAACTAACCATATTTTAAATTAAAAAAAATAATAATAACTGTCTTAATTTAAATTGCGCACTTTTTTTTCTCAAGTGAATCCCCTGACTATGTAGAACAAGTAAAATTAATGAATCATTTTACTGTTTTTTTCTTTAATAAAGCGAGATGTTAGAGAAAGACTACGTTAAGAAATTAATTCATTTAAAATTCCCAAAGCAAACAGCAATTTAAAATGAAAAAAGCAATTGATGCTTTAGTTTATAAATTTCAGACTTCGGTATTGAGTGAATCATTTTACTACTCAGAATAATAAATTTTTTATTTTATCCTATGCTTCTTTAAGGAATGAAAGAAATAGTGAAAAAATATGTTGAAAAGGATGCATTGAAAAATTTTCATAACTGTCACTTAAAAATCGTAAATGAAAAAAAATTTCATAATTTAAATCCTGCTTTTTGATGTCAAGTTAAATGATCTGACTAATTAAAACAAAACAAAAACAATTATTAACTTTATTGCATGTTTCTTGAATAAAGAAAGTTGTTATCGGAAAAATATCTTAAGTGATATACTGAAAAAATCAGCTTTTACATGAATGTTTTTATTGGCTCTAAAACTTTTACAGTAATAATTCCTGTTAAAATGATAATTCAACAGGATTATCAGCAAGATAATTTAACAGGTTTATTAGCAGAATAATTCAACAGGATAGCAGTTAATTTCAACAGGATTTGTAAAAACATTTTTAGTGTTTCATATAATCTGAAACTAACAAAAATTGTAAAAACTGAATAAATAAAAACATTTATCAGTAACAAATTTAAAAAAAAGATTACACAGAATTATTATGATTAGCTTGATTATAATTATTTACAATTCAATAGCATAGTTTAGTGCGTAGTGGAAAATGCTAAGCAAGCATAATGAAAAAGTCATCTTTGAATTTACAAGAATTTTTATTAAACAAGAAAAATTATAACTAAGCTTAGACATCACATAACTTTATAAGAGAAACAATCCTCGAGAGTATTTTACTCTCCATACAATAATCTAAATCACCAAATCTTATCCTGATTTGTCTCATGCAGACGCATTTAATATCCAATCAAAAAATAACATTTGCATAATAAGGTTAGAAAACGTAATAAACCTAAAATTAATATGTAAATTTTGTCTATAAGATATTTTTAAATGTTCGAACTTGTGATTTCTGACTCGCCGTTCCTCTTACTCGAACCTTGTTCTTTGAAATTCGTACTCTGACAAGTTTTTTTACTGTTTCTGACCTAAATTAGACAAATACAATTCTAATTCTCAATTCTAAAAATGTATTATAGAGAATGTTTGAAGATTTATAAGAAAATAAAAATCCAACTTTCTTCTTATTTATGTTAATCTATTTAGAAAAGAAAATTACAATCGTCAACGTTGTTCTTCATGAAAAATTTCATTGTTTCAGATTTCGAGATTTTATGTTTCTCGTAAAAACGAGAACTTTGACTTTATTTTTACGATAATCTTCGTGTTCGTCCATTCATAAAAAAAGAACTACTTGAATATAATGAACGGATTAAGTGTAAAATAAAGGCAAAAGAATACAGTTTTCTAGTGATAATATCGTTGTACGATTGTTCTGACAAAGGGGCGAGATATGTCTAAAAAAAAGAACGATATTTAGTTCCACCAACGATCGCGCCATTTTGGTTCTTTTGCCATTATTGCGTTATTCTGAGCCATTGAATAATTCAAATGTTAGCTTTAACTGATAACAAATCAACTTTAGTTGATTTTTGTTATGATTTCTCATCAAACTCCAAGGACGGAAGACTTCTTTATAGATCTTTACTCAATCTTATGATCAAGACCTGTGTAATATTTACATTTATTCCAAGGTGAATATACATCGTGATTGATAAAATGGCGGCTCAGATGCTTAAAACACGACTTTTCAACGTTTTTAGGATCTATTGTGAATCTATTGAAAAATAGAAATCCATTATTCGAAGCGATTTATCACATTAAACTTTTTAAATATTTCTTTAAGAACATATTGAAGAAACTAGGCCAAGTTCACTGTAAGAATAATTTTAAAATATATTTCTTAAAATAAAATTTTTAATTCTGTTTCTTTTGAATGGACAATAAAACATTCAATTGTACTAAAAAATGTCTCGTAAAATCAAAAGCATGATTTAGCAAACTTTATGTTGATTCGAACATTAATTTCGAATTTAAGGACTTCATCGACTCCTAATCTAACTTGGATACTTGCAAGCGACGTCATCGTAGGTAAATCAAGGCTTTTGTCGATTCAGAAATCACGTCTCTTACCTATCCAATTAAATCTGATTTAAATCACTTGGTTAGGCGTAATCACTGCATTTCTTCTCAAGTTGCAAGTATCCAATTGTTTAAAGGCTTTATCAAAAAATTGCAGTTACATTCGTTATACATATATCGCATCACATAACAGGAATCTAAAAAAAAGCGATTACGCAAAGATCTCGATAAAAAAAAAATTATAGTCAGATTATTCCATTATTAATTTATTTGTAAACAACAATACTTTGACTTATTTACTTTAATACAGCTTGTTTCCGAACAAAAAATAATCGAAAACTAGTACAAATTACGCGGGTAGAATTTAAATAAAAACAAAAACGTATCAAATTTTATTTAAACGTATTTTTCAAATTAGTATTCTACACATATTTCTGCAATCACATATTATTATTTTCCTCCCCCAGTGTGAGTTATTTTATATCTATTTACTGACAATTGGGTAGTTGCACTTCAAAAAGAAGAACATAGATACCCACACATGTGGCCTATGACGTCATGACAGTTGATGGCTTATAAGCAAAATGGCGTGTTAAAGTTGAGCTAAGGTTTCTCCACATAAGTTAGAATGTTATTTATCGTCAAGTTAATTAAATACAGCGCCGTATCACCCATCGAATTTATTAAAATATAATTCTTTCTCGTCTGCGCCTTTTACTAAACTTATGTGTTTTATTTTTGATATATTTTTGTTTTGTGTACCTGCTAACTTTGATGCATAATTAGTTTGTTTATGTTCTTCGTGGCTTCATGCCTGCCTTTGTGTTAAGTAAGAAATATTAAGTGAAAGAATTGAAATCTTTGTGTAAGAATAAAGAATGAATCACTTAAGAGAAATGATACTTGACGGGATTGGCTTACTCGAAATAGAATGGAAAGAACAGATGCTAACGTAAACAAATACCACATTTCAACAACCAATCAGTATCTATATACCCACTTTACGTCACTTTCAGGTATCCCATAACCAATTTTTTGAATGGGGAACTAATTATCAAAGTATAAATCTTACCACGACTATAAATAATGGAGAAACTCTTACCGCTGCAGAAAATTCCGAATTTGGTACTTATCTTTAATCTGTTACACTCCAAGTACTATAATATGCTGATTGAAGTATTGTAAATATTAAATAATTTAAAATGTGAAGTACACTATTTTTTATGTAATTTCTTAATTTTATAAAAATATGTGGTTGCTAATTATTAAGGTACAAAAATTTTGAATTACAAACTGGTGACTATTGATGTCAACGTATAGGTGTCAGTGGATTGCAAAAGGTTAAAGTCGCACTGCTCATTAGTTATCCATCTTAACTTTTTGTGAATGGAATCGTTTGGGCTATGAATCTGACTTAAACAAATTTTTTAAATAAAAATTTCTTTTGAGATTAAGCACTACAACTTTCATTTCCGCCAATTACTTAAAATATAATTTTCTTAAGACCATAACGCAAGTTCAGAAGAAAAAAAATATTAATTTTAAAAAGCGAAAAACCATTAAAAATATTTGCGGAGATATTATAAAATATTTAAAAAAAAATTAAAGTTTATTTACATTTTATTTTGCATTATTTTCTTAGAGTATTTATTTTCTATGATTATTTTTAAAACATATACTCTTTTTTATTTATCCTCTTTTGGTGTTAGCTGCCCCTAGGATCATAGAATACAAATTCTATTAATATTCTATTATTAGCTCCTTTTATTTGTTTTTTAGAATAGTTTCTACCATAAGTGGTAGTTCTAAAATTCTGATTTAATAAATATTTCTTCATCTTAAAACCATACATAAAAAAAATAATAAATAATTCAATATTTTCCGCGATTATTTATCCTAAATTAAGTTAAGGTTTTAAAGTGAAGGAAGAAGGAATTGCATTTATTATACGCACGTTTATCCAAAGTGAAATTCATTACAGATTGACTAAGTTGCAATTCCCCCTTTGGGAATTCGTATTAACATAGGTTAAAAGAAATTTTCTGGATAGCTTAGAGCGAATCTCAGAGAAAGCATCGATACGCCGATTCATTCTTTCCTCTTTCCATTATAGAAAAAAAAGTTAGTTCAGCAACAAAAATAAATAAATAAACAAAAAAAACTAAATAAACAAGTTTTTTTTTGAAGTAATAAAACGCATTCGATAAAGTAATTATAGCACGTTGTTCTAAATTCTGCTATGGTTTATATGATGTTTTTAGTATAAGGATTCTTTATATTTTCCTTTTCGATAATATAATGTACAATAAATGAAAGGTTAAAGGAAACAATTTTATACAATACCATTTTTCAGTTAATTAGTATATGTGATAAGTAAATACGTTTAACGTAAATGTGAATGATACAAAATATTAAGATAAATATAGGCATTGGACAAAAAAAATGGAAACATTTCTATAATAACTCTATATAAACGAGCTTCTCTTTAAGCGGCGTATGTTTTGGAAGATTTCTCTATGTCAAAACTGTTGATGCAATTTAAAAGGTCATGCTTGAAGGTTTTGTGCCATTTTTACTGATGCAAAGTTCGGATGGAGAAAAAAATGAGGAGAGGAAATTAATAATTTCTTTCTAGATTTAATACCAGCGATTTTGAAATCATTTTCCATTAATATTTGAATATATTACAATGTTTTTTTTAAAATTGTAATGGAATTGAAAAGGTACACTCATTTTAGTCGATGCTAATTTTGTATAAATGAAAAGGACCCTACTTCTAAAAGCTTCAAGCATATTGTTTCAAATTGAGCCAACAGTTAAGCATCGTAAAATCTTCCAAACATTTACTGTTAAAAGAAAGATTGTTTCCATAGAGTTGGTATGGAAGTGTTCCGATTATATTTTTGTCCACTGTATAAAAATGAAATAGCCGCCTTTGGCGCCCTCTTTGGTCAGCTTCAGAAAATCCTGCGTTTCGCGGATTTGGCATGGTGTTGTATGACATTTCAATAATATTAAAAAAAAAAGAGTGAAGTAAAAGAAAACTTTATGTGCATCTATACTAGATTTTAAGTTTTAAGCTCATATTATTCAGAAAACTCCAAACACTTTGTAAGGTTTAATGTCATTAATCAATAATTAAATTCGCTAAATGATCAAAAATTCGTTAAATGATCCATCCTATGATCCAAAATCAATTAGGGATCATAGGCATCGAGAGCAGTTGGTGAATTTTTACGCCTCTCATAAATGAATTTGGTACCATTTCTTAATTAATTTGTCTTTTTATTACATAACTTATTTTTTTAAATTTTAAATAGTTCTTTATTATATAGTTAGAAATTTATTAAGCATCATTGGCGTCAGAAAAGGTAGGGCGATTTTTTACTCTTCTCCGAACCGAATTAGTACCATATTTTATTTTATTTTTATTTTTAGTTCACAACTAATTTTTTTCAAAATTCCAATTGATATTTATCATCAAAATTAATTAAGGCTGGCACCGACCACAGTGCTGACGTAAAATATCCTCAGAGGTAGAGACGGATCATGGGTTAGAGTCCCCATCCCTTTTAGCTAATCATGGGAGGTTTTCGTGGTTTTCCTCTCCATGTAACGCAGGTGCTGGTTAGTTCCATTAAAAAATTCTCCACGAAGGCAAATTTCCCCCAATAGTTAATCCAGGAGTTCCCTTGTCGTCTGGATTAGGCTCAAAATTAAAAGGTTACGGTGTTGAACATTAGCAGCCTTAAGCCCCGTAATTGAGTCGGCTGTTCAACGATATTTATAAAATAAAATAAAAAATCTTATTAAGGCGTGGTGGCTCAGGTGATAGAGGGTTTCCTTCCAATGAGGTGAACCAGGTTTGAATCCCAGTAATGACTGATCGATACGAATTCCGCACCCGACTCGCACCGATCACAGTGGTGATGTAAAATATCCTCAGTGGTAGATGGGTCATGGGTTAGAATCCTTTACCGTTAGGCTTACTCTTGAAAGTTTTCGTGGTTTTTCTCTCCATGTAACGCAAATGCGGTTTGGTTAAATCAAAAAGTCTTCCACTAAGGCAATTCGTCACTCAATACTTGATCCAGGAGTTCCCTTGTCTTTTGGATTGGGCTCAAAATTACAAGGCTATGAAAATGAACATTAGTAGTCGTAAACTCAAAAAATTATATCGGCTGTTCAATGACGGTTACAAAATGAAATATTTTCCCATAAAATGTTTTCGACAGTGTGACATGTATTATATCAATCCGTATATTATAATATTCCGTATATTATATATTCCGTATATTATATATTCCGTATATTTAATTATCCTGTAAACTATATTGTGGGACCAATAGATTTTAAACTTCAATCAGTCACAACTCATTTGAAAGATTTTGAATAATTTTTCTCAAAATAAATTTTTTTTATGATTATCTCCTTATTTATTTCATTTATTTTTTAAAGTCAAATTTGGATTTTCTTACATTTATCAGTCCTAAATTTATAGACGTCCATGCCTGCCGTTTATGTGAGAATACAAGATAAAAGAACCTCAAATTCGACCATAATTCAGCATTCAAAACATTGTTAAATACACCTAAGTTTTGCAAATATTAAACATTTATTTCTAAGATATATTTATCAAAATTGTTTAACTGATGCTTTGGCAACATAATTTCTGTTTAGTTTTTTCATAAGCATACTTAACGACTTGCGTGCTTAAGGTTGATCACCTTTCGGCAAATCTAAACAAGCACACAGTTTAGATTTCCATTTTAACATTTAGTTAAGATTTTTATCAGACATGGGATAAAAATCAGAGAAAGACACGCGATTGCAACAAAATTCTTCCTGCATTTGATTATTTCCAGGTTTCAAAAATGAAATCGTTCCGCTTTCGAAGCTTTCAGTTTCCATTTACACGAGCAGACGATCCGCATCTAAATGAGAGAAAAAGTAAAGTGACGAAATTCGAAAATAACAAAACTGTTGCCAAAGGCTAGCAACAAAATACAAAGAAGGTCAGTGTTCCGTCTAAATGAGACGTTACTGTTATTGACAAATGTTACTTTAATTATGAGGGTTCCGGTTTATGAATCGCAACTATGTTTCAAACATTACAAGTTAATTGAGTGCATTAAATGAATGAAAAACGGAAATAATTTTTTTAAAATACAAAAGAAAAAGTAGTTTTCAAAAAAAAGTAGAACGATCTCGTGTATTAGGGAAAAATTTACTGTATATTTACTGTATAATTTTGGTGTATATTCTGTAACATTAACAATGTTTAAATTTTCATTATGTATATAAAATCCAAATACATACACTACTTGTCAACTTAAAGAGTCTTTGGGATTGGCCAACTTATATATCTTTTTTATATATGTTTAAATTGTTGATTTGTCATGTGATAAATCAATTTAAGATTTAACTTTTAAAATTTAGATTTAAACATTAAAATATTTTTTTAAGTAAAAATAAACTAGAGCAGAATCTTTTTTTAAATTTTTTTTTAAAGAAACAACATTTTAAAATAAATTTTTAGGAGAGTTTAAGGTCATGATCTGACCTTTTATATATTTGTTTATCTGACCTTTTATGTATTTGTTTAAAATTTGTTTGACAAAATTCTTTTAATTTTATTTCTTAAAAATAGTAATAATACACATCCTTTGAGACATCCTTACATCCCTACTGAGAAAAATATTTCTTAAGAAGTTGAAGGGTGGGTTAAAATATAAATGAAAATTTATTAAAACCACTATAAAAATTTATTCTCACGGATCGGCCATATTTTCCCTTTTGCATACAAAATTAATAAAATATATTATTGATATAAATAAAATAAAATGAAATAAACTTGTTATTTAATAAATCAAGCTCTAGTCTTTATTAAAAAAGTTAGATCTTTTTACCTGAAACCTTAGCGTTTGGTGTTGTAATTCTAAATGTAGTGAAAAGAGTGATAAGAGTTCGAATAATGTAACCAAATTCATAAACTGAATTATAGATGTATTAAAAAGAAGGTACAAAAACAAGTAATTTAATAAATAAAGCTCTATACGGGTTCTTATTAAAAAAAGTTCGATACATTTTCCTGAAACCTAAACGCTCGGTGTTGTAATTTTAAATATACTGACAAGAGTTTGAATAATGTTACCAAATTAATAAACTAAATTATTATCTATAGAAAAAAGGTTCAAAACTGGTAATTTAATAAATTAAGCTCTATATATCTTATTAAAAAAACTTAGACACTTTTCAAAATTAGATATTTTACTAAAAAAAGCTCCATATTTCTTATTAAGAAAATTAGTACTTTTTCCTGAAACCTAAACGCGCGGAGTTGTAATTCTAAATATACTGATAAGATTTCGAATAATGTATTCTATAGAAATTAACGGGTGTAACAAATTCCGCCCATAGTGACAAAAGCTATTGGAAATAACTTAGGAATACACAAAAAGGAAGAGATTAACTACGGCCCACAAGTTCCAAAAACTTTACCATTACCTTATAAATTAAAATATTATAAAACCAGGCACAAAATTAAATATTTAAGAGATATTTAAAACTATTAATATAGAATTATGGATAGAGTATTAGAAAATTTTCTTTTTCAGTTTCGAAACTGTATTTTCATATAGAACAGTATTATTTAAGAGGATTTTCTCATACCTATGTCATAAAAGAAAAAGTATGTAAAGTTAACAAACTAGAAGATATATATGAAGTTTTAAAATACAAAGTTACCAACTTTTAAAAGGATTTCTTCCTGAGGTGTATAAAATTTTTGATATTTTATTTTTGTTTCAGTAAATTTGATTTAAATGTAATAGCTCAAATGCAAACAAAACCTTGACAGTGATGTAGAGATACCAACTGCTCATATTAAACCATATAAAATTTTCCTTGTTTGGGATGAATACATTTTAAAACATGTTAATAGGTTTTCAACTTTTTATAATTATATTCTATTTACTTATTTTAAGAGTTAAAGGTATTTGAGAAAAGAAAACTCCTTATGGCACGGAGCGTATAATTTTATTTGTAAAATAATATTAGTTAAACCTTTTAATCAATTACCATACTTTTTGCAAGTATTTCTGCGTGCATTGCAAATCATACTTAGTGATAACCAATCATAAAATTCTTTAGACCAAGGGTATAAATTTATTTTTAAAACAACATTTTAATATTTAATCATATAAATTATTTTTCGATTGGTATAATTTTTGAAAATATTTGTGTATGTTATTTGAATTATATTCTGGGCGTAATTAATCATAAAATCATTTGCATCGAGAGTATAATTTCAGTTATAAAATTACATTAAGTTTTAGTATTTAAATTTGAAATTGAATTACAATTTTTTCAAATATTTTTGTGTTGAGAATCATATTTTACGAACAATTAATTAATCCTATAATCAATTTTGTGCAAAATTTAAAAATATTATAAAATGTTCTAAATCCTTTCCTTCAATTCATGAGCCTATTAATGTCGCATACATGTTGCGTACTTTTTATATGGCTTAGACGTTAGGGTATGCTGCAAATAGTAATAAATTCCAACTAAATTATATAATCAAAAATTTCATTCATCGTAATATCCGCTATACTGCACCAAATGTAGATGGCATAACATTCCTTAATTAAAGTAAGCTTATAAAATTATATTTTAATCTCACCAAATTGTAGGAAAATGAACGACACGCGTGCGAGAATGGCAAATCATACTGTAGTTAAACGAATCATGAAAGTAGAATTTAATGAGCGTGAATGCTACAAATACATCAATAACGAAAATAAATTGTCTGCTTTTTCAAATGAAAACGATTTTTTTCATATGCAGCAAATTGTATCTCAGCAAATTGTAGAAAAGTAATAACTACATGCAATGTAACATGTAACAATGTAACAATAACTACATGTAATAATAACAACAATAAAAGTGGAGTTGCAGGAAGATAAATCTCAAGAATACTTTTGGGGTCGTGGGATCTGTGCTAAATATATTTAATTATAATTAGAAGCTGGAGAAAATAAGAAAACATTTCTGGAGTACTTTTTTGGAGTGGTGATTCTATTTACCTAAATTTTAATTGTTCACCAAGGAAAATAAACGCCAGTTTAAATTAAATGCTAGCTTTCTCATTTGAAGAAAGGTTTTAAAATACGCCGAATTGATTTACTTATGCATCGATACCTTGAATACTTTTGGAATGAATTGATAAATTAAGAAGAATCCTTATAGAAGTTATGTCTTTAATAATAGAAAAGCAAACAAGAAATAATAGTTTATAAAACAAAATCAAATTTGCTCAAAGCATTAGTATATTGCATTCTTAGTAATCATTTAATTTCTGGAATTTCAGACATTTAAAAAAAGGAGGGAATAAAATTTTGTTATAAATCTCTCTCTCTTTTTTTTTTTTTCTTTTAAGGAAAAAAAAACTGTATATCGCTACTATATATAGTCTTAGAAACAAATAAAAACTCTTTTCGATTGAAAAATTTTAAAACTTAGCATCCGAGAATTTCCAATCATAAAAAGAAAACGATTTAAAAAAAAAAAAAAAAATTAAACGCCAGATGAAAAATATTCACATATGAAAAAAAAAATCGTTTTCATTTGAAAAAGCAGACGATTTATTTTCGTTATTGATGTATTTGTAGCATTCACGCTCATTAAATTCTACTTTCATGATTCGTTTAACTACAGTATGATTCGCCATTCTCGCACGCGTGTCGTTCATGCACTGGATAGGAGGTTAACAATAGGATTATCAATAAGAGGGTTAGAAGGGTTTCTCTTCTAGTAAAAGATAACCTGCTGCGTCTCTTCCATTTTAATTGTATCATTTCACTATTTTGCTATTCATTTCAGAAGGCGTTACTGAAATACAAAACCTTTTGTTAAGTTCATGGCTATTGTCTACTAAAATAATAAGAGCTGTTCTTGAATGTGTTCTATTTCTACGTTCCATTCCGATTGTGCCAAGACTCGTCCCCTGTTTTAATAAGTAAAATATATAATTATATCTTAATAAATTATTTTTAATCGCTTAATTAATGCTAAATCGCTATTTTTCTTTTGCATATTTCTTGTTATAATTTTAGTTAATACTTTTATCATACATACCTTTCCCACTTTCATGGGTAGAATTTCCTCGAATATTTAAAGTTGTAGTGAGTGTTATATGCATTATTATTCTTTCTTGATTTAATAAACTTTATGTACAATGATTCTGATTACCATGCGGGCAGAATTAAGCAAGCTAAGCGTGATCAAAACAGTTTTCAACGTATTATTATGCCTTTTGAAGAGCTAGTACTGCGAGGTAGGAATTTGCTAGTTAATTTTCTCGTAACAGCCATTTCTTTTGGAATTTTTCGAATACGTTATTTTTAAAAGTGGGCATATAACTGATATTTTTCTATTTAATTCTTAGATTTTTAAATTTTATTTCAAATGATTTTAACCTACACTACTTATATATAAAAAAAAATTAAGCACACTTATAAATGTCTGATTATAACACAATGTTAGCTCAAATTATAGTGCAATCAAAATAGTTTTTGGTAATTGGGTGTCACTTCAGTACTGTTGTTGTTTCTATTGCCTACTTGCCATGCCAACAATCCTGCTTGGGAAACCAAACGAATTTAATTTAAAGTAGAGGGTGCGTTTCTTGTTTGTCAGTTGTGCCATCTATAGCCAAGAATACGACTTCAGCCTCACACGCACGTCACAGCCCGTTTCTCAAAGAGGACCATTCATTCATCCACGGATCGTAATTTTGGCTTGAACAGATCGACCAATCTCCAATTCAATACCCCCAGAGATATTGATTAGTAATGGGAACTTTGAGGACTTTGTGACCCCGACGGATTTAACGCGCACCAGTCTCCATTTAATACACGGGAGTTCTTCGACCGGCTGTAATCGATCACCCGCCCTACTAACTAAGCTATCCCACCCTGCCTACTTCAGTACTACTAGCAACTTGTACGGTTGCTGAAAAAGACTTTACAAAGTGGTAGTAAAATGACAATTAAGTTACGAAAAATTTTCTATACTATTCAGACATCTATGCACATAAGTAGCCATCATACAGATCTTAATTACATTTTTTTTAAATTAATGATTCGTCGAGGTAAGTAATTATTATCATTATTATTATTATTTTTTTTGAAACTTTAAACTTCAAGATTTAATGCGCAAAAACGCTAATGTTGTTACCACTAGGAAAATCGTTTCTCAACGGCCAATACAAGATGCAAATCTATGTAAATACAGAGATGCCAACTTGCTCCGGACATCAAATAAATATTTTCGAGTGGTAGTTTATTAATGTGTGAATCTTGGTTTAATAAATTCAATTTATTAGGTTTTTATCCACCACTATTTCTAAATAGTTCAAAAGCATATATAATTCGCCACTTTCTTCCATTTGAGTCACGCGACACAGTTTAGAAAGTAAACAAAAGTAGTCAAATATTTGGAAATTTTAGTATTTAGTTGTTTACCGTTTTTTAAAGTATTAAGGCCCGTCCGGAGCAGTTGGCATCTCTGAAAATACTATGCAAATCTTAAAAACAAAACTTGTTCAGCAATTGTTAAGGAAATATCGCATGTATAAAATACACATATATGCATATTATTCAATCACGATAAATTGACGGAGGGCGAGCAAGCGAAGTGTTATTATTTCATAGGTTAGGAAAGTTAAGTTTTATACCACTTTTTTGTTAAGGGGCTTAGAAGCTGGAATTTTCATGCATTTATACCTTCTTTGGAAAACAATTTTTAGTGGTGGTTACACTGAAATTAAAATATCGACATTTGTTTTATTTTTGTTACCACTTTTTAAAATTTTCAAATCCCGCTGGAACCCTGCAATCGAAGGACTNATATATATATATGACGGCCATTGAGATATAATTTTCTTAGTGTTAGCAACACTAGCGTTTTTGCGTATTAAATATTGAACCTTAAAGTTTCAATTTTTCTTTTAACTAGCATGATGAATTAATAATTAAAAAAAAACATGTAGATAAGATCTATTTGTTGGCTAATTATGCTTATAGATATCTTAAAAGTTTCAAAATTAGAAAATTATGCCAAACTTAATTGTTATTTTACTACCACTTTGTAAAATCTTTTTCAACGACTGTACAAGTTGGCAGGTATGCATTTAGTTTAAACTTGGAACAGCTATGCCATCCCCCCCCCACCCATTTAAGCAGCTATGTTCAATTTTTCGAACATGTCCCTTTTTCAAAACAATGAAGATTGGAACTTAAGTACATTTTATGGACGGCATTTATCTATGATAAACAAAACATTAGTATCAGATAATATACTAGATATTACTAAATCTTTGTGTACTTGATTTCATCAGAAATGTACTGTTACTTTTCTCATTATTGCAAAATACGAGTCCGTCAGCTAAGCCAAGCTCTTCAATTAATAAAGGGATATTTAAAAGAAATAAAAGCAAAGCATTAACATGAATTTACCAACAGCATTAAATTTTATACACAGTTGGAAATATGTAACTGGAATACACTGACGGGGAAAAAAATGTATCACCAAGGAGTTGTGCTAGATAAACTAAATTTATTCAACTAAAAGATGATTTCTATTCAAATTTCACACTTAGCGTTTAGGTTTGGCACTAGTAGAGCCACTGTGAAAATGCAAATCAGGGATGGTTTAAATATGTGTTCTACAATTCGTAAGCGTTATTTTTCGTTAAATTTTGACATAGTGAGCTGCTGTTAGTCAAGAATGCCTTTAAAGAGACGAGGAAGCCATTATCAACACCTCAATGACTTTGAAAGTGGTCGTGTAATAGGACTGCGAGAAGGTGGATTTTATTTCTGTGATATTGCAAAAGACTGGACAGAAATGTATCCACTGTGCATGATTTTTTTTATAAACTTTGTTGAACAGCGGAATCAATTTTTCGGGTTTATGACTACTAAGAAAAGCTTAACTCCGTCCTGCCCCCGTCAGGGGTCATCCGGACAATACTGTAGACTCTAAGTGCGCGAACGTGACCTCTCAGAAAAAGAAAAAGAGGATTCAAAAAGGTAGACTTGGTGGCGATTTCTTATGACTACTAATGTTCAACTCGGTAGCCTTGTAATTTTGAACCCAATTCAGAAGACAAGGTTACTCCTGGATCAAGTATTGGAGAAAATTTGCCTTCGTGGAGCACTTTTTGATGGAACTAACCCACATTTACTTTGCATGGAGAGGAGAACGGTGAAAACGTTCCACGGTTAGCCTGATGGCAAGGGCACTCTAACCCATGATCCTCCTACTACTGCGGATATTTTACGTCAGCACTGTAACCCGTGCGAGCCGGTTGCGGATTTCGAATCAATCAGCTATCGCTGGGATCGAACCCGGGCAGCTCATTGGGAGGCGAGTGCTGTATCACCTAAGCCACCATGGCTCTACTGTGCATGATTGTTGGCAGCAGTTGTCAAGGGAAGGTACTGCTTCAGGGAAGCTGTGTTCTGGGTGACCAAGCAGCACCAATAGAAGGGAAGACCGCCTTGTACCTCATATGGCTGCGGCGCACGGTACTACTTCTGCATCAGAAGTTTGAGTTGCAGTTGGCACTGCAGTGACACAACGAACTGTTACAAATCGGCTACTTCAAGTACAACTTCGAGCGAGAAGCTCTCGTGGTTATTCCACGCACCTTGACTGCAAATTTGTACGTCAACCTTTTGATTCAATCTGTTTCGTTGCCATTCATGAACAGCAGCATTCAAGGGTATATTTTCCAACAGGATAACGACCACCCTCATACTGCTGTTGTAACCCAACATGCTCTACAGAATGTCGTCATGTTTCCTTGACCTGCTAAGTCACCAGATCTTTCACCAAATCGAGCACGCATGGGACATCATTGAACGACATCTTCAGCGTCATCCGCAACCGGCATTTACTATCCCCGTATTAACTGACCAAGTGCAACAGGCATTGAACTCCATCCCACAAAATGACACACGGCATCTGTATGACACAATGCATGCCCGTTTGCATGCTTGCAGAATTCTTTTGATTACATCGGTTATCAGTATTTCGCATTTGAAAAGGTTTTACTCTTAAATGCATTAACCCGTGATCGTGAAACTTTTTTCAATCAAATACGTAACTCAGACAAACGCATTGCTGAAATTTCATTACTCTGCAATAATTCGTTCTTGGAGTTGAGATTTTTTTTCCTTCAGTGTATTTATTATGACGAATAAAATAGGCAAGATTAGCCAATATAATGATTTATTAACCCATTACTTTATCAAATTTTTAAAACTTAAGTAATAGTCACTTAAAAAAAATATTAACTACTTTAAGCACTATTTGCCTACCACTTTTTTAATTTAAGGTAGCTCTGAATATTAATACAACAGGGTGGCCGCGATTGTGGAAAATTTTAAAAAGTGGTTGAGAGAGACAGAAGAGACAAATTGGTTTTTGCTAATTCTTATCTATCAAAATATATTTGTAAATAAAAAGAAATATATTAAGAAGTTAAAAGAAGCCAATTTAATTAAAATTATATTAAAATCTTTAACAATTTCCAACATTCCCTTGAGACATTTATGACCAATTTTTAAATTTATCCCAGTTGTTGAGCCTGTACAAACAACTTTCGACGCTTTTTGGAAAATTTCTTCTAATGGTAATTAAGTTTATACTTTAATGTAGGATTCTTTGTGTTGTAATTTTCTTTAGAAGCTACTTTTCACATCAGTACATGCGCAGTTAAAAATTTATAAAAGTGGAAATTTATATAATTAAATAATGGCTAAATAACAGTTTATTTATTTGTTATTTTACCATATTCAAACAAAACAGTCAAATAACCATAAACAAGATGGTGTTCAAACTGTTAACTGTGAGAAAAACCGTTTATTAACTGCTTTCACCCATCATGGTTGAACAACCAGAATTTTTCTCAAACCAACTAGGCCCATCTAACGAAGCCACTTAGTTCATATCAGCTGCGTACATATTATAGTCGAGAGGGCTAATTTATCAGTCTCCTGACCGACAGAGCGGGGGTTCGAGCCCCAGCGTTGGCACCACAATATTTCCTGTAATTTCCTTAAACACACGAAGAGTTTCCAATGTCCTGTTTTCGGCAATGCCCATTACCTAACGAAAAACCTAGATCCCATGCCCTGTTAAATTTTTTTTCTATAGTTTTGAAACCATACTAGTTGTAAATGGTTAAAAAACCGCATGCTTTTGTTTTTGCGGATTTATAACCATACTAGTAATAAGCGGTTTCAAAACCGTAAAGGTAAAAAATGTTCTTTACTGTAAACTTTACGTTTAATCAGATGGACAGGCTGCACACGGTAATTTAACCAGAATTTTGGAATGAAAATTCTAACAGTGTGTAAATGATTCAAAAGTTCTTGTAAAACACCACTTTGTTTCAGTTCTCTCGTGGGGGGGATGCTTTTTAAATGTTAGCAAAATTATCAAGCACCTGTTTTTAATAGTCTACCACTGTATAAAATAATTTGAAAAAAGCGCAGTAGTTGGCAACCTTGTATAAAGCATTACCTTTACGTAAACGTCAGGGTGGAACAGATTAAAGGTTATTTTAATTTGCTGAGTGCTGTAAATATTTATTTATTTATTTTTTGGCTTTAGAATAACTTTGCGGGGAAAAGAACAATAATAATAATAAGAGATGATCAGAATAGGTTATGTTTTGTTAATTGTTTGCATTCCACTTGTATTTTAAATTTAACTGTCAAATAACAAATCATACAATAGTTCGGACAGTCATTGTTTTACCACCAGAACAAAAGTAAGCCCATAACAGTAGGCAACAATAGCAAACAAAACAACAACAAAAATCTCTACCTATGGAATGGTCGGACGCACAAATTGGCGCATATGTCAATAGCAGACGACATTCACTTTTATTTTTCCCTAGTGAGTAAATGGAAAACGTCGCGACCGTTGCACGCACCAATGACAATTTTTCCTGAACCCGGAACTTGGGGGAAGTTCTATATCGAAAAATAGAAAAGATGAACATTGAAAAAGGCGGGAATCTCAAGGCCGCCGTGGATGCTGTAAATGCGGTCAATAAACTTTCACCCATAGCAAAGGAAGGGACGAAAAGTTTCTTATTTCGAATTTTGTTCTAGGTCAGTGGTGCTTACCTGTTTTAATTGCGTTTCGCTATCTTTCGAACTCTCAGCCACCCAGCGGTCTTTTTTCTAGATGTAGGTCGAAGTCGAAGTGTCATCGATAGATTTAATCTTTCGGCAGAAAAAACCAGTGATTGCCAACATTTGCATCTTTTGAGGTACATTTTTTCTAGTGATTTGATAGTAAAATTACAATTGCAGAAATATTTTCACATTTCAAATGAGTTCAATTACGACGGAATCTCCGTTTTTTTTCAGAAAATGTTTTTTCCTAGTGGTAGCGAGGGTAATGCATTTATATTTTAAAAAAATTTAAAAAAAAATTTCCACCTACTAAACACAAGTAATTTAAATAAATACATGCAAGTTCATCTAAACAAATATTTAGGTTCGAATGCATTTATTTAAAAAATTGCTTTCAACAAATTCTGCTTTAGTTCACTACCGCTGCAAAAGAGAGGGGGAAAAAAATAATTGCTTGAACTAGTTTTAGTTTCTGCACTTCATTAGCATTTAGGAATTTCATTTGATTATGATTAACAAGTCTTTATATACCTATATGATTATATTACTTTTATATAATGATGGGGCGTAGATCATTTAAAAACTGACTTATTAAATCAATAATGAAGCTTTACAGATTGATGTTTCTACCACTTTAAATATAAAAATTTTCTAAAAAATCCAATCCAAACCTTCCTATTCTAGACATCGATAGAAAATAGTATTACATGCATATTTCATAGCTGCCAACTTGTACTGCCATTACGAAATATTTTTAGCAACATTAGCGTAATAGTATTAGCGTATTTTTTTATTGGTTTTGGCGTATTAAATCTTGAAGTTTAAGAAAAAATTAAACTAACCCACTGAATCATTAATTTAAGAAAATAAGTATCTGTAAGATTTATTCCTTGACTAATTATGCTTGTGTCTTAATAGTTTTGCTTTTGGAAAATTCTGCCAAACTTAAATGCTATTTTACTACCACTTTGTAAAATCTTTTTCAACGGCGTACAAGTTAGCAGGTGTGATATATAATTTTTTTAAATGTATGTTTTAAAATATAATAGATTTTTCTAAGTTATTTTTTCATTCTTTAAGTATCATCCCAATTTAACATAATTAAGGTTTAAATCTCACACCTTAGACTTGCGGTCATTTTCTAATTCTCCTTTCCGGTTCCTTAGTTTTTTTTCTTTTTTTTTATAACCGACGCATATATTTTTATTTATTTATATATTATATAACCGCCGTTGAACAGCCGACCCAATTTTGGGTTTACGACTACCAATGTTCAACTCCGTAGCCTTGTAATTTTGAACCTAATCCAGAAGACAAGGAAACTCCTGGATCAGTGCCTCCAGAGGTATGATTTGTTATGGGAACATGGAGTACTGTGTGACTCTACAGACTTAACGTGGATCAATTACCATTTACTACACGGGGAGTCTTCGGCTGGCGGGGATCGAACCCGCGACCTCTTAGAAATGGGCCAGCCAGGCTATCCCGGTTCCTTAGTTTCTAATAAAATTAGAAAGAAGCAGATAGTCCCTAGGGTTAGGTACTTCGCATTTAAGTTTACATAAGCATAGTAATTGTACAGTGGGCAAAATAAGAAAAACGGATAACTTTTGATCTAATGATTGGATCTTTACGTTTTAAGACTTAATTTTAATGGTTCAAGGAGGTGACCTCAAATATGCTAATTAATTTGTGCATGCGATATTTTAAGTTACGAAATCAAACACAAAAATGTACTTTCTCTGAATAAACATGCCTTTCTTTTTAGATTTTTAACAGTCTTAATCTGATAAATATGGTCTCAATAGTAAACTCAAGAGAGCGGCCCGAAGTTTCAACCTCTTAATGTTAATTTTAGTTTTTGCGTATTTCGCCCTATCTCAGGAACTTTATAAATGAATTGAAAAATTTTTGCACACAATTGTAAAATTTGATTATCCAAAGAAAATCCCATGAGATAACAACTCTTAATAAGTATTTATTACTTTTAATTATTTTATTTAATAATAATCGGAAAAATTTTGAAATTTCAAAGTATACAATTTTTAAAATTACTTTAAATAATGCAACTTTACATGGCAAAATACGAAATTTGAGTGAAATCGGTCGAATAGCTCCTAAGGAATTAATTTTTAAAATTTGATTTCTCAGGAACTATTCGACCATTTCGCTCAGATTTTGTCATGTAAAATTGCATTCTTTTAAATGACGTTAAAATTGCAATTAAAAATTCAAANTATTTGCCTACCACTTTTTTAATTTAAGGTAGTTCTGAATATTAATACAACAGGGTGGCCGCAAATGTGGAAAATTTTAAAAAGTGGTTGAGAGAGGCAGAAGAGGCAAATTGGTTTTTGCTAATTCCTATCTATCAAAATATATTTGTGAATAAAAAGAAATATATTAAGAAGTTAAAAGAAGACAATTTAATTAAAATTATATTACAATATTTAACTTATGACCTACACTTATAACCAATTTTTGAATTTGTCCCATTTGTTGAGCCTTGTACAAACAACTTTCGACGCTTTTTGGAAAAAATTTTCTAATGGTAATTAAGTTTATGCTTTAATGTATGATTCTTTGTGCTGTAATTTTCTATTTTTAAGTTACTTTTCACACCAGTACTTGCGCAGTTAGAAATTTATAAAATTAGAAATTTTAATAATAAAATAATGGCTAAATAACAGTTTATTTATTTGTAATTTTACCATATTCAAACAAAACAGTCAAATAATCGTAATTAAGATGGTGTTCATACTGTTAACTGTGAGAAAAACCGCTTATCAACTGCTTTCACCTATCACTGTTAAACAACCAGAATTTTATCGAACCAACTAGGTCCACCTAATGAAGCCACTTAGTTCATATCAGCTGCGTACATATTATAGTCGAGAGGGCTAATTTATCAGTCTCCTGACCGACAGAGCGGGGGTTCGAGCCCCAGCGTTGGCACCACAATATTTCCTGTAATTTCCTTAAACACACGAAGAGTTTCCAATGTCCTGTTTTCGGCAATGCCCATTACCTAACGAAAAACCTAGATCCCATGCCCTGTTAAATTTTTTTTCTATAGTTTTGAAACCATACTAGTTGTAAATGGTTAAAAAACCGCATGCTTTTGTTTTTGCGGATTTATAACCATACTAGTAATAAGCGGTTTCAAAACCGTAAAGGTAAAAAATGTTCTTTACTGTAAACTTTACGTTTAATCAGATGGACAGGTTGCACACGGTAATTTAACCAGAATTTTAGAATGAAAATTCTAACAGTGCGTAAATGATTCAAAAGTTCTTGTAAAACACCACTTTGTTTCAGTTCTCTCGTGGAGAGCTTTTTAAATGTTCGCAAAATTATCAGGCCCCTGTTTTTGTAGTTGTTGTTGTAGTTCATTTACGTCGCACTAGAGCTGCACGATGGGCTATTGGCGACGGTCTGGGAAACATCCCTGAGGATGATCCGAAGACATGCCATCACAATTTTGATCCTCTGCAGAGGGGATGGCACCCCCGCTTCGGTAGTCCGACGACCTGCACGCGAAGTCGAGCACTTTACGGTAGAACAGTTTAACGAGGACCTATACCGCACACCCTCGGTCCCTACGCAGACTGATCCAAGTGGTCACCCACCCGCACACTGACAGCAGCCAGTGATGCTTGACTTCGGTGATCTGCGGGGAACCGTGTCTTAACGATCAGTCCACTGCGGGTCCCCTGTTTTTAATAGCCTACCACTGTATAAAATAATTAGGTAGTTGGCAACCTAGTACAAAGCATTACTTTTACGTAAACGTCAGGGAGGAACAGATTAAAAATTATTTTAATTTGCTGAGTGTTGTAAATATTTTATTTTTATTTTTTATTTTTTATTTTCTGGCTTTAGAATAACTTTCCGGGGGAAAAAACAATAATAATAAAAAGAGATGATTAGAATAGGCTGTGTTTTGTTAATTGTTTGCATTCCACTTGTATTTTAAATTTAACTGTCAAATAACAAATCATACAATAGTTCGGGCAGTCATTGTTTTACCACCCGAACAAAAGTAACTCCATAACGGTAGGCAACAATGGCAAACAAACAAAAAATCTCTGCCTATGGAATGGTCGGACGCACAAATTGGCGCATATGCCAATAGCAGACGACATTCACTTTTATTTTTCCCTAGTGAGTAAATGGAAAACGACGCGACCGTTGCACGCACCAATGACAATTTTTCCTGAACCCGGAACTTGGGGGAAGTTCTATATCGAAAAATAGAAAAGATGAACATTGAAAAAGGCGGGAATCTCAAGGCCGCCGTGGATGCTGTAAATGCGGTCAATAAACTTTCACCCATAGCAAAGGAAGGGACGAAAAGTTTCTTATTTCGAATTTTGTTCTAGGTCAGTGGTGCTTACCTGTTTTAATTGCGTTTCGCTATCTTTCGAACTCTCAGCCACCCAGCGGTCTTTTTTCTAGATGTAGGTCGAAGTCGAAGTGTCATCGATAGATTTAATCTTTCAGCAGAAAATCCAACGATTGCCAATTTATGCATCTTTTGAGGTATGTTTTCCTTAGTGATCGTAAAATTACAATTGGGTATAATATGAAAAAAACACAACTACTTCCACTCCGAAAATTTTACTAGTAATAATATTTACCTTTTATTTTAATTAATAAGCTGAGTTTTAAATATGTTTACTAAATTCATAAACTTAGATAAAACAACAAAATAAATTATTTCAAAAGGAACTAGACTAATACATTTCCAACCTGACTCATAACAACACATTTCGTTTAATGTTTACTTGTCGCTAGAAATCAGGATCGCAGTAAATGCTGTTTACTAGTTAAATTTAGTAGGAATAACACGACCTGTGACGTAGGCTATAGTATACCCAATTGCATTGCAAAAATATTCTCACATTTCCAATGAGTTCGATTACTAAGGAATCTCCGTTTTTTCCCCAGAAAATATTTTTCATAGTGGTAGCGAGGGTAATGCATTTATATTTTAATAAATTTAAAAAATTTTGTCCACCTACTAAACACAAATAATTTAAATAAGTACATACAAGTTCATATAAACAAATGTTTAAGTTCGAAAAAAAAGAAGAAAGAACATTGCCTGAACTAGTTGGAGTCTCTGCACTTCCTTGGCATTTAGAATTTAATTTGATTATGATTAATAAGTTTTTATATACATGTTTAAATTATTTCTATATAATGATGAGGTGTAGATAATTTAAAAACTGACTTATTAAATCATTACTGAAACTTTGCGGATTGATATTATTACCACTTTAAGTATAAAAATAAAATATTTAGTAAAAAAATCAAAAACAATAGTAATTGTATTAAATGATATAGTTTTTATGACTAACCACCCTACTCTAGACATCCTTAGAAAATAGTATTACGTATACATTTCATAGCTGCCAACTTGGACGGCCGTTAAGAAATACTTTCAGCAACATCGTATTAGTGTATTTTTTTATTGGTTTTGGCGTATTAACCTTTTTCGGGACGGGATGTATTCGCACGGAATCAGGATAGTAAAAAATAAAAAGTGGTAGCTTAAGTTTGAGCATACCTAATTTGATAGACTCATTTTTGCTTTCACTTTAGATCTAACACATTCAATCCTAGTGTGGTAAAGAGTAACTATACAATTTTTAATTCGAACTAAGTAATGGTGAATTAAATAAAGCAAACTATTATTAATAAACTGCTATAAAAATAGTTTGGCCACCAGTTTTATCTTCTTTTACCCTGATTATCGACACCCTGAGAATGCATATATGACTCGCTCATCTCGAAGAGTGTTAAATCTTAAAGTTTAAGAAAAGTTAAACTACCACTTTTTCATCGACCGTACAAGTTAGCAAGTGTGATATTTACGTAATTTTTTTTTAAATGTACTTTTTAAAATGTAATAGATTTTTCTTTCATGCTTTGATATGTATCATCCCAATTTAACATAATTAAGTTTTAAATCTCACACCTTAGACTTGGGTTCTTTTTCTCATTCTCCTTTCCGGTTCCTTAGTTCTTTTTTTTCTCTGTAACCGTCGTATATATATTTATATATTGTATAACCGCTTAGAACCGTTTTTATATATTGCATAACCTGTCGTATATATTTTATTTTATATAATGCAATTTTGTGTTTACGACTACTAATGCTCAACTCTGTAGCCTTGTAATTTTAAACCAATCCAGAAGACAAGGAAACTCATGGATCAGTACCCCCAGAGGTATGATTTGTTATGGGAACATGGAGTACTGTGTGACTCGACAGATTTAACGTGGATCAATTACCATTTACTACAAGGGGAGTCTTCGGCTGGCTGGGATCGAACCCACGACCTCTTAGAAATGGGCCAGTCAGGCTATCCCGGTTCCTTAGTTTCTAATAAAATTAGAAAGAAGCAGATAGTCCCTAGGGTTAGGTACTTCGTATTTAAGTTTACATAAGCATAGTAATTGTACAGTGGGCAAAATAAGAAAAACGGATAACTTTTGATCTAATGATCGGATCTTTACGTTTTAAGACTTAATTTTAATGGTTCAAGGAGGTGACCTCAAATATGCTAATTAATTTGTGCATGCGATATTTTAAGTTACGAAATCAAACACAAAAATGTACTTTCTCTGAATAAACATGCCTTTCTTTTTAGATTTTTAACAGTCTTAATCTGATAAATATGGTCTCAATAGTAAACTCAAGAGAGCGGCCCGAAGTTTCAACCTCTTAATGTTAATTTTAGTTTTTGCGTATTTCGCCCTATCTCAGGAACTTTATAAATGAATTGAAAAATTTTTGCACACAATTGTAAAATTTGATTATCCAAAGAAAATCCCATGAGATAACAACTCTTAATAAGTATTTATTACTTTTAATTATTTTATTTAATAATAATCGGAAAAATTTTGAAATTTCAAAGTATACAATTTTTAAAATTACTTTAAATAATGCAACTTTACATGGCAAAATACGAAATTTGAGTGAAATCGGTCGAATAGCTCCTAAGGAATTAATTTTTAAAATTTGATTTCTCAGGATTTGATTTCTTTCTACTATTCGACCATTTCGCTCAGATTTTGTCATGTAAAATTGCATTCTTTTAAATGACGTTAAAATTGCAATTAAAAATTCAAAATTTTTCCACTTAAATAAAATGTTAAAAAAAAATATATATATTTACTAAAAGTTGTGATTTGCATGAAATGACCTTTGGATAAACGAATTTTATAATTATGTGCAAAATTTTTTCAGTTCTCTAAAAAGTTTCTCGAGAAAAGTAAATTTAACATTAAGAGGTCCAGATTTTGGATTTCTCTCCTGACGAAACTATAGAAACCATATTTCGAAGATTGCGGCTACCATCCATATTTTTGGACAGAAATTATAATCCATCGAAAAATGGGATGTTTATTCAGAGACTGTGGGGAAAAAACCGTCCCACTTATTTTTGACAATAATATTAACCACTAAAAATGTAATAGTTTTTATTATGTTTTAAATAACATTTACTTTTATGTTTTAAATAACATTAATTTTTAATTCATAAATTAAATGCAGATTTCTTCGACAAAGCTAAATAATGTAATGCAGCTAATTTTAACCAGATATATAACTTTGAAAACTACAAAAAAGATATGAAATACGGACCAATAGCAGCTTACTTTACATCCGACGCCTCAAATCACAATCATCAAAGTAAATAAAATCTTTAACAAATTTCTTAATCACAGATTCACCTATAACATCAGCTTCAACAACTACAGTATTGAAAGCTCCATCAAGCGTTTCCCCACGCTGACCATCAACCAGCATCCAAAACTAAAGTCAGACATAGTTTAGAGCAAGCTGCTTCGTTTTATTTTCATTGTGATTATTTATTCAAGCAGAGTGCTTGAATCCCCCTGACAGCTACCACACAGACTGTTAACCTCAATGAACTCATTCAATGAGAAATACTACACGATGAATGTAGTGTTCCAAGCGACCAGATCAAAATACAAGTCAAGTTTGAAAAATTTGAAAACAATAATCGCTTTATTGGGATCATAACATACGATGACCATAATTCCCTTGGAATTTCGTGATCAAATTTTTGTATTATAATTTTCTATCCCGCGGTAGGGTTAATGGGTAAAATGTTTTGTTCTTCTTGTAAGACACAAGCAAACTAACTTGCTTTACCTAGTTCGACTATGATTACATGTTTGACTGTAATTGTCGGAAAAAATAATGATAAAAAACATAGCATTCTGATTAAAATATGGGGGCGTTGTCTTAAAAATTGAATTAAGTACAGAGAAATTAATAGTGACGTAGAATATAAACTGGAAGATTTGTATTCTACATCACAAAAAAAAAAGCCTTTACATTGCATGTAAATTTCTTTGTTTCGCGATAAGTTTTAATAAACTGTCTTGCCTCACGACCCGTCATAGGGTCATGAACTTTACAGGAATTTTTGATTAATATCAGTAAGTCTTACAACAAAATAAATCTCAATTTTGTTTCCTGGACAACTCTATCCTCATAAATAACTCGTAAAGCTCATTGTCTTCAGTAAATTATACATAATATTATGTTAACTATCTAGAAAATCGTAAATTTGTATCTTTTTTTAAAAAAAACATCTATGGTGTTTATAATGATATGGGTTAATTTCATGTTTATCGATGAGAAAAAAGCATAATAATAGAGATTCGTCAGTGTAAAGTTTGACCTATATAAACATTATTCTTTTCATTCTTCTTGTTTATTAGTCATTGAACAAAGAAGAAAAGGGTTTAAAATGAAATGCTGATCTTTTGCAGTTAATTTAGTGGAAATTATTTAAACCTTTTTAACGACCTTTCAGGTAATGGTTTTATTCTTCGGACGTAACGATTATTATGTCTCCTTTTACAAAAGTTTCTCACGTTCGGAAATTACTCATTGAAGCTTCCATCTTAATTGCAGTCGTGAGGTTGAGTGTTATAAAAGGGGTCAATTTAGATCGTGGATTTCAAAATGCAGAGAAAACATAATTTCTTGCTCTAAAAGAATAATTACATCACTTTCCATTTGGGTTTTTACAACACCCTCATTCTGTTCCAAATAATTTAAAACCATATCGGATTTGTTTTTGGTGCTAAAACAATTTTTCAGACTTGATTTTTAAAACCTCTTGAGGTTTAGAAGGAAAAATTTTTTTTCTTAATATTTAGTTAATTTTTCTTCTCCAAATGTTTAAGCAATCTTTTTGCTTGTTGGTGAATTTATTTTGTTAAAAATTTATCTTTATTTTGCTGAGAAAAATTTCTGTTCATTTATTTACTTGTATGAGTATCGACTCTGCTTAACTGCAAAATTTATTTTCTTTCTGAAGAGGATTATCCCATGTCGCAATGAAATGACAAGTAAGCTACAACTGGGTACTTGCAGCTAATCACATGGTCATGTCTAATCACGTGGTTGTGCGTGGCATCTTAATGTTACAGATTTAAGGCAAAGAATATATATAGGAGAGGAAGTCTAGCTTCCGCAGACATAATGTAAACCAGTCGCCCAAGATTTGGTGTGGTCCCTGTGTATGAAGGAAAAACAATATCTAGAGGCTTGAGTTCTTGAAACCGGTTTTTACCCTCCTCTCCTCCCAACCACTACTGGGGTTGGAGATAAGAAGAAAAGTTTCTCTTTTTATTTATTATTGGTCTGCTCTACATTTTTACACTATAGATAAACAACGCTGCTGTACTGTTAACACTAGTAAGTGCTGTTTATGTATTAGTTCATGCGTTAAATTGACGCGTGTTCGTAGAGATAGGTATATAAGAAACGTCCGTAAACCTGATGTTTGCATGTTTACTCAAAATTTTGTCTAAATTACGATTTCGTCAAATTGAAGCATAGCCGTAGAGATAGGTATATATACCACAAAGAGAATTTCAACATTTCAACGCTTTTGAAGAAAATAGACGTCAATATATATTTGCCTCGATCAATGGATAAAAGTCATTCCAAAAGATAAAATAAAAATGCAAACCTGGTTTTGTAATTTTCCTTATAAAATTCGAAATGAGTCAAAATGACGCTTCCCGTAAACCTAGTGTTAATAAAAATGTTCCTTTGAGAAACCATTTATATCATCCATGTTGATTAAATCTGCTTAACACATTTTGACATAGAAAGAAGGAATAAAACGGCCTTTGGAGAGAGGCAGCGTACCCAACCATACATTTAGAGTTGTCCAACAACTGGTTGACAGGTGACCTACCTCCTGACTGTCACTTCGCTTCATATGCGCTGGATCTTAGCACATATGATGCTCTGTTAAATCTGAGTATGTTACACACCCTGCAAGTTGTTTTTCTGGTATAGCAAGCATGCCGAACCAAGCAGTTCCNTATTCAATCTCACTTCAAGAAAGCTGAAGTTATTGAAAAATGGAAACCTGAATTAAAAGTGGTAAAACGTGGTGGTAAGTATACTTACCACGGCCTTCAAAAGGGTTAAAAGGAAGAAGAAAAAATTTTTTTCTTAATATTTAGTTAATTTTTTTTCTCCAAATGTTTAAGCAATCTTTTTGCTTGTCGGAGAATTTATTTTGTTAAAAATGTGTATCTTCATTTTGTTAAGAAAAATTTCTGTTCATTTACTTATTTATATGAGTATCGAGTCAGTTTACCTGCCAACTTATTTTCTTTCTGAAGAGGGTTACCCCATGTTGAAATGAAATGACAAGTAAGCTACAACTGGGTACTTGCAGCTAATCACATGGCTATGTCTAATCACGTGGTTGGGCGTGGTATCTTAATGTTACAGCTTTAAGGCAAAGAATATACATAGGGGAAGAAGGCTGGCTTCCGTAGACATAATGTAAACCAGTCGCCCAAGATTTGATGTGATCCCTGTGTATGAAAGAAAAACAATATTTAGAGGCTTGAGTTCTTGAAACCGGTTTCTACCCTCCTCTCCTCCCAATCACTACTGGGGATGGGGATAAGAAGAAAAGTTTCTCTTTTTATTTATTATTGGTCTGCTCTACATTTTTACACTATAGAGATAAACAGCGCTGTACTGTTAACACTAGTAAGTGCTGTTATATGTATTCGTTCATGCTTCAAACTGACGCGTATTCGTGGAGATAGGTATATAAGAAACGTCCGTAAACCTGATGTTTGCATGTTTACTCAAAAAATTACGATTGCGTCAAATTGATGCATATCCGTAGATACTGGTATATATGCCACAAAGAGAATTTCAACAATTCAACGCTTTTGAAGAAAATAGACTTCAATATACATTTACCTTGATCAATGGATAAAAGTCATTGCAAAAGATAAAATAAAAATGCAAACCTGGTTTTGTAATTTTCCTTATAAAATTCGAAATGCATCAAAATGACGCTTCCCGTAAACCTAGTGTTAATAAAAATATTCCTTTGAGAAACCATTTATATCATCCATGTTGATTAAATCTGCTTAACACATTTTGACATAGAAAGAAGGAATAAAACGGCCTTTGGAGAGAGGCAGCGTACCCAACCATACATTTAGAGTTGTCCAACAACTGGTTGACAGGTGACCTACCTCCTGACTGTCACTTCGCTTCATATGCGCTGGATCTTAGCACATATGATGCTCTGTTAAATCTGAGTATGTTACACACCCTGCAAGTTGTTTTTCTGGTATAGCAAGCATGCCGAACCGAGCAGTTCCCTTCGTTAGTTACGCATTCTAAAAGAGCTGGAGCTCTTTTCTACATTCTTTGTTTATGATTTGGGTTTGATATCACTTTGAATCAATTTTAGGATCAAATTTAATTGGATACCTGAAAGTGACGAACACGTGACGTAGCTTGCAAGCATCCAATTGTAAGCATATATATTTTTACGTTTTTCCAGAATCTAAATGAATGCGCCATCGTATTATTTTGACCATACATTTTTGCATATTCTTTGCAGTCGCAGCGTCTGATAAGAAATTAAAATGCATTACCCAATTTGCCTTAAACTAAGAAACACAAGTTTTAATCTACCTCTTTGCACTCCGATGTCACCTCTGAGGTGCCATCAGCAGTCATCACTCTAAAATTTAGGAGAGAGAAAAAAAAACTGTGCCTTAATAATTGGTAACCGCTTAATTTTAAGAATTTTAAAAATTATACAAAAATTAATGTATCCTGTATTTTTAATGAACCTCAGGCCGATGGCAGCTTACTTTGGTAGTGACGTAATTTTATCTAAAATTCAAAATATTTAAAATCCTTTTACTCCAATTGCATTCCAATTACCAGAAAGAATCACCCTAAAGATCACAATTCAAGACGAATGGGAAAAAGGCCGCTAACGGCCCCAGGCGCCCAGATAAATATTGATGATGATGATGATAATGTATTTTTAATGATTGTATGCTTATATTAATCCAAACAGCACTTTAAAATACTTGGTGTGCAAAGGGTTAATTTAAAGCCAAAAAGGTAATAAAAATAATGCCGTACTCTGTTTTTGAACTAAACTTTATCACTTAAATTGTTTGCATGACGTGGTAGTTAAATCCTTTATTGCGTTCCCTTGCATATCTGCAAAGCTACAGTTTAAATTGGATTTCCTCACCAGGATATTTAAAAATTTGCTTCCTATTTCTCTGCGACTTACGGAGTGGTAGGAAGAAGGCAATAATTCATTTCAGTTTACGATTCGATACGTTAAGACCAAATGGTTTTTGTCTTAAGTGTGAACTGACAATTATATATCTATGAATATTAACCTATACGTTCTTTATAAACTTGTGCATTCAAACAAAAACTAAACTAAACACAAAAAATACCGTTTTCAGAAAGATATAAGTGCGTAGTGAAAGCTCAAATATCTTCTTCCATTCAAAAACAGATGAAAATATCATTATTGTCCTACGACTGTTTTATTTTTAGAAGGATGCTGCAACCACTGTCTTGAATACCACTTGATATGGGTTGCTGTCCGCAAAGTGGACACTCCACCCCTTCGTCACGGTTGAGCCCTAGGGAGACCATGACTAATTGGCTTGCAAGTAGTGGAAGAGTTGAGACAGTTGGCGTCTGTATGATGTATGATTACTGTCTTGACTAATTATGACTTTTTTTGATACACGGTTAGGCACCCAAACTATTAGATTTGATTCTTGCTATGCGAAATTCCAGTCATTAGATCAAAAGTTATTAATATTGCAAAATTTCCACTTTGCGAAGCGTACAAGTATCCAGCAATATATTTTGTGTTCATGAATGAGCACAATGCTTTAACCCCTTGGGGACGGGTGATTCAGAAAAGCATTCGTACAAAATCAGAATCAGGACGTAATTAAATAAAAAAACGGTAACTTAAATGTAGTCGTTTCTAATTTGGACAGACTTACTTCGCTTTTACTTTAATTATTGTTAGTTTATATATACATATAATCAATGTTAATTCAAAGTATAACTAAATAGTTTTATTTGGAACAAAGTAATGGTGAATTAAATAAATCAAACAATTATAACTCCGCCCACAAGTAAACTGCTAAAGAATTACTTTGATTACCAGTTTTATCTTTTTACCCTGGTTGATACTGTTTTATGCTGGCACGTATTTGTGACAGTCGGCGCGAAAGGGTTAGAAAATATAAAATGGCAAAAGTGCAATTCCTGTTACTATATCTCTTATCAGATTTTAGAATTAAACTATCTAAATGACGAGAATAAGAATTTTATTTATTTGCTTTGTCAATATAAACTGAAGTATCATCGATAATAATAAAATAATCGTGATTAACAACCAACCAAAAGAGAAGAAAAAAATGTTAGAGTGATTCGATTCGATTGGATGATTTCTATATGACGTTACACGTTTTCTCCCAACTCATTTTAATATTAAACTTGTTAAATTAAGCGAATAATAGTTTTTTTATTTGCTTCATCAATATTATACTGAAACATCGACGATAAGATTAGGATAATTGTCATTGAAAATTAATCAATGAAAAGAGTTTTGAGAAAAGTGACAGCGGCCGTCTTTATCGTCCGGAATAAAAATGCCTCACCTATTTCGTTTACGAGAGTCATTAAGGTTAGTGGACACACCTATTAAGGATTATCTATTCTTGTCTTTTCCCTTTCAGTTTTTTTTTATCTATATTCTGTGGTTAGATTCGTGATTGAGTTTTCATTCGCCGAGATTCTATGAATGCATTTTGTTTTATTAAAAGTATAAAAACGTCAAACAAATGAGTTCGTTCGGTTTTGTTTTCTTCAAAGGTTATTTACATTTGAGCTTGTTTGTGGGAATTGATCGTAATTGATTTTATCACACACCCCATATGGGAATGAAATCGGATTTAGTGGTAAGAGTTGTATTCAATAATTTGATTGGCTTTTTTCACAATATTTAAAATCGTTTTGAAGTTTTAAATTAACCCATTCTAGATTACATGTAAGACGGAAAGCAAACAAAATTACAATTTGTAGCAAATATTCAATAATTTGATTAGTTTTTTTTTTTAACAGTATTTAAAATAGTTTTGAAGTTTTAAATTAACCCTTTCTAGACTACATGTAAGACGGAAAGCAAAAAAAATTACAATTTGTAGCAAATATTCAATAATTTGATGATTTTTTTTTTACAATATTTAAAATCGTTTTGAAGTTTTAAATTAACCCATTCTAGACTACATGTAAGACGGAAAGCAAAAAATATTACAATTTGCAGCAAATATACAATAATTTGATTAGTTTTTTTTTAACAATATTTAAAATCGTTTTGAAGTTTTAAATTAACCAATTCTAGACTACATGTAAGAAGGAAAGCAAACAAAATTACAATTTGTAGCAAATATTCAATAATTTGATTAGTTTTTTTTAACAATATTTAAAATAGTTTTGAAATATTAAATTAATCCATTCTAGACTACATGTAAGACGGAAAACAAAAAAAATTACAATTTGTAGCAACTTTTTGGGTAGAGAAAAATATGCTACACCCCTTTTAATACTAAATACTCAGTGACGTCACGGGTGAATAAAAATGTTAGCATTGGTGACCCAACAGAAATCTACTATAAAACATTAAAACTAGCAACTTTTTTAAGCACATTTTTTTCCAGTTCAATGCAAGGGTCTGGTCTGGTCTGATCGGGTGCCTGAGGCCAAGAATGGCCCTTTCCCCATTCATCTTGTATTAGAGATCCGTGTTATATAAAAAACTGATTGCATGGCTGGAAACACAAATGGCACAATATAAAGTAGAAAAGAAAAAATGACACTTTGCTATGTTATTAATTACATAAGAGCATGAAAATGCGGTAATAATTATATACAAAGAAAACAGAAATTATTTGCAAAATTTACGAAGATATTTACAAAAATACTGAGTGAGGAGAAAGCAAGTTGATCATAAACATATGTTAAATTAAAACGAAATATAAATCACAAGTGAGTCAATCAATAAAAAAGCAACCACCAGAATCATCAAGTCTTTCATCATTATTATTTTTTTAAAAACTTTTCTTTTGTGTGTTTATTCAGTATTTTGTCTGTCCTTGGAACTAGGGTTATGAAATAGCTGTAATTTTAGCCCCAGATTCAAAAAATCGTTTTAAATTTTTAATTATTCCCTTCGGGAGAAATTTTCTAAAAATGATTTCTTTTTATTTGCTTTAATTTAACATTAGCTATTGTTGTAAATAAAACTGTAAACAAATCTGTTTAAGATTTTGTCGCACGTTCTTTAATGTTTAATTATTTTTTTCAAGTTCAGTCATCAACGTGAATGGCATTGGGATCAAACAATTAACATTTCTAAAGCTATCTGAAACCACGTGTTAATTTTATTTACAGTAGTGACTTTAAAACGTGTTTCTGGGTGATACGGGTATCTCTTTTCAGAAAAAATGAAGCGCAATTATTTTCAAAGATTTAATGAAACCTTAGACGAAAAAATCTCGGCTCACTTTCCAGGTACAATGTTTATATTATATAAAGTTTATTTTAAAATGCTTTGCAAGAACTTCTCATAGAAGTTTTACAGAAATCCGATGCATATTGAGATTTCTTATAGTTTTGGATTATTATAGTTCATATTGGTGGCATATTGAAATTTATTATACTTTTTGGAAATCCACCGGTTTTTCATCTGCTTTCTTTAAACATTTTATAAGAAACTCCTGCAGCACATTTTAAGATAAACTTTGTATAAATTGAACATAATGCCCGGAAAATTAAAAGCACTAACTATTCATCTTCTTTCTTTAAACATTTTATAAAAAATTCTTGCAACACATTTTTGGATAAACTTTGTATAAAATAAGCATAATACCCGGAAAATTAAAAGCACTAACTTTTCATATTCTTCCTTTAAATATTTTATAGGAAATTCTTGCAGCACATTTTACGATAAATTTTGTATAAAATGAATAAAACGCCTGGAAAATTAGTCGATACTATATAATCTCGATTTTTATAAATTACACGCAATATTTAATTTATTACTTTCTCGCACAGGCCAAAAAAATTTTTTTTTAATTTTTAAAATTATTCTATTTTTTTCTTGTGGAAGATCAAATTTTTTTTATCTTTCGTACTATTCAATATTTAAGATTTCTTTATTTCTTGTAATTAAGATTTAAACCTTTACCTTTGTAGAAAATTTCTTTAGATATGCAATTTTAAAATCAAAATAGTCAATAATTTGGCCATCAATTTAGTTCAACTTAGCGACCATTTTTAACTCTGAAATTCGAGACATGTTCTGATTTTTTCTTTTCAAATTCATGAGACTACACTAGTACAAAAGCCATATGCCAAGAGCATTATTTTAATAAGATGATTAATTTTTTTCAAAAACCTTAAAAGGGTGTATTACAAATATTTCATCAATAACATTTATTTTGAAAAAAATAAAGCTTTGTTAACTATATTTCTGTCAGTGTTCACTATTTACACATTTTTACAGGTTCGATTATAGATTAAGAGTGATTTTTGTAAAAAGTTAATTATGTGAATTTAAATAAAAAATTACAATACTGAGAGCGCGTAATATTAAATTAAATATGCTGTTTTATAACTGAATTTTACTAATGTGATAAAAACATAGACCAAAACACGAAATCAAAACAAAACAATGTATCATATCTTTACTAGTACATCGATTGCTGGTCCGAGGAGAGCTGATAATTGGAGAACTTCAAAAAAATTTTAAACTGCTTAATTTTTTTAAAATTTAAGAAAAAATTTAAAAAATTCCAAATTTTTAAATCTCTAAAGTTTTTTTATTTTATCATATTTTGAAAAAAAAAATTTTTTTCTTGGCGCTTACAATATTTATTTTAACAATTTTGTGCATTCATTTGTTGATAGATCAATTAGAACATTTTTTATAAATTATTTCATTAAAAGGAAGAAAAAAAGGTTAAAAATTCCTGTTAGGTATATATAACATGCTGAAAAAATTGTAATACCTCATAAAATGCTAATTCCATGCACAGTTTAAATAAATGTATTATACTTAAGATAAAAAAGTTTACTTCAAAGCTGTATCTTAAATAGAGAAAAATCCTTAGGGATTTAATTAACATTAAAACACAAAATTATCATCTATGAGAAAAGGCACTTTAAAGTCTGTCTGCTGATCAAGTTTCTATTTTGGGGACTATACAATCTAAAATCATTCATAACTTTTTTAGAAATGTAGATCGAGAGAGGATTTTTTTCCCAGTGCATTTGAAATAGTTTGAAGTTATATAGCAATAAAAAAATATCGATATTTTGGTCATTTTTTGGGTACTGTTATATTTTTAAAGTGCTTGCGGAGGGAAAACGACGAAAGGTGCGATGATTGTGAAAAATCGTTGGCTGTTTAAGGTGAGATGATTGTGTCCATTAGTTCACCATTGTATTTTTTTTTCCAGTTTCAATTAACCTAAAATATTGTGCTATGTCACGTAGATGTCGTACATATATACAAAGTGTTTTTCTTTGCTAATACTCTGAACAGTAATTATTTTTAAGGTTTGAGTTGTTTCCTATATCTTGTTATGCAAAATAAATAAATAAATAAAATAAATAAAAATAACGATCAAATAAAAACGATAATAAATTAAACATAATTACTTACATATTGATTTACAAAGACAGAAACTCCCCAAGTTTGTAAACTGGCTCGTCCAATCAAAAGACTAGGTAAGCTTTTGAATTTATTATGAAGCATTTATAAAATAATATTTTATTAGCCGCCTTTGGTGAACGGCTGATCTGCTTGTTAACGAATCAAATATTTTATAACCGTCGTTAAACAGCAGACCCAAATTCGAGTTTACGACTACCAATGTTCAACTCCTTAGCCTTGTAATTTTGAGCCCCATCGAGAAGAAGGGGGAACTCCAGGATCAGTACCACCAGAGGTATTGAAATTTGTTATAGGAACTTGGATAACTTAGTGACCTCAACAGATTTAACGTGCACCAGTCACCATTTAATACATGGGGAATCAAATATTTAGTCGAACATAGCACAGAGATGCCAACTGCTCCGTACAAGCCAAAATAATTTTAAAAAAACGGTAAATAGGGATAAAGTAAATTTTGCAAATATTTGACTATTTTTGCTTGCATTTTAAAAGGTATAACATGACATAAGTACCATTAAGTGGTGAATAATATAAGCCTTCGAATTAATTAGAAATAGGTGAATAAAAATCTACTAAATTGAATTTATTAAACCAAGAATCACAATTGATTAACTACCACTTTAAAATATATATTTGCTGTCCGGAGCAAGTTGGCATCTCTGATAGCATGGAGCCCCTGAATTAGACAGGCCGACTTATCATTTATTGTTCCTAGTCCTAGTGTTTAGAATTTATTGGGCACCTGGGCCGCGAAGCGGCCCCTATCCCATTCATCTGGAATTTTTGAACAGTTTTGGTTGAGCAATGAGGTAAGCAGGCAATGGAGTTGCTTTTATGAATGTTTCAAGCTCTTTGCTTGAATAACTAAAAAGGAATCAAAAATAAATTGAGCAGCTTGCTCTAAACTGTGTTTGTTTGATTTTGGAGTTGTTCAGAATTGTGTCAGCATGAGTAAACGTATTTTCAGAAAGGTTGATGAAATTATTTGTTTTGATAGTTATGATATGAGGCGTCGGAGGTGAAATGTGCAGCTATTGGTCTGTAGTTTTTATCTTTGATATAATTTTCAAATTTAAAGATTTCATTAAAATTTGCTGTTTTACATTCTATGGCTTTATCGAAAAAATCTGCGT